>NW_027206051.1:232500-827484 GCF_024711535.1 Dipodomys merriami | reverse complement strand
TAGAACTTGGAGACAGCAGCTGTCCCAACTTGGACATGAAATGTCCAGCTGGCAAGAGGTTGTTGTGGTCAGTGTGGGTCTGGGAAGAGTGGCAGGCCTGCTTCTGGAGAGAGCAGATGTCCCTTTCAAGGCATCTAGGGGAAGGGGAGCCCCTGGAAATGGGCTCATGGAAAGGCTGGTCTGTCCTGCTCAAAGAGAACACCTCCAGATTGTTTGACTGTTTGGTTTGGTGGGGCAGTTCACCCCTTGGAGGCAGTGATATTAGGAGACAGTGATGATGAAGTTGTCACAAAATTAAACCAATCGCTGAGGGAGCAAAAGAGTAAGTTTTGCTGAACTGCCCATGGCAGGTGGAGTTGAGGTCATGGCTGCTTCTGTCTTGAATGATCTAGAGGCTTTGTCACCAGGAGACAAATGACTGGATGCTGGCACGAAGCCCAGTGGTTTTAGGAAATTTATCAGAGAGCCCTATTTGGCTTGTATGTCAATAAATAAGGCTAATACTGTGTGTAGATTTAGGGCTTTAGAGCTGGGCATCACAGCTTGATCATTTTGAAGGGCTGTAGACACCTCCTGGAAGCTTTTGGAGCTTTAGGAGGTCTGAGTACATTATGAGATTAAATGTGGTCCTCTGAGCTTCATGCTTGGTTTGCAACAGGGCTGAGCCCTCCCTCCCTGCTGTCCTGGTACCCGCAGGGTTTGGGCTGGTTTCTGGCAGGTAGAAAAGTTTAGTGTTTCTTTTATTCCATGAGCCTCACTCTGAAGGGCTGTGTAGGCAGGGAGGATTGTTTCATTGGGAGGTCTTTCTTTGAGTAAGGCAATCTACATAACTCAAAGCACATCTTGGTTTTCTCTCTGAATGTTTAGTTTCTGTGGAATACCGGTGCCTGAAAGGCCTAACAGTTCAACGTTCCAGAGGCTTTCTCGGTTTCTAGACATATCCATGGTTTGTTCTTTTTCATCATACAAAGACAGCTCTAACTTCCTCCTTTAGTCATGTTCTACTGAGCCCTTTGGCACTGGCATAAATTAGGAAAGACAGGCAGGGCTGTCATGTTGCTAAGGAAAGCAGATAGGGATGCCTTGTTGCTGAAAAAAAATATGCAGGCCTGTCTTGTTACATAGTTTCATTTTATTCCACAATGTTGGTAAATAAAGCCTCCAGATTGGAACTCAGGAGATGCCCATGATCATTGCTCCATTCCTCTTCCCTGCTCTTACCATACTGCCTTTCTATTTAAATTCATTTTTAATTTTTGTCAGAAGCAAAGAGGCAATTTAAAATTCTCATGTAATTTTTATTCATGAATTACTAAAATACATGAAGAACATGTTAATTCAAGCAATATAAAATGGCAGATGGCATGAATTTGATATTTTTCCCTCTACTATTTCACTTTTGCTCTACCCTGGGGTGATCACTGCTACTAGTTAGTTATGTATCCCTGTATCTAAAACAAATGTGCACAAAGGACAGGCTTGCCCATAGCTACCCATGGTCCCCCAAACTACTATCTTAATAGGAGGCCAAATTTTCATTCACACTATGGAGATTCAAACTTCTATACTCAGGTTCACAGACCTGAGCCAATTCTGTGCTGGAACCACATGACTGAAGGTGGTAGCTCATTGTTCACTAAGGAAGAAGTCTGTAGTAGCTGGAAATCTGCCCTCTGCGTTTCCGACTAAGTCACAGTATCAGGTATGAAGACTAAGGAGTTACACAGGCCTTCTAGAGTTTAATAGACTTTGGGTTTTAACTTTTGTATTTCCAAGTTTCGCTGCAGATCAAATATTGGGCTTGCACAGCAGCAGCCCAAGAGGAAGTGATGTCCAGAACTTGTGTAAGTGTTACAGATTATTTGAATGTTTTTACTGAAATTTCTTTTTTCCTACAATACACACCTGTGGCCAAATGTGGGCTTTCTTACAGCTAGATGACCGATGGCACAACACTGGATCTAGCTTATACCTAGTTCTGCAGCCTTGTTCTGGAATATGGGCTGTTTCAGTCTTAGATATAGAACTGCACTTTTTCTCCCCTTCTCTTTCTCCTCCCTCTCTGTCCTTCAGCAAAGAATTCAAATAATCATTTGTTGAAAAAAATGCTTGGAAAATTGTCATAATATTAAACAGTAGTGTCCACCCTTCAAGCCTGACAATTGTGTTAAAATAGGTGGAGAACAAGCATAATAAAAAGTAAGTGCACATACAGATGTGCACACCCAAACCCACAACTACCCCAGATAGACACTTACATACAAACACAGAAACACTCAAAAAGACCACAGGACATTTAAACCTTGTTTCTTAATAATTTAAAAACACCAAAACATTTGATGCAGTCAAAAAATCACTAGTGCACCCACGCACGCACATCACACACACACACACAGAGCCAATACTGGAGCTTCAACGCAGGATGTGGTTAATGTCCCTGAGATTTTGAAATGAAAGCTACCACTTTACTCATTTGCACCACAGCTCTACTTGTGTCTTTTTAATGGCCAATTGGAGATGAAAAACACATGGACTTTTCTGCAAAAGTTGACTTCAAACCACAATACTCACATCTCAGTCTCCAGAATGATTGAACAATTTATATTCTCACCAGCAGTGATAGAGTTCCCTTTTGGCCACACCCATAACAGCATTATTTACTAATCACTTTTACATGTTTTTATTAGCCTTCCTTACTGCAGTGAAGTGGAATTACAGTGTTGAATGTTTTACATTTCCTTTATGTTCAGAGATGTTGAACATTTCTTTATGTGTCGATTGGCCAATCGTACTTACTCTGAGAAGTCTGTCTTTAGGTCACTACCTCATTTATTAATTGGGATGTTGAGGGTTTATTGGGGGTAATCTTTTGTGCTCTATTTATATTTTTCCTATTAGGTCCTTGTCTGATGAATAGCTTACAAAATTCTTTACCCATTCTGTGGGTTTTGTATTTAGCTTATATTCTTTGCCAGACAGAAACTTGTAAGTTTCATGCAATGCCGTTTATCCAGTTTTTCTTTGATTTCTTGTGATTCTGGATCTTTAGTTAGAAACTTTGGAGCTGTGTTTTAGGAGCCACGGTGTTTCCTCTGCCACTTCTTGTAATATTTTCATGGTTTCTGGCCTATATGGCTTGGCATATGTGGACACCATTTATTTGATCTGCTCACAATTCTTTGGTTCTCAGAGACAGCAAAGTGGTACACTTTCTAAGTAAGATGAGTTGGCTCATGGTTGTTTAGAAGGGGGATGGCTACTCAGAAGTGTGAATACGGAAATCATAGGTGGTAGGCTCAGGTATAATTATTTTAATTGCATTTTTAATTGTAAGTACAATGAATACTAATCAGTGACATTTTTCATCAACTTCCCCATCCCTGAAACTCAACTCCTTCCCCTCCATTTTCCTAGTTTCATTGGGTATGAGTTGAAAATTGTGATTTCATTCATCTCCTTCTGCTTTTCAAGTGTCAGTTTCCTCATATACATTTTATTGTACTGTTAGATTTTCTAAAGGATTACACCATTTAAATTCTTTCCAACATATATTGTATTTCATGAAATATATATATATATATATATATATATATATATATATATATGTATATGTGCATACAACACTATATATGTTTACATATAGACCGAGCTTCCACATATGAGAGAAAACATACATCCTGACTTCACAAAATTTTTTCCAGGTCCACCAATTTCTTTATAAATGATGCAATATTCTAATGGATGAGAAAAATTACTCTGTGTTCATTTCCCTAACATCACCTTATCTGACCTTTTCTGCTTGTCTCAGACATAAACTAGTTGTTGTAAAGAAGGGAAACCATGGGACCTATGTTTCTTTGGGCCTGGCTACTTCACTTAATATAATTTTTTCCAAGCCTTTCTATTTCCTAACAAATGGGGCAATGCCATTCTTTCTGCTGGAGGCATAGAATTCCATTGTGTATATATTCCGCATTTTCTTGATCCATTCATCTACTGAGGGGCATCTGGTTTGGTTCCATATCTTAGCTATAGTAAATAGTGCTGCAATAAACATAGTCGTGCTGTAGCTTTAGTGTGGCCTTATTTGTAAACATTTGTGTGCCCAAAAGTATGATTGCTGGGTCATAGGGGAGCTCTATGTGGAGTATTTTGAGGAACCTCCATACTACTTTCCAAAGTGGTTGAACAAGTTTACACTCCCACCAACACTAAGGTATGTGTTCAAATGTATTTTTCTTTCAATTGATTGTTTCTAACACATTTATAAGATTATTTCTTTGTTGCTTTGTCGGTCCCTCCCCCACAGTATAACACCTGCTTTCACTTTATTTAATGTCGGTATAATTTGTGGAGGGGGAAGGGAAAAAAATCGTTTAAATAGGGATACAGTTGGACCCATTGCAACAATGAGATGTACAAGTCATTATGTCAAAAAATCAACTTTATAACTTGTGGTGGGGGGGCAGTAGCGGGGAGGATTGGGTGGGAGGGCGGGGAGAGGATGGGAAGAGATGGGAAGGGGAAACAAAGGAGGAGGCTACAATGCTTGATAACTAATGTACTCATTATTTGCCCATGGAATTGTAACCCCTCTGTACGGTATTTTCACAATAAATAAAATAAAAATAAATTAAATTAAATTAAAAATAAATAAATAAATCCAAAAAATACCATATTTTCTTGATCCATTCATCTATTGAAAGCATTTGTGCTATATCTATACCTTGACAATGAACATAGTTGTGTAGGTGGCCTTACTTTATCCTGATATTTAGTCTTTTGCATAAATGTTCAAGAAAGGTAATACTGGACCACAAGGTAGATCTAATTGTTTTGTGAGGTTTTTTTTTCAGTGTAGTTGAAAAAGTTTACATTCCCACCAACAATGGTTTTTGATCATTCTAAAGTGAGATGAAAAATGAGCAGCAAGTCAAGTGGCTGTGTATTGTTGTTGTTGTTGTTGTTTTGTTTGGTCATGGGACCTGAACTCTAAGCCTAGGTACTGAAGTTCAACTCTTCAGCTCCTGGATAGAACACTACCACTTGAGCTGCAGAACAACTTCCAGCTTTGTCTGCGTATGTGGTGCTGAGAATCACTCCAGGGCCTCATGATTGCAAGGCCAGCACTCTACCAGAGATTCACCTTCCCAGCTCATCTCAAGTGTTTTGGTTTGCATTTACTTTATAGCCAGAGATGTTGAACATTTTAATGTGACTACTGGCCAATTGTATTTCCTTCGAGTAGTCTCTAAATAGCTTATTTGCCCATTTTTTAATTGGGTTGTTAATTCTTTGCTAGTATAATTCATTGAGCTCTTTGTATATTCTGAAGTAGACCTGGCAAAGATCTGTCCTTCCATAGGCTCTCTTTAGTTTGCTAATGATATCCTTTGACATGCAGAAACTTCTTAGTTTGGTACAATACCATTTATGAATTCTCTCTTTGAGTCCAGGCATTATTGATTGTGAACTCTGTATTACTGTTCAGTGGGAGCCAAAGTTAGCAAGTCTTATACTTTCGGAACAATCCTTTCTATATTTCAATCCTAGTGATGGACAGGTATGGTTACGCCAGTTTTACAGGTAGAAAGGTCAAAATCTAACATTTTTTCAAATTCTTTAAGCCACACATCTAGTCAAAGCATAGTCTAGAACCTATATTATTCTTGTATAGTCTCAAGATAGGTTTTCTCAGTTGTTTAAGGATACAGGTGGACCTGTTGCAACAATGAGAAGTACAAGTTGTCATGTCCAAAACGAGCTTTACAACGTCGGTGTGGGGGGGGGAGGGGGGAAGGAGAAGGATTGGGATTGGGGGGGAGGGGGGAGGCTGGAAAGGGATGTGAAGGGTAAACAAAGGAGGAGGCTGCAATGCTTGGTAAGAAATGTACGCATTATCCTGTCCATGTAATTGTAACTCCTCTGTACAGTATGTTCACAAATAAAATAAAATAAAATTAAAAAAAGATAGGTTTTCCTAGTGACTTTCTTTATATTTCTTCCTTAACTCTGAAAATCTGTGTACAATATGGTGGCTAATGACCACATGAGAATGCTGAGCACTGTAAATTGTGGTGTTGTATTGGTTTTGCTTTAAGGATAATGTGCACCATGGACTTGGAACACTACATAGAAAACAATGGGAAACTACATCTTTGTTTGTTTTGCAAGTCCTGGGGCTTCAGCTCAGAGCTTGGACACTGTCCCTGAGGGTCTTTTGCTCAAAGCTAGTGATCACTCTGCCACTTAAGCCATACCGCTAATTCCAGCTTTTTCTGTTTAATTGGCACTGAGGAATCAAACTCAGGCCTTCATGCATTCTAGGCAAGCACATTACCAATAAGCCACATTCCAGCTCTTCGGTTTTTTCACGAGTTTCCCACTTTCTTGAGCAGGCTGGCTTTGGACTGTGATCCTCAGATCTCAGCTTCCTGAATACCTTTGATTACAATCATGAGTTACTGGTGCCTGGCAAATGATGATTTTTAACCTACTTTTAATTTTCCTCATTGATGGAACAGCTCAGTAGATAACATGAAAAAAGCAGAAAGGCAGACGGAAAAGCAACAGTAGTAGATACTAGAAAAGTAGTACAAAAATTGGCAAAATAAAGGGTTGCAATTAAATTTATAGCAATAGACCAATGTTGCTTTTTTATTTAACAAACATATAGTACTTTTACATTCCATTAACAGGGAAATGAGGGGACATACAAACTGTTTACAACATTTAAACTTTTCTGTATACTATACGTATCCAACACAATTTATTGTTAAAAAATGCCAACAAGTTCAGGTGTGAAAATATATGCTTGTAATCTCAACTCTTAGGAGCTAAACTGCGAGGATTGAAAGTTGTTATATAGATTATAGAAAAACTATGTCTCTGAAATAAAAGAAATAAAAAATAAAAGGGGAAAAAACAAGTCTGACCAAATATTTCCTGGGAAATTTTGTCAAGGAAAATAATTTTTTTCCCTATTGTTAGGTGTCAAACCTGGAAAATTGCCCATTGTATACAAGTCCTTTACTACTTGAGTAATGCCCCAAACCTTTTTATTTAAATGCTGTTTTTCAGTTTGTTTGGTTAGCAGTCTTTCTTTCTTTCTTTCTTTCTTTCTTTCTTTCTTTCTTTCTTTCTTTCTTTCTTTCTTTCTTTCTTTCTTTCTTTCTTTCTTTCTTTCTCTCTTCCTTTCTTTCTTCCTATCTATCTATCTTTCTTTCTTGTTCTTTCTCTCCTTCTTTCTCTCTTTTTCTTTCTTTCTTTCTTTCTTTCTTTCTTTCTTTCTTTCTTTCTTTCTTTCTTTCTTTCTTCCTTTCTTTTTTCCTTCCTTCCTTCCATCCTTCCATTCTTTCTTTTGTGGGGATAGGCCACCTCACACAATGTATCTATTTGACTGCTCCAGAAATTTTTAAAAAGCAAGAAACACTTCCTAATTAACTTCATAAGCTGCATGACAAAATTAGTATGCATTTATAGTAATTTTACTTATGTAGAGAAAGGCAAAAAATCCTAAACAAAAGAGAATATGTTTGAGAAGTAAAATGGAGTTTACATTTAATTTTTTTCCATTTTTTCCTGTGTGTGTGTTTTCCTGAAGATTTAACACAGGCTTCACACATGGTAATCAAGTTATTCTACCACCAAGCTGCAACCCCACTTACATAGTTACGATTAATAAAATCTAATGCAATTTATCACACTGAGTAAAGAAGAAATCTCATATAATCTCAATAGATGCTGACACAGAAGCATTAAATAATATTTTTAATATTACTGAAAACTCTGAAACAAGGAAAATAGCTTTAGCTTATGTAGAATATCTATGAAGCAACTACGATATTCTTTAAAAAATAGCTGAGGTATTTCTGATGCAATTAAGAGAGAAATTTGTTATCAATGATGGAATTTGACAACACATTTGATATTTTAACTGAAAAAGAGAAAGGAGAAGCAGAAGTAGAAGCAGAAGCAGAAGCAGCAGAAGAAGAAGAAGCAGAAGAAGATGCAGAAGAAGAAGAAGAAGAAGAAGAAGAAGAAGAAGAAGAAGAAGAAGAAGAAGAAGAAGAAGAAGAAGAAGAAGAGAAGAGGAAGGACGAGGAGGAGGAGGAGGAGGAGGGGGAGGAGGAGAAGGAGGAGAAAGAGATTGCAATGGAAGGAAAATACTGTAATTTGTGAGCAAGATGGAATGGTAGTCTACATAAAAATACAAAAATGTTTACAGGTTTACATATTTCAGTATGTTAGTTTAATATGAAGTCAAACAATAAAGAAATAAAAAATCTTGTACATCTCAAACAAACTTTACAATTTAGGTGGTGGTGGGGGAGTGTAGTTGTGGAGATGGGAGGGAAGGGATGGTAGGGATAAAACAAAGGAGGAGGCAAAAGAAATGTACTCATTACCTTGCTCATGGCACTGTAATCCCTCTCTACATTTTTTAACAATAAAAAAACTTATTTAAAAATAAAAAATAAAAAAGTTTATGCAGGAAATTTGTAACTTAGTGGTAGAGTATTTGCCTATTAGCTGTGAAGGGTCCTTGTTAATCAGCTGCAAAATGCATAACAGACCAGAAATTTTTTAAAAAATTATACAAAAAGGACAATAAAACACATGCTTTGGGACAAGTAAGTGGTTTTCTTCCAAAAAAGGAGTTGCAGCAGATGATTTTGGTGATATATACTTGGAATCCAAACATCCATTCTTTGGCGTTTCAAGTGTTCAAGGCCAGTCAGCTAAAAAACAAGAGGAGGATGGACATGACAAAAGAAATAATAGAGATCTGAAACAAATTAAACTTCATCTGGATGGTGGGAAGAAGTCTGTCAGCTGTATTTTTTTCTTTTAGAAAGTTTCTAGCCTTTCCACCATGTGAGTACGCAACAAGAGAGCACATTAAAGCTCTGGTAAAGTTGACCTCTCTAGATCTTGTCCTTCGGAATTTCTCTTGAGTACAAATAACTTGCTCTAGGCTATTGGGACCTGGTCTTAAGGAATTTTGCTATAGAATCACAATAGAATTCAAATACACAGCTATACCTATTTCTCTAAAGGAAGACTGATGAATTTGGCACTAGGAGAGTCCAATTTTCTGGGCAGGGGTTCTACCACATATTTTCCCTACTGCAGCCCTTGTTCTTCACTTTGAACATATAAACACACTGTCTTAGATTTCAAGGATTCTGATATACACTCTTTGATAAGAAACTATCATGAGAAATGATGATTCTCTCTATTCTCTCACACCTATAGATGTTAATAACCCACTTCATGGAGATGTATGGCACAAGGCATTTTGCTACAGTATCAGATGATTCTGAAGTGATACCACTATTCTTTTGACAACAGTCATTCTAGATTTAAAGAAAAAAAATCATTGAATATCTTGAGTAAATTGATGAGGTCTTTAAAAGACAAAAGTTAGAGCAACTTTTCAGATTATGGTTGCCATGAAGTATCCTACTGGATTTAAATTCCAAGTGATGAAACAGCCACTTTCATGACACACATAAGTATAAAACTTTGTTGGTCTTAATTTCTTCGCATTTTAATGGAAATGACAAAAGTGCCAACTTATTGACTTTATAAGGAGATAGCATTACATAATTAAATTGTCAAAATTCACTGAGTTGAATAGAGAACATGCTTAATTTGTATTAAAGTAGTAATGTATTGCCATTAATACATGGATGTGTTTTATTAGTAAATATTGAAAAGGAAAACAAGTATTTCTACAGGGGATTCATCCTGGCAATAGTCATTATACAGTAGGCTGATACTCCCTGCCTTCTTTCAACCACATGCAGTTGTTGAGTGTGATATTGTTTTATTTCTACTCAAGAGCTATGGGACTCATCTTGGATTCCATTTAGAAAACACCTAAGTGCATACGGATATTATAACATTTTAAAGACCAGAAATGATCTATTGTATGGTGCCAACAATAAATAAACTCCATAACAAATAAAGACTTTAAGCGTATGTTAAGCAGTTGTTCAAAGGAGTTATAATTCAACAAATAGGGACACCTGCTGTGCCTTAACTACTTCTTTGACTTTTCTCGTTCTTGTCAAGTTAAAAAAAATATGGATCCACTCTAGGGAAAATTTCCAATTGGACTCTTTGACATGTGCCCCCTGCACCTAGAAATATATGAGAATCCACTTTGTTTTTAGATTGTTGGAGCAAATTCCAAGACATGCACAAATGGTGAATGGAAGCCAATGGTTGGTGTATATTTGTCTCTTGCACATGGCCAGGGTTCTAGCAGAAGCAGACATGAGGACATGGATAGTACTCAAGGACAAAATCTTTGGTAGCAAACACTAGGACCCGGAAGCCACCAAGAACAGAACGCACTTTCTGATGGACTTGAAGTTCCTGCAACACTACCATGGTAGCAGCAGTGGCATCACTCTGTGTACCTCGCATCCATGTGGAAACCTTGTCAACAGTCCTCCAGTCGGTTCATGCCAAGCTGTGATTGGTCCATGCCAGCCATTCTGAATGGTCTCTAAGGTCCATTACAGTGCTGGGTGTTCCTCTTAACCTACTAGATTCAGTCCTATGTTGACAATTTTGAGTGGTTTTGTTTTGGAGGGGGGCTAAGGTTTGTTGGGGTTTGGGTATTTTCTTTTCGTTATTGCTCTGTTTTTTTTTATTTTCTTAGCTAAGTTTAGGTAGATTTACTCCTTGCCATCCTAGCAAAAAGACATGAGAACACAGTGAATTATCCTCCAGATCTTAAGAGAAGGAGATTTTCACTGAACAAGACAGTATGAAGGAGATCATTGGCTATGCACGAGGAGATTTTCCCTGAACAATACAGTGTGAAGAAGGAGATCATTGGCTATGGTAGCTATGGATATGTAAAGTTGGCCTAGCACCACCTCATAGACACTAAGATGGTAGTGAAAATAATCCTGAAGGGAGAGTTCAATAATTGTCAGATCAAAAATGAGATGGACAGGTTGCGAAGGTAGCTCAGTGTTAGATGTTGCCTTTCATGCATGAGGCCCTGAGTTCAATTCCTCAGCACCACATGAACAGAAAAAGCCAGAAGTGATGCTGTGTCTCAAGTGGTAGAGCGCTAGCCTTTAACTGAAGAGCTCAGCGACAGTGCCCAGGCCCAAATTTCAAGCCCCAGAACCGACAAAGCGTTTGAAATGAGATGGACATTATTATGATTTTCACATCACCCACACATGATCAGGTCATTCCAGGTGAGGGAGAAGGAAGAGCACCAATACCTGGCAGTGGAACTTGCCATCCAGAGACCTCCTGCGAGAAATGTGAAAATCATACCACCTATTCAAGAATGAAGTCAGAAGATTGTTTAGACAGATTGTGAGGACTATGCATTACTTTAACGAATATAGAAATGAACATTGAGACATTAAACCCAATAACATTGTGTTGGATGATAAAGGCAATGTGAAGGTCAATGACTTTGGTATGAGCGTAAGGATTTCCCAAGGGTAAGTTGCTGAAGGACATACATGGTACCTTAATTTTGTCCCTACAAAATATTCCTGCATGAAAATTATAATGGCTGTGAAGTAGACATCTTGTTCTTGGGAGTCTCATTCATACTCTATGGGGATGGCAAATTTTCCATTTGAATATATGAATTTTATCCAGATACAGATAATTGTCTTGGAGGTCACATGCATTTCTACATTCATCTGTACCCAAAAGAACAAAATATCATCTTGAAACTGTAAACTGCCTACCCAAACAGAGGCCCAGTATAGAACAAAAAATGGACATTGGGGGCTGTGAAGGTAGCTCAGTGGTAGAGTGCTTGCCTTGCATGCATGAGACCCTGGGTTTGATTCCTCAGTGCCACATGAGCAAAAAAAGCAGGAAGTGGTGCTGTGGCTCAAGAGGTAGAGCACTAGCCTTGAGCTGAATAGCTGAGGGACAGTGTCCAGGTCCATATTTCAGGCCCCACAGCCAAAAATCAATGGACATTGGCTCAAATAATTTGAGGAATGTTTCCTATGTCCTAATGAGCCATTATGTAATGCACTAACCCTTATTATTATTGCACTCATGTGTGACATGAGGTACAGCCTGCCTGATATAAACAAAATGATATTGGACAGGATATTAAATGAAATCATGGTCATCTATTTTTTTATTAAAAAAGTGTCAAAATAAAATGACAACAGAATTAAATCAGTGCCTTCTTTTGTTTCACTGTTCCCATCTCCTGCAGATATATAGTATGTATATATGTATATATCTCACAAAAATATTACATATTAAATATATTATATATAATTATATGTTAATAAATATACATAATTTTGGAGATGCAGTTTCATCCAATTCTCTGCTTTTGCTTCAAGCCAGCATTCTCCTCATCTGAGCCTCCTTCGGAGCTAAGATTATAGAACAGGACCATGCAAAATATTTCCTAATAAATGCAGCAGAGAGTCTGTCTTTAACTTCCAAGAAATACTAAAAACTTGAAGATAGTAGAATGATGAATGTAACATAAAACACTAAACTCAGTGTAAAATTTCCAAAATTTATTTTATACAAAAATTACGGGAGGTGTTCCTGGAAGATGGCTGAGGAGAAGCTGGAGGTTAAACAAGTTCTCACATAGAAAGCAGTTTTAGTGTTCCAGTGAACAGTACTAAGCCAGAGAATCACACCAAGTGTGCCATCACAGGACAGAGAATTAGGCGAGAGAGGAAAAATCAAGGCAAAGAGACAAATCTGAGCACTTGCCTGCAGCCACAGTTTCAGCAGCAGCAGCAGCGGTGGCTGTTGCCGCCATACCGGCAACACAGAGAGTCCCGAACAAAGGCACCAGATGTGGCAGGCGAACAGATTCAACTCAACACCAGCAAGAACTGACAAGGTGTAGACACCTTCATCATGCAGTTCACAGACCAGAGATGACCCAGGAACCAAGACTCTAGCATGAGTAGAAGCCTGACATCCTCACTCCTCAGGGAGCAAAAGAAGGAAGGCCACCCCTCTCCCGCCACTACAGGAGATCTCCATTTTTGATACTGACAAAGGCCTGGCTGAGGAGCTAGCACAAACACAGGCCTTGTAAGAAAACAAGAGTCATTTAGCAGGTCAAAGGAATACAACCTGACCTGAGAGGCTCAGCTACATCAAGGGAAAAGTCACTCAGCCCAGGCCGCCAGCCCCAGGAGTAGATTTCTTCACCAGGTAAACAGAGCCAGAGGATGCCCCTCCCTTAAGCAGCCTTGACAATCAATTGAAATTCAGTAAATAAAAACTCTGAGAATGGTTCCAAGCTGGGCTCTGTGAGTTTCTAAGAAGCTAGATACTCAGGGAAAAGCTGTTGTTTTCTGAAAGGCCTCCACTCTACCCAGAACCTACCCTCATCACAGCATCTCCAAACTAGAGGAAATGGCCATCTCCCTCTTTTATGATACTCAAAGCAGATCTCCCTCCCATTGAACTAGCCTGGGAGGAGGATCACAAAATCCTGGGTAAAGCAGATCATTTTTCCGCCTGCTCAAACAAACTGACTTGAGAAACCATCCAAGCCACAGGAAAATCAAACACCACAAGCAGAACAGAGACTCCAACAAGACACTGGTTATGGACACAAGTGAGATACAAGATCTTCCTATCCACGCAAAAAAATCAAAGAATTCTTTTTTTGTACCTTTTATAAAAAAATTTCCAATTTTTTTTTAATTTTTAACATTAAAAATTTTTTTCTATTAACTTTTTTTCTTCCTCTTATAATTTTTTTTCTTTTTTCAAATTGTATTTTGTTTAGCTCTACTGGCCTTCTGATCCTTTTTCTTTCTCATTCTTTTCACCTTTTCTTCTCTTTCGTTCTTTTTTGCTTGACTTAATTGCTGTTCTGCTCATCCTCAGATATACCCGCAGTCGATTATTAGACCTTAACCCCATTGTGAACACAATTAATCCAGAAATTTATTACTCAATTTAAAACCTCTTAGACTTAAATTCCTTAGTATCAAGACTATCTTTTATACCTATATAATATTTTAAGCATTTTTATTTTTAAGTTATTCACATCTCCTTTCTCTACCTCCCCTTCACTTATTCTATTCATGTTGTTCTCTGAATATTACATTCTCATTTTGCATAATTTTAAAGTGTTGTACTTTTATTTATAACTTTTGTTTTTCTATTTTTTTCTTGTCTTTTTTCTTTTTCTTTATTCCTTTTTCTCTCTCTCTACTATCATTCTATCCAACCAATTTCCCGCTTTGAGATTAGGACTTAGTTAACTCTCCCTCTGCCTTTCCACATCCCTCTATTCCTATTTTTACCCATATCTCTCCCTAAACATAATAATTTCTGTTTGCCAAATTCTTCTTTGCGGTTTTTAGCCCATTAATACATAGTTGCTTGATGTTGAATAGATATATCTGTTGAACTAGATTGTATCTGCAGACTTTTGATTGTGCAACTACAGACTTTGGTTGATGCTTGCCTTAAAATATTTTTCTAGCACAAAATGTGTTACTTTTCTAGCACAAAATGTGTTACTTTCATCCTAAATGGGCAGAGCAACCTGGAAAAACACAAGAAAAATGGCAAGTTCAGGTATCTCAACTCCCACTCATGAAAATCAGGGGACAGAGCAGATAATGAATAATCCAGAGGAGAGTTCCCAAAAGCTCTACAAGCACTACTGGGAAACATGGTAAATGAAAATATTGAAAACCTGCAAAGGACTCCATATGCGCATGATAAGGAGAGAGAGAAGGCAAAAAAGGTCAATGCAGGAGTATCATGAGCGTGAGGAAGTTACTTAAAGACTGATACAGGAATTGCGTGAGCAACTTGAGAAGTAAAAGAGAAATAAAGGAATGGCATGAGCAGGTTGAGATCAGTCGAAGAGAAAGTCAGGAATGGTGTGAGCAGGCTGAAAACACTCAAAGAGAACTACAGGAATTGTGTGAATGTGAGGAAGCTAATCAGAGTAATAGAGGAATTGAGAGAGCAAGATGAGAATACAGAAGGATCACCAAATACATTCATGGAATCCATAAACAGAAAGCTGAAAGGAATCAGAGAGACCACAAAGGGAATGCTGAATGGAACACAACAGAAGAAATGGAGTCCAAGAAAACCATAACCAATCAACTTAGTGATTTGAGAATCAACACTGAACATCAAATTAAGGAATGAAAGAAGTTCATACAAGATCTAAAACAAAGTTCAAACAAAGAATTTGAAGCCGTCAAGGATGACCAACTAGGAGGAAAAGAAATAAAAAAACAAAGTACTGAGTCTTGACAGCAGGTTAGACCATGAAGAAGATTGAATCTCAGGGATTGAATACAGCCTAGATATTATAGAGAAAGACCAAGCAACCATACAAGGCAACTCCATGAAATATGATACATCTACTCAACACTTGAAAGACACCATAAGAAGGCCTAATCTGAGGATAATGGTTGTAGAGGAACACCTAGAGACAGAAGTTAATGGTCTAGGAAATTTGTTTAACAGGATCCTAGCAGTGAACTTCGCAAACATGCAAAAAGATAGGCCTGTTCAGATACAAGAAGCTTTTAGAACTCCAAACAAACCAGACCAGAAAAGGACATGCACCGTCACATTACAATCCAAACTGGATCAATTCAGACCAAGGAAAAGATCCTTAAAGCTGTCAAGGAAAAAAGATCAATCACCTACAAAGGGAAACCAATTAGAAACACTTCAGATTTCTCAGAGAAGACAATTAAAACAAGAAGAGCCTGGAATGGTGTATGCCAAGCCCTAAAAACAAACAACTATTAACCAAGAATTCTGTGCCCAGCTAACCATTCCTGCATAACCACAGGTCAAATAAAATCTTCCATAGCAAAGAAAAGTTGAAACAATATACCTCCACCAAACGAACCCTACAAAATATTCTTAAATATGTCCTACACATAGAAAACCAACAAGACCACAATAAAGGACAAGAAACCACAACCAAACTGAGAATCCAACAATCATAGGAAGAACCCAGTTGTTGCAGCCCCCAAGAAGGTGGATATAATGTCAGGAACTCCCAAATACCTCTAAGTACTATCTCTCAACATTAACGGACTTAACTCTCTAATTAAGCGTCATAGACTGTCTAGTTGGATTAAAAAGCAAGATCCTTCTATATGCTGCCTTCAGGAGTCACATCTGCCCATAAAAACAAACACATTTTCAATGTGAAAGGCTGGAACAAAATCTACCAACCAAACGGCCCCCATAAACAGGCAGGAGTTGCAATCCTAATATCAAATAAAATGGACTTCAAATTAAAATTAGTGAGAAGAGATAAAGAAGGTCGCTCCATACTAATTAAGTGATCTCTCCTTCAGGAGGGTATTACAATTCTAAATATCTATTCATCAAACAACGCAGCACCTAAATTTATGCAAGAAACACTACTTTCCCTCAAATCCCACATGGATCCAAAGACATTAATTGTTGGGGATTTTAACACACCACTTTCCCCACTAAATAGATCAACTTAGAAAAAACTCAACAGAGAAACCACAGAGCTAAACAACCGCATTAATCAATTAGATTTAACGGACATTTACCAAATATTTCACTCCACAGCGTCAGAATACACGTTTTTCTCAGCAGCACATGGAACATTTTCTAAAATAGACCACATTTTAGGACACAAAGCAAACTTGTCCAAATTCAGATACATTGAAGCTATACCTTGCATTTTCTCAGACCACAATGGAATAAATTAGAACTCAACACTAAAAGCCACCAAAAAAATTCCTGTAACACGTGAAGGCTGAACAACACACTCTTGAAAGACCAGTGGGTCATGGAAGAGATTAGAAAGGAAATTCAAATGTTCATGCCATTCAACAAAAATGAACACATAATATACCAGCTCCTCTGGGACACAGCAAAGGCAGTACTCTGAGGCCAGTTTTATAACTCTGAGTTCCTATATTGACAAATTGGAGAGATCTGCAACCAACAATTTAATGAGACATCTGAGCCTCCTTGATAAAGAACAGCAAGAGAAACCCCTATCCAGTAGATATAAAGAAATAGTTAAAATTAAATGAATTAGAATAAAAAAAAACATAAAAAGAATCAACAAAGTTAAGAGTTCGTTCTTCGAAAACATTAAAAAAAATTTGACAGACCCTTAGAAATCTTATCAGAAAAAGAAGAGAACACACCTAAATAAATAAACTCAGAGATGAGAATGCAAACATCACAACAGAAACAACTAAGATTCAAAACATTATAAGGGAATACTTCTCAAAACTTTATGCTAATGTTTGAAAACTTGGCAGAAATGTACGTTTCCTAGTAAATATTGACATTCCAAAACTAAACAAAGATGAGTTAAACCAGCTTAACAGGCCCATATCAAGCATTGAAATAGAAACAGCAATAAGAGACTTCCCATGTAAGAAAAGCCCAGGACCAGTTGCTTTTACAGCAGAATTCTACAAGGCCATCAAAGCAGAGCTCACACCAATACTCCTCCAACTCTTCAATGAAATTGGAAGAGAAAGTTCATTACCAAACACATTCTATGAAGCTATCAAAACCAGGCAGGAGCTCATCAAAGAAACAGAACTGTAGACCCATTTCTTTGAGGAATATTGATGCAAAACTTCTCTACAAACTTTTGGCTAATCAACTTCAACAATTCTTCCAAAAAATTATACACCATGATCAAACAGAATTGATTTCTGGGATGCAATGCTGGTTCAATATATGCAAATCAATTAATATAATTCATCACATCAACAGGAGCAAGGATAAGAACCACATAGTTACCTCAATAAATGCATCAAAAGCATTTGACAACAACGAACACCCTTTATGATGAAGGTAATTGAAAAATTAGGAATCCATGGAACATTCCTCAATAAAATAAAGGCTGTCTATGACAAACCTACAGCCAGCATTATACTTAATGGTGAAAAACTTAAGTCATTTCCTCTTAACTCAGAAACGAGACAAGGATGTCCACTCTCTCCACTTCTTTTCAATCTAGTATTAGAACGCCTAACTACACCAATAAGTCAATATGCAAACATAAATGGGATCCAAATAGGGAAAGAAGAAGTAAAACTCTCCCTCTTTGTAGATGACATGATCTTCTATTTCAATAATCCCATAGACCTAACTCCCAAATTACTCAAGCTGATTCAAAACTTTGGCAATGTAGCAGGGTATAAAATTAACCCTCAAAAATCAATGCATTCCAACAATGAAAAAAGGGTAGCTGAAATTAGGAAAGCAGCTTCATTCCTAATAGACCCAGAAAAAAATAAAATACCCAGGAATTAAGTTATCCAAAGATGAAAAATTTAAAAACTTGAAAAAGGAAATCAAAACAGAACTTAGAAAGTGTCAAAAACTCCCGTACTCCTGGATTAGAAAGATCAATATCGTGAAAATGGCAATACTTCCCAAGGCTATCTACAAATTCAATGCAATACCTATCAATATTCCACAATCATTCTTCAAGATAATAGAATAGGCAATGCAATAATTCATATGGAACAATAAAAGACCTCGAATAGCAAAAAGGCTCCTCAACAGAATGAACAGTGCTGGCAGAATATCAATACCAAATTTCAAACTCTACTATAAAGCCATAGTAATCAAAACAGCTTGGTACTGGCACAAGAACAGACCTCAGGACCAATGGAATAGAATTGAAAACCCAGAAATGAACCTACAGACCTATAGCCATCTAATCTTCGATCAAGGAACTAAAAAAAATATAATCAAAGAAAGACAGCGTCTTCAGTAAATGGTGCTGGCAAACTTGGTTAACTACTTGTAGAAAAATAAAGCAATATCCATATATATCACCCTGTACCAGAATCAACTCCAAACGGACCAAAGACCTCGGAGTCAAAACAGACACTTCAAACATTACAAGATGGAATCGGAGAAACTCTGGGTCTCCTGGGGACAGGTCTAAATTTTCTTAATAGAAACCTAGAAACCCATCGAATCAAAGAAAGGTTGGACAAATGGGATTGCATGAAATTGCAGAGCTTCTACATGGCAAAGGATATAGCAATATCAATAGAAACCCCACAGATTTGGAGAAGATCTTCACTAGCCTGACAAGGGTCTCATATCTAAAATATACCTGGAACACAAAAAATTAAATCTCCCAACAACAAATTTTCAAAAAAATTGCCCAATAAATAAGTGGGATAAGACTTATAGATAAACTTCTCTGAAGGGGAAAGAAGGATGGCCAATAGACACATGAAGAAATGCTCAACCTCTCTAGCCATAAAAGAAATGCAAATCAAAACAACATTGAGATACCACCTCACCCCAGTTAGAATGGCTATAATCAAGAACTGTAACAACAACAGATGCTGGAGGGGATGTGGACAGAAGGGAACTTTACTGCATTGTTGGTGGGAGGGTTAACTTGTTCAACCACTTTGGAAAGTAATATGGAGGTTCCACAAAAGACTCCACATAGAGCTACCCTATGACCCAGCATTCCCACTTTGGGGCATTTAACCAAATATGCAAACAAGACCATACCAAAGCTACCAGCACAACTATGATTATTGCAGCATTATTTACCACAGCTAAGAAATGGAACCAACCCAGATGCCCCTCAGTAGATGAATGGATCAAGAAAATGTATATATACACAATGGAATTCTATGCCTCCATCAAAAAGAATGACATTGCCCCATTTGTTAGGAAATGGAAAGACATGTAAAAATTATATTAAGGGAATTAAGCCAGGCACAAAGATACATAGGTCCCATGGTTTCCCTTATTTGAAATAACTAGTACATGTCTGAGTCAAGCAGAAAACGTCAGATAAGTTGATGTTAGGGAAATGAACCATAAGATATGTATTCAAATGTTTTTTTTCTTTCATGCTATTGTCTCTAACACATTTATAAGACTATTTCTTCATTGCTTTTTATGTCCTTCTCCCATGGTATAACCCCTGCTTTCACTGTATTTGATGTTGGTATAATTTGTGGAGGGGGAGGGGAAAAACATATCGTTTACATAGGTATACAGGTGAACCCATTGCAACAATGAGACGTACAAGCAGTTATGTGGAAGATGAACTTTACAAATTTGTTAGGCTGTGGGGGAAGGAGGATTGGGTGGCCAGAGGATAGGATGGGAAGGGGAAACAAAGGAGGAGGCTACAATGCTTGATAAGAAATGTACTCATTATCTTGCCCATGTAATTGTAACCCCTATGTTCAGTATTTTCACAATAAAAAACATACTGCAAAAAAATTAGGGGCAGTGTTATTCGATTTTCCATGAAAAAAGATTAATAAAAAATTAAAGACAGATATAGATCCCACTTGGAAATGTGAAAGTAAGTGGACTGCCCATATGTTCAAGTCCTAATACTGGCCCACAACCATACATTAAATTAGTTTTTGTAAGTCTTTTATTGTAAAAATACTGTACAGAGGTGTTACAGTTAAATGAGCAAGGTCATGAGTACATTTCCTGTCAAGTATTGTAGCCTCCTCCTTTTTTTTTTCCCCTACCTTCCCTTCCCTTCCACCTACACAACAACTCAACTCACCTCCAAATATGCAGAGATCGTTTTTAATGTAGTGTCTTGTATATCACATTTTTACAATGGGTTAACCTGTATGCCTATTTAAATATTTTCTGTTTTCCCTTACCCTCCCCAAATTATAGAAATGTATATACAAGATGCAGGGCACCAGAATCAAATACAGTGAAAACAGGGATTGTACCTTCTGGGAGGATCATATAAAGTAACCAGAAATCACATGCTACCGTATAAATACATTAGAAACAACAACAAGAAAGGAAAAACCACTTGTGTCCCTATCTTGGTGTTCATTTCACTTAACTTCATCTTATCTGGTCACTTGTACATAGCTTTTGACCTTTTCTGCTTGTCCTAGGCATATACTAGTTATGGCAAATAAGGGAAACCATGGGACCTATGTTTCTTTGGGCATGCCTTACTTGACTTAATATAATTTTTCCAAGTATTTCCATTTCCTAACAAATTGGACGATATCATTCTTTCTGATAGAGACATAGAATTACATTATAGATAGATAGATAGATAGATAGATAGATAGATAGATAGATAGATAGATAGATAGATAGATAGATAGATAGATAGATAGATAGATAGATATAGATATAGATATAGATATAGATATAGATACATCTCTCTCTTTATATATATATATATATATATTTATAATCACCTTTCTTGATCCATTCATCTACTTAGGGCCATCTGGGTTGGTTCCATATTTTATCTATGGTAAATAATACTACAACAAACAGCGTTTTGTTGGTAGCTTTAGTATAGCCTTGTTAGTGATCATTTGTGTAAATGCCTGAAAGTCGGATTGCTGGGTCATAGGGGAACTCTATGTGGAGTCTTTTGAGGAACCTCCATACTGCTTTATAAAGTGGCTGAAAAAATTTTAAACTCCCACCAACAATGCAGTAGAGTTCCCTTTTGGCCACATCGCCTACAGCATCTGTTGCTATTAAATTTCTTATTTATAGCCATACTCACCGGGGAAAGTTGAATCTCAATGTGGTTTTGATTTGCATTACTTTTATGGCTAGAGAATATGAGCATTTCTTCATGTCTGTATTGGCCATTGTTATTTGCTCTTCTGAGAAGTTTCTCTTTAAGTATTTAGCCCACTTATTTTATCAGGCAGTTCTTTCTTTGATACTTTTTTGTTGGAGGATTTAGTTTTTTGAGTTCCAAGGGTATTTTAGATATGAGACCCTTGTCTGTTGTATGGCTAGTGAAGATCTTCTCCTAACCCATGGACTTTTTTTTATTGATTTTGCTAGCTATGTCCCATGTCATGCAGAAGCTCTGCACTTTCATGCAATCCCATTTGTGCAACCGTTCTTTGATTTGTTGTGTTTCTAGTTCTCTATTAAGAAAATTTCTGCCTATGCAAAGGAGACCTAGGGTTTCTCCTATTCCATCCAGTAATGTTATTAGGGTATCTGCTTTGACTCTGAGGTTGATCATTAATTTTGTAGGCCAAAACTTGGGTTTTTTCCATCTTTTGTGTTCATAGGAGTGTCTGTATTTTGTGGAAACAGGCTGCTCTACAAGGTATCATTCCGGGTTATGTAGTAGTTATTACATGGCTCCATGTAAGTATTGTGTAATGACATTGAGCTTTCTAATGATTTACCTACATAAATCTATTAATGTTAATTGTCATGAAGAATGTCAAACCTCCATTTTTGTGCCCATCTCCATCGTTGCTCTCCCTATTGTCTAGCAGTTTATATCACAGTCAGTATAACTGAAGCTGGCACATGGAACAGACATGGACTCTATGGATCCTGGCTGTTAATGGTCCCAAGTACAGCAAATATCAGAATCAATGAGATCAAAGCAGTTGTCCCAGGTGCCTAATTGTATGAATATCCTTGGCTTCCAATAGACTCACCTGCCTCTGTCAGAAGCGTGGTAATGGTTTATCACCATGAAAACTTACACGGAAGCTTAATTTCTCAGTGTAGCCATGTCAGGAGGTGGAACTTTTAAGAGAGATTTCAGTCATAAATGGATTAATACAATCTCATCAACTCTCTAGGGACTAACATTATCACTGTTAACAGTTTTTGAAAGCAACCTATGCCCCTTACTCCCTGTCATTCTAGCACATGCTATGATGCCAAGATCTTCTGTGATATGATTCACCAAGGGGACCTTGTCCCAGGTGCTACCATGCAATTTAAACTTTCCAGCCACTACTATTGTGATTGAAATAGACCTTTTATTCCTTATGAAGTGTACAGCTTCAAGGATTTTGTTAAACCATAACAATATGGACTAAGATGCTATTCTTTTTATCTTTTTCATGGAACTGATGATTAAACTGAGGGCCTTACAATTACTAGGCAAATATGGTACCAGTTGAGGCAGCATGCCCCCAATCAATTTTTTTTTCAGCTAGCTTTTCATATATGGTCTTGTGCTGACTTCACTCAAGCCACCCTAAGTACCCCATCCTCCTATAACTCTACCTCCCAATATCTGGGATTACAGGCCTGTGACACCACAGTTTGCCTGTTAGAATATGCTATTCTTTTGGGGAAAGAGATACAGACCCTTGAGATGCCTATGTGGGTTTTGTGTGTGTGTGTGTGTGTGTGTGTGTGTGTGTGTGTGTGTGTGTGTGTGTGTGTGTGTGTGTGTGTGTGTGTGTGTGTGTGTGTGTGTATTCAGGAGAACTGTTCTTGGTGATTTACTTAGTACTGAGGGAGAGTCTTCCTGAAGAATCTGTATTCTTCATTCCTTTCACTGAAAAAGAAATGCTTCTCTGCGTGCAAGTGTCTCTCAACTGTAATCCTAGCTCTTCAGAATGCTGAGATTTGGGGATAACATTGTTAAACCAGGTGATCCAGGAAAAGTCCATGACACTCTTATCTCCATTTAATCACCAAAAAAGTTAAAAATGGAGCTGTGGCTTAAGTAATAGAGCAATATGCTTGAGGAAAAATATACGAATAGCACCTAGACTCTTATTAAGGCTCAGGACCAGCACCCGTACAAAATCTCCAGATCACACTTATGCCATTACAAGTCGCCATTATGTCTAAGTCTAATGGTTTATTTCTACAGGACAGTTGCAATGTAAAAAAAATCTTTTATTTCTTCATAAGATATGTTCTTTCTGGACCAGCTTTATGCCCCATTTTTCTTGCTGGAATGATGTCTTGATTTTGAAGTAGAGGAAATATTCAGTGCGGAATCCCTCCCTTATCCATTATTAACATGTTCTCTCTTTTATTTTTTGGCAGTCTTTGGCAATGAACTCAGGTCCTGGGCACTGTCACTGAGCTTCTTCTTTGCACAAGGCTAGCACCATATGCACAGCGTAACTTCTGGCTTTTTCTGTTTATGTGGTACTGAGTAATTGAACTCAGGGCTTCATTCATTCTAGGCAAGCGCTCTAGACTAAACCACATTCCCAGCCACATGTTCTCTTTCTAAAATATGTCTAACATGTTTACCTCTGTCCCATCTCTGAAGCCACTACTCTTGAATATATCCTCAGTTTAACTATTAACTACTTTTCATTCCCTATAACTGCCGAATTATTTTCCATTGGACCCATGGAACTATCTTTCATTTTCTTAAATTTCACACTTCATTGTCTAAAGTCAAACAATACCTCAACGTTACCAGTGTCTGAAATTGAGGACACTTAGAATAATAAAAATATTTTGCTACTTTTTTTGGCCGTGGGCTTGAACTCTGGACCTTGGGCACTGTCCTTCAGCTCTTCAGCTCAAGGCAAGTCCTCTACCACTTGAGCCACAGTGCCACTTCCAGTTTTCTGAGTTTATTGCAGATAATAATCTCTCAGCCTTTCCTGCCCGGGCTGGCTTTGAACCGGGAGCATCAGATCTCATCCTCCTGAATAGCTAGGATTACAGGAATGAGCCCCCAGTGCTCAGCTAATAAATAGCTTTTCATATGTATCAGGTGATACACAACAACTCAGACCCTTGGGGAGTCTTTTATCTTCCAGTCTGGGCAGGATATAACCCCACAATAGGTAGGTAGCTGGTAGGTAGCAAAATTAAAGAGATTCTACAAATATAATTAGTTCCCACAAGAGTTGGGTATGAGTTACTTCCAAGGAGTGAGTGCAAATTAAGGCTTTTCTAGAAGTCAGTGAAGCCAACAGAATGAATCCAACAGTAAGGAGAATATGTTTGTCAAGAAAGTATGGGGGTGTCTAGGAGCTGACAACAGTGGTTGTATGATAGGTGACCAGAGAGCAGAAACCACTCTCTCACAACCTCAGGACCTAAACCCAACCAGGCATCCCTTAAGCTTGGAAGAGATCCCCACATTCCATTAGAGACAATAGCCTGGTGGCCCCCTGTTAGAAACTGAGCAGCTGCTATAGACAAACCACACCCAAACTACCATCCCAAATTTCTAACCTACAATATTTGGTATTCAATGGATTAACAAAGAAATTTCTAGTAATTTGCCACATAATGTGACAAAATAAATGCATCTCTCAGAGCACTGGTGCCTCACACCTGTAATCCCAGTTACATAGGTGACTGAAATCTGAGGATCCAGATTCAGAGGGATTTCAAGCATCAATATCTGTGATATTCATATTGCCAATAAATAACAAGAACCTGGAAATGGTGGTATGGCTTATGTAGTAGGGCAACAGCCTTAAGGGAAAAGATAATTAAAAGCACAAGACACTAAGTTGAAACTCCAATACCAGCACATACACACACACACACACAAAAAAAAACAACACAAAAATAGAATAGAAAAATGAAAACATTTGTTGAAGACCACCTGGTATTTTCTCTGCTCTGTGTAAAACTCTAATTTTTCTCAAACTTTTTCCTTATGCTTGAAGTAATTTATTAAAATTCTATAACAGCACCATAAAGATATCTAATTACACAACTGCACAAATGTGTTGGCCACAGCCATTTCTATATATCATATTGTAATTGTTACTGCAAACAAAGTACCTTTCCTACTAATTTAATCTAATTAATTGGAAAAACAGGATTTGTATCTTAGTTGAAATTAAACTTAAACTTCTTAACTCATCAAAAGGAGTATGTGGGTGCTGTCACTGAGAGAAGCACAGAGCTGTTTGACATCAGGGGAGTTCCTCTGATAAAGCAAGGTCTATCATAAAGTCATGTAGATAATTGTTTATCTTTGCTCTTTATCATTCTTGGTGTTACACCTTTTGAGTTCTTGATTATTTATTTGGCAACTCACCCTTTAGTATATGTCTTCCAGTAAAAAATACATTTTGCCATACAACAGATGTTTATCCTTTAGATGAGGAATGCATCTTGTTGTTTCTCAGGGTTTATTTAGAAGCAAAGAGGAAGTGCTTGCATGTTTCTAAATATCTTGTTTCTTTTTGATTTCCTGTCTGCCATTCCTCAAGGCTTATTTTTCCTAATTGATGGTGCCTCCAATCTATACAAATTGCTATTAAGACATCATACTATTGCATTCAATGTATAGATTGTTTTTGATGGAAATTAATACCTACTTGATGCTGTGTGTTGCTGTCCACAATTGAGCCATGGTTTTCCTTTTAGCTCTATTTCAATTATTTTTGTAAGTGTTAATTTTCTTTATAATGTATGATGTATTTTGTGTTAGATAGTTCTTAGTGTGTTTTATTGGATTGTATTGGTATGAACAACACTGGGGATTGAACTCATACCTCGTTTATGGGAAGAAACACTCTACCACCTAAGTGACGATCAGCTATGGCAATTTTTTTGTTTTTTTGTTTATTTGTTTTTCTTGGTCATGGGGCTTGAACTCTGGGCCTGCGTGCTATCCCTCAGCTCTTCAACTCAAGGCTAGTGCTCTACCATTTTAGCTACAGTGCCACTTCCAGTATTCTGCGTGGTTATTTGGAGATAAGTGTTTCATGGGCTTTTCCTTCCCAGCCTGGAGTTGAACCACAGTCCTCAGATCTTAGCCTCCTTAGCAGGTTGGATTACATGTTTGAGCGACTGCCACCCGGCTATGGTAGTTTTTTCTTTTAACAATTGAAATGATGAATTTTTGTCCTAATTTAATTTAATATTTTTATCTGTTTTTTTTCATCCCATGGAATTGAGTATAGGACCCTTTATATGTATGTATGTGAGTGCTTCTATGTACATATGTGCCAATACTGAGGCTTGAATTTCCTTAACTTTTTCCAAGCAAGGTTGACCCTACACCACTTGAGCCAGACCTTCAGGTTTTTTGCTGCTTAATTGAAGGCAAGAATCACTGATTTGCTACTTTGAAGGATTAATTTTTGGATGGCAGTTCGGAGCCAGACTGTGCAGTCTCCTTATCTCTTCCCTCTAATAAATTACTCAGGAAACGCTTCAAGTTTCACTGTGGCTCAAGAGGTAGAACACTGCCCTTAATGAAAAGCAACTCATATACTGTGCCTAGGCCTGAATTTAAACCCTGGGGACAGCGCGTTAAAAAAAAATAACATACTCTGAATTGTTTGACCAGTCTAGCTTTAAACCATGATCCTATAGATCTCAGGTCTGAAGTAGCTGGGATTACAGGTTTGAGCCTTTAGTTATAATAATAGCTTTCTATTATTTTCAATCATTATTATTGACAGATGCTTTAAAAAACACATATTGCTAAAAGTAGCTCATGTTAATAATCCTTGATATTATGGAGGGTGAGACATAAGAACCTCAGTTTGAAGTTGGGCCCAATGACAGAATGTCTGAGTCTTATCACCAACTAACAACCAAAAGGTTGGATGTAGAACTGTGGCCCAAGTTTTAGAGTCATAGCCTTTATCAGAAAAAGCTTAAGGACAGTGCTCATGCAATAAGTGCAAGTCTCAAGATCAGCACAAAAAATAAAATAAACAGAACCCAAAATAATCCCAGGTATGGCTAGTGATAGTTTGCCTAGTTTTCCTAATATCCTGAATTTTATAGCCACCACAAAGAAAAATAGACAAACCAACAAATTACGTATCCACAGCCAGATGAAACTTTTCCTGATATATCTGCACTAATTATATATATATATATATATATATTTTTTTTTTTTTTTTGTCGGTCGTGGGGCTTGAACTCTGGGCTTGGGCACTGTCCCTCAGCTCTTCAGCTCAAGGCGAGCGCTCTACCACTTGAGCTACAGCGCCACTTCCGGTTTTCTGGTGGTTTATTGGAGATAGGAGTCTCACGGTCTTTCTTGCCCGGGCTGGCTTTGAACCGAGATCCTCAGATCTCAGCCTCCTGAGTAGCTAGGATTACAGGCGTGAGCCACCAGCGCCCGGCACTAATTATATTTTTAAAAAGTCTTACACTCTTTCATTTAGAAAGTTAACCTAAAAATAACGCCAGTTGAATAGAAATTATATGTGATGACTACTTCAGCAACAAAATATTTTTTAGTTTTTTTTAAAAAGGACGTCACCTATTTGTCACCATATATATATATATATATATATATATATATATATATAAACATTATTAAAATTTCAACTAAATATTAACTTCACTATCCTCTAAATTGAAGTGTTTACATATATTTTATATCAGAGTGAGTTGTATAAACATTAGGGAGTTAACTGAGGCAATGAAAAGGGGTGAAGGAAGAAATGTTCCTTTCAGAGCAACTTGGTTTGAGGCTGGCCACCAAGGTACGTCTTCAAGAGGCCAGGGCTGTTTCTATTTCCTAAGGTGCCTTTCCTTGATTGGTCCTCTTCCTCTTGAGTCTAATAAAAGGAAGTGCTTATATGTGGGAGAACAACAGCAGCTTGAGTTGAAGATTTTCCTTAAATCCTCTTTCTTGTGTTTAAATGCAGGAACTAGAAAATTCACTGGCTGCATGAACTCTAACTTTGAAAGAACTTCCAAGTATGAAGACTAACCTGAGCCAGCACATTGTGGAGGAGGACATGGTGGTGGCAAAGAACAGATAGAACTTTTGCACAGAACATGCACATTCTTCTCCTGTGTGTAAGTCAGTAAGTCTGCATATAGGAAACCTCAATGTCCCAAAATTCCAATGTTAGAAAGGAGCTTTAATTTTGTTAAAGTTCCTTTTCTGTGGGATCCATGCTTCTCCACTGTTCCTTTAGATTCTGCAGTTTTAGAAGGCAGTAGCATGCTTAACAGAAACAACCCCTTGCTTCCACAGCACTGGATGCTGCAAGTCTGTACACATTTATGGAAAATTTTAAAACATACTTCATCAGGGAGGAGAACAATGAGAGGGATGGTATTCTAATGGGGTTCAACTATTATTGTTTAGATGGTGACAAGTGTTGTCTGTATGTTGAGAAGCCTCTCTCCTTGCTTGAGCAACACCTCATCTGAGCCTAACAGCTGGGATCGTATTGGGCTCCTCTACATAAACATATAATCAGCTACTTTTTAGAAGTGCTGGGTTTTATAAACTATTGGAAGCTATCAGATTAACTGCTTGAACTCAAGAGGGTACGGGTACTTAGCTGTTCACTTCTACTCAGGATAGTCCGGGTTAGTGTATTAGACAGTTTATATAAGTGATAAAATCAAAGCAAATGGAAGGCTTCAAGTAGTCTTAAAGATCTTTAAGAACATAAAATTCAGTGGAAAGTGGCACTGTGGTTCAAAGTGGTAGATCACAGGCCTTGAACAAAATATTCTCAGGGACAGTGCCCAGGCCCTGAGTTCAAACCCTACGATCGCCAAAAAAAAAAAAAAAAAAAAAAATTGCTTGTCTCATTTTGAAATGTCAATTTAAGCTTGTTATTTAAATTTTATATAAAAAGAAAGTTTTTGGTCTCCTAGGAAAGTTCTCCAAAAATTAATGTAGAGCAGAAGAGAAGAATGTAGAACCATTGTGAGATTAATTAGGAATTCAGAGCTATGAAAGACTAGAGTTTTAAAAGCTGAAATAAATACATGTCAGAGTGATGGAAACAAACTTAGCTTTCTAGGGATAGACTTTCAAGTGTTTTCAACACATTTGGATGGTTAGATGATGCTACATTTTTTTAATTTTGCCTCACTCTGTCTTGGCGAGGTTTTTGTGGGTAAGAAGAAAATCCATTTTTCTTACCTATTTATGAACTGCACGATAAAACTTTAGCAAAGGACCTTCTGTGGCCACTTTTTAACTGGAAGTATTATAAGTTTTTTAAGACCTCAGAATCCTTTTGTACTGTTAGCCAGGCTGTTTTGAACTATTTATTTTCAAATTTATTAGCATAATACATTTATCATTGTAGGGAGGAGAATCCTATGCTAAATAAAGTCTACTTGCGGGGGTTGTTCGTAAGCAATGAGCCATTGGGTATTTCTGGCTTAGCCTGTGTAGAGTAGACTGGATTGAGGTGACATTTCCATGATTTATAAGTAAAATCACCCTGCTCTATTAGAAGTATGGGATCAAAAGAGTGATGGGCATTGGTTTAAGATTTCTTTTATTTTGCTATGTATAAATCCTCCATCATATATTTGGCTTTAATCTTCCTAATATGTTGTATTTTAAATATTTGGTTTTAGTATGATGTGAATTATAGTTTTTAAATTAAATAAGCAGGACATGTGACCTGAATGAGATAAGAATTTAATTAATTTTTTGGTGGGGTCCAGTCTTAGGGCCTGAACTCTGGGCCTGGTCGCTGTCCCTCAGCTCTTCAGCTCAAGGCTTGCGCTCTACGAGTTGAGCCACAGCGCCACTTCTGGCTTTTTTTTCTTTTTTATGTGGTGCTGAGGAATCGAACCCAGGGCCTCATGCATGCAAGGAAAGCGCTCTACCACTGAGGCACTTTCCCAGCCCTAGAATTTGATTAATTTTAAAAGGGAAAATATTATCAGAATTAAATCGTCACTCAAAAATCAATATTGAAAGGACATAAAGCAGAAGAATTTATGTGGTGCTTTATATATTCAGCCTTTCTTGCTTATAAGGTTTGCTGTGACCTGTTAGTAACAGATTTGCAATGGGTAAAAGTCCAGTTGTTCAAAAAAAGTAGTTACTTCAGCAAAGGTATGACAATGTATGAGAATGTTGAACCCTAGGTTTTTAAGAGGAAGAAACACAGATGTAAGACCTCAAAGATGCTGACTAAAATGAATGAAATTCACAGTCCATTAAAAGGAGCGTTTGCTATCTTCAACAGCCAAATGCATTTTTCTTTGCATGTGACTATCAGCAAAGATAAGATTGTAGACAGACTCAGTTCGTGGTTCTTATTCAATGAAGAGAATAAGGAGCTGTGTGGATGGCTGGTGTAGATGGAAAACAGTTCTACAGACAGCAGACAGCATCATTGAAGAATGGCTTGAGAAGTTTCAGAAGGTGAGCCAACAGTGTCCAGGCAGGTGTAGTTTGAACACCCTTCTCACTGTTGAGAATCACATGTTACAGGCATGTTTCCTATAAGGGTTGAAGAGAACAGTTGCTTTGTTTGCATTGGCAAGTCAGATAGGAGGACTTGCGTGGGTCTCCTGAAGTATCTTGGTGTCTCAGACCAGTGAATGTTATTGCACAAAAACAGAGGTCATCTATAATGAAGTTGATGATTTCAGATAGTCATTAGGCCTCAGATGTAATGCAGCTCAGTAATACATGTAACAAGAGTGGTATTCATATAGTTAAATGAAACTGAGTTATATACACTTGTGAGTTCCCAAGTAAATTAGAATGGAAGATATCCATGAGAGAAATCAGTGGGGCTGTTACATCAAGAAAGTAAGAACAAACCATAATTTGAATATGTTTAGTGAGCCTTTCTTGACTTTCCAACCTTTGCCTGTGAAATTGCATTAACTATCACATATGATGAGAATTTCTCATTCATAAAACTCTTTAGGAGTCACGCCATGTTTGTGGCTAAGGAATAAATGCTTTTGAAGGCTGTAATCTTAGCAACTCAGAAGTCTGATTACTGAAGATTGAAGTTCAAATCTAGTCCAGAGAAAATCTCCCTTTAGTCCTCAAAACCATGGAAATGTAGCTTTAGCTCAAGTTATAGAGCACCTTCCTTAACAGATAAAGCTAAAACACAATGCCCAGGTCTTGAATTGAAGTTCTCAGAGTGGAACAAATAAAAGTAAAAAAGAGAGATGCAGTAATAATGGAGCTTTATGTTTTCATAACTTACCAGGACCATATGGAGGTCATACCCGTGTTAAGTTAAAAGAAGGCCCAGCTGAAGCAAATGGGTGAACAGTTGAAAAGGGCCAGCAGCAAGGCAAGAGTGTTCAAGATGGATGGCAAGCTTAGCAACATCAAGGACATTCATCTTCAAGAAAGCACATCTCTCTAATTACATATTCACCTTTCATTATTCTCCTCATCGCTATGAACATCCTCTAAGATTGGCTACACTTATCCACGAGAGTCAGCCGACCACAGCATACGATTTATGACATTTCCTGCATAAAGTTGCTTGTTCTCATTGTCATCAGCCTTTCAGCAGCTTCAGTGAAGAGCATGTTCTCCCACTTTGCCTGTAGTCAATAGTACCCTCTTCTATTTCCCTGCAAAGAAACTGTGGCTAGCAGGCTTGAGAATTGTTACATTCAGAGGTTCTTCAGTTTTGCATTTTTTCTTTCATTTCTTGGTAGGTGAGTTGGAATAAGAAAAACAAATAAGCAATTTGTTTTAGTTTAAGGGAAAAAATATTTATTTGAAAACACAAGTTATCATTATTTGAATTTATTTTTAATTTAAATATAATAGGGATGGTTTTAGTGCTGCATGCCTTTAAACCTAACTATTTAGAAAGCTGAAAGCTGGGGCTGGGAAGGTGGCTCAGTGGTAGAGTGCTTGCCTTGCATGCATGAGGCCCTGGGTTCGATTCTTCATCACCACATAAGCAAAAAGAAAAAAGCCAGAAGTGGTGTTTTGGCTCAGTGGTAGAGCGCTAGCCTTGAGCTGAAGAGCTGAGGGATAGCGCCCAGGCCCAGAGTTCAGGCCCCACGACCGGACCCCCCCCAAAAAAAAGAAAGCTGAAAGCTGAGGATCATATTTTCAAGACAAAGTAAAATTTACCATGAGACTCTTATCTTCAGCTAAGAACCAAAAGCTACAGGGGGAGCTGTGGCTCAAATGGAAGAATGCCAACCTTGAGCAAAAAGCAAAACCAAAAGAAACTAAGCCCTGAATTTAATTCCTACTACTAGCACAAAAATATGTATGTGTATATATATATGCATATATTCATAGATGTGTGTCATATCTATATAAATTGTATATGCATATGCATGTATATATAATTATATAATAAATTTTTAGCAAGTGTCAAGAATATGCAAGCAAACATTTAGTCTTGCTCCTAAAAACAGATTCATATGTAAATATGAACCCCTTGAATTTATAGGAGCCAACAAATATAGAAACGTAAACCACCAGACTAGAAATTGATAGAATGGATTTTGTTATAGAATAGAGTGTATGCACAAGATTAGGCATATGATAGTAAGTCATTTCCCAAAACATTGAAAGCAAAAGCGTAATAGTACAAGAAATCATATTTAGAAATGGACTATGCCACTCAATGGACAGGTAGATCAGGAAAATAAAACTGTGCATTTTCCCTTCTACATTTGATTCATATCCCCTCACTAAATTATCTATGATTGGTTCAGTTGCTGCCATAGTACCTCTCTGGTGGCTCCACTGTGATTCACTTTATTCTACTGAACCAGAAATGGAGGAGAGACGGACCACAGCACATTTGCTCATTTCTCAATGAGCAGTGATTGGCAGGGGAGTTTTAAAATGCTACCCATGTTCTTGGTTGCCTAGTACCACCTTGGATTCCAGATTAAATCCTGGTAAACAGATACAGAAGTTACATGTAGTTTATTGTTCCAGATTCACAGCTAAAGAGGCAGATGAGAAATTGGAAGGGTTTGGTGTGAAAGCCACAGGTTTATGCAAAGCAGAAATCAAAGGATGTGGAGATGAAGCAAGCTATCTTGGAGGAAAAGGAGAGACATTTGAAGGTGATGAGCATCTCGACAGTGAAGACAGAGCAAGTGCTCTTGACCATTTCAAATGAGCTCCCAGAATGCCAGGGTAAGAAGTGAGAGCTTCCCAGAGCACTGCTGCTGAGCACTCATCAGATCCTTTGCTATCATTATAATTGATTTTAGAGAGGAGCAGTGAGGTTTGTAAAAGTTGATTGCAGCTTACTATGTGGAGCCTGTTCTGCAGCATTGTGGAGTGTGGTCCCTCAGGATGCTTAGGGCAAAGATCCTATAGCTCATGTCAAAGAATGCAATCTACTTGGAGTAGACATTTATGGATGGCACATGCCTCATACCAACATGCTGACAATGAGCTGGTAGCAGTAGTTCTCTAAAGATCTAACAGCAAAAACCGGAGAGGGAATTCCTGAGCTCTACACCACAACAGTCTACCATGCCAATTGCTTCTATCCTAGTACTGGCTACCCAGTTTGCACACCCATGACCTTGTTACCCTGATTGTGCCACATCCTAATCCCTCACAATTTTTAGTCTTTCAGTTTGTCTTTGGATTCCTGTCCCTGATAAACTGTCTGGATACCTGTATTAGGTACCCCAATCCCTTCTAAACTCTTTCTGCAACCCAATATCCTGCCAATGCAACTCAGTGATTAGTCACAATTCCCCTTTCCTTGGTATCCTAATCTCTGCTACTCTGTTCTGCTACCTATAATTCATAACACCATGGTTCCAGCCACCTGATCCCTGACACCCCTGTTGCTGATACCCCCTTCCCTAACCAAACAAGGGAAGAATGGGAACAGCCAGTTGAAAAGGGTACTGCTGTCCTCTTGCAGACACATTGGGACAAGTTATTCCTCAGGTATTTAACATGAGGGACTAACTGGAGGTGGAAATGAAAGAGGTTACTCAGAGGTGACTAAAATCTAGGGACAATGACGTATCACTGGTTGATAGGAAAAGAAGGGCCCAAAGAGAAAGTTAATGAAAAAAGAAAATTTTACAAAAAATATTGGAAATTATACAATAGGTTTAGCTTATTCTTTTCTAGTAGTGATCTGAATTATTTTTTGACATAGATATATCACTGTTTTGCAGTTTAAAAATTATATGAAAATGCACATTTATGTGGTGCTTATTCATAGAATATTTGCATATAATCACGTTAATGATATTCAATATTTTATGTTCTATGATATTTTCATGAGTCTGCCTTTGTCAATATGAATTGAGCTTTCTATCAATAAATGGAATTTTATTGTCTAATATTAGAAGATTACTGATGCTAGTACCGAAATGAAAGCTAGAACAGGAAAATTGAATAAAGCTACATGTTTGAAGGGAGGGTCAGTGGTAAGTGCTATGATGAAAGAGAAATTCTTCACCATGTAATCTGCGAAGAATAGAATGTGTTTTGTTGAATTATACTGTATTTAATCTTCTTAGAAAGCAGAACATTATATTTATTCTTGCTTTATGGAAACTCTTGAATGAATGGTTTACAAAAATTATCAATATCAATTTGAAAATTCACTGATGTGAGTTATCAGATTATCATTATACTCAAAGCTGTCTTGAGATGCAGGCAGTCTGGATTCCTTTTCTATGAAATTAATGGAATAATCTTACTTTGGAAGGGATGAACAGTCCTTGACACTTGTTCCAAAACAAGAAAGATACTGAAGAAAAAAAAAAGAGTAAGGAGACCCAAGGCTGCTGAAATGAGCATATATCCCATTTGGACTTAAAAGGGTTTTTGTGCAAACAATAAGAATTTCATCTTAATAATATATTCCAAAATGTAGGTGCTATGTGATACCTCTTAAATGTAATATTTAATGCTGTTTGATTACTTGGAGACAAAATTTTACAGAAAACCTTAAATTCCAAAAAAACTGCAATGCTCCAATAAACACCTAGAATAAATATATTTTAAAAATTCAAACGGATTGTAGGAAGATGGCAGCACACTCACAGGTAGCCCCACTAAATGTCTCTTACCAAAAGAGCCACACTTTACATCAAGAGATCCACTCCAATCAAACTTTAAATACCTAAAGGCTTTTTCTACTACAAAAGGTCTATCCAGCAGGCAAATAAATACAAGGCAAAAGAGAAGCAGTAAATGGGGCTCCTCCAGAGCAGCTGCACCACGTAACTCCACGCCATGCTGCCCTGGGACTTTCTGTATACTTTAAACGGCGGGCGGAACACCCAAAAGCTGAAGAAAGTGCTCAATATTAGACCCGCAGAAATTTAGGAGGGAACCTGGTGAAATGTTGGAAAATGCCCTCACAAACCCTCCCTCCCCCCAGAGTGGCTATAGGGAAGGAGTGAATTAAGCAAAACGACCACCATTACAATTGCCATAAATTGGCACCACCAGCTAAGCACCCAAATCAGCTTGTACCTGCAGCACTGGCAGGATCCCCGTGAGCCCCCACCACCAACTCCGCACAAGGTCCCCAGCAAACCACAGCTGCAGGCAATCAATTGCTATATGCTCTGCTGTCAATTGCCCTGCTGGCAACTGCCCTGCCGACTGTACACTTTTCTGGGACCGGCTCTCTCCCTGCTGCCACCCTGCCCAGACCCCAGGTTCTCATAGCTGCTGCACCACGAAGCTGTTGCAGGCATCTCTGCTGACACACCTAGTAGCCACAAGCCTAAACCTCCAAGGCTGCCCAACACCACGCACCATCTCCTACCACATCTGCTGCAGACCAGCATGGACTGCCTCAGTCCACACTAGCCTGCTGCACCAACCTCCACCCAGTCCTCCCAGTGCCAAGAATCCCCACGCTGCAACAGAGGAGACCCTTCAGAATCAGCAGAGGCACCCTCCCCCCCCCCCACAAAAACCTGGACCTGCTAATACCCAGACCCTCTGACTGAGAACTGGCCAACTCCATCTTACCCACCACAGCACAGGCTCTGTGGTGCAACACACTGCCAGCTACAGACCTTGTGTGTAACACAATGGGGTCCACTCCCTGGGGGTGGCAATTCCCTGTAGAATCCCAAAGCCCCCTGACACAAGCCCCCTTCCAAAAGGGAAGGATCACATCAAAACAGAACACAGAAAAAAGCTCTGTTCCTAAGGTTCTTGTGGCTATCTTGGAAAGCCTGGGAACCCAACTCCAGGTCTATGATAGCAGTCTAAAAACCTGAAACCCAAAAAAAAACCTCCCTGCCAATGGGCCTGAAAGTGGGACTCTATATAGCAGGCACCCTCCTCCATCAAAAGACCATCTGCTTGCAATTGTAGAGAGCTGCGAGAGGCCGCACCTGGAAGATGGCGCCAGCTTCCGCCCTCCGCCTTCCCGATGGCGAGTGCTCTCTTGGTAAACAACTCCTTATATGGCTAAGGCAAAGAATCTGGCTTGCTTCCGCGCACCTGAACCTATTGGTGGTTCCCACGTGGCGTATCAGGGTTGGGTACCCAGCGGGTACTTAAGGCTGTGGGGAATTCTCCCCGGGGTTGGGGTCAGAAGATTACTCAAAGGTCCTGAATAAACTGCAGAGAGAAGAGTCCGGTGTCGCGACTTCCTTGCTGGTCGAGGCGGTAGCGACACGTGGTGGCCCGTACGGGGAACTCAGCCATAATCCCAACGAGGACTCAGAACTCTCTGCGGTCAGGGTGGTGCACCGGTAAGTTCCCAGGTAAAAGGGGAATCCACGACAAAAGCGGGGGTAAGTCCCCAGGTAAAAGGGGAATCTGCAACAAGAGCAGGGAGTAAGTTCCCAGGTAAAAGGGGAATCTGCGACAAGAGCGGGGGTAAGTTCCCAGGTAAAAGGGGAATCCGCAACAAGAGCGTGGGGGGGGGGGGATTTTTGCTCTTCTCGGTAGATAAAGAGAGAGCAAGAACCCGGGGCTAGTCAATAGAGTAGCCAAAAGTGAAAGTAAAAGTTTGTTTACCAGCTTTAAATGTTTAAAACATGGGCAGTTCTTCTTCTCACCCAATTTTTTTGGCTCTCAATGAGCTACTGCACTCAAAAAAGTTAAAAATAAAAAAGAGTACTTTAGAGAGATTTTTGAATGAATGTGACATCGTTGCCCCGTGGTTTGCTGTCTCCGGAAGCCTCACGGTGGCCTCTTGGGAGAAACTAGGGAGCGACCTAGATTTTGCCTCTGAACAAGGAACGCTTAAGAGCGGAGTGAGACCAATATGGAAACTGATAAGAGGCTGTCTCCAGGACCAGCGTTGCAGTGAGGCGGTAGAGAATGGTCAGGCCGCCTTAGAAATGCTGCAGGAAGAAAGATCGGAAAGGGCAGACAGTGAAAAGGAGGAGAGCATGGGGGGGGTTATACCCCGATTTTGCCGAACTAGAGACCTCTGAGTCTACAGACTCAGAGGAACTACAATCACTCATAGAACAAATAGAAAAAACAAAGATAAGAAAGAGGAGGAAAGGGAAGGAGAGAGAGGACCCAGATAAAGACGAATGCACGCCCTTCGTGCACCGCCCCACACCTTCGGCCCCTCCGCTCTATGCGGAGGACCCCGGAAGTGGCAGCCCCGGCTGTTCTTTCAGCCCAGGCATGTGGAAAGCGGTCAGAACCGAGTTACATCTAGCCTGTCCAATATTTCAGGATCCACATGGACAACGGTATCATGAACCCTTAGATTTTAAGGTAATAAAATCTTTAGCTGAGTCTGTGCGGACATATGGAATCACAGCCTCCTTTACTGTAGCCCAGGTGGAGGACCTAAAGAGACATTGCATGACATCTGGTGATTGGAGTGGGCTCGCACGAGCTTGTTTGAGCCCAGGTCAGTATTTAGATTGGAAGGCCTTTTTGATTGAATTTGCTAGTGAAGAGGCTGCAGCCAATCAGGCTGTGGGGAACCCAGCTTGGGACAGAGATATGCTGCTTGGACAGGGGAGATTCGCCAATCAGCAGATAGGCTACCCGGTTCAAGTTTATGAACAAATCAATAAAATTAGCATAAAGGCATGGAAGGCCTTACCAAATGAAGGCGAGGTGAGTGGCAATTTCACCAAAATCCTGCAGGGCTCTATGGAGCAGTTTCCGGACTTTGTTGCCCGTATGGTCGAGGCTGCTGGCAGAATTTTTGGTGACCCAGATGCAGCCATGCCATTAATTAAGCAGCTTGTTTACGAGCAGTGCACTAAGGAATGCAGAGCCACCATAACCCCATATAAGAATAGGGGACTAGAAGCATGGATAAGAGTTTGCAGAGAGCTGGGTGGACCACTAACTAATGCTGGATTAGCTGCTGCTGTGGTGCAATTAACCCAGAAGAATGGGGCTGGGAAGGTGGCTCAGTGGTAGAGCGCTTGCCTTGCATGCATGAGGCCCTGGGTTCGATTCCTCAGCACCACATAAGCAAAAAGAAAAAAGCCAGAAGTGGCACTGTGGCTCAAGTGGTAGAGCGCTAGCCTTGAGCTGAAGAGCTGAGGGACAGCGCCCAGGCCCAGAGTTCAGGCCCAGGAAAAAACCTATTTAAAAAACGCTGCAAATTTGTCTAAACAGTTGTCTAGTTATCTTTTAGGTAATTGAACTGGGGAGTTCGACAGCCTGATGGAACAGCTCAGGGTTGCCATCGTCATGGTGAACTCTACCCGAGTGGATGCCGGATTGGCCGAGGGCTTATCTTCATGGATCTCCTCTGCTATGAATCATCTTAAGGAATGGGCGGGTTTAGGAGCCCTGACAGGCCTTCTGGTGTTAGCCTCCTTGGTATGCCTGTGGTGCATTTGCCAAATTAGAGGTTGTCAGCGTCGCAGTGCAGCCATGATTATCCAAGCCTTTACAGTCATTGGAGCAGGTCAGTCCCCCAAGCGTGGCTTGCCACCCTAAAACAATGAACACAGATTGCAAAGCCAAAGTACTGCAGTCGAGAGGCATGAGTTTTGCCCTAGAGGAGAGCATGTTTGATTGCACACGGGTTCAATTCGCCTTTTCCCGTCCTTGTGAAAAACGAATCAATGGACAGGCTGAGTCATCCCTAGAGAAGGTACCCTCTGGGAGAAGGCTTGTATGCAGTCCTTGCATTGCACAACAGGGATCAGACCTCTGTTCTCATCTGTGTTCTTTAAACAAAAAAGGGGGAACTGTAGAGAGCTGCGAGAGGCCGCACCTGGAAGATGGCGCCGGCTTCCGCCCTCCGCCTTCCCGATGGTGAGTGCTCTCATGGTAAACAACTCCTTATGTGGCTAAGGCAAAGAATCTGGCTTGCTTCTGCGCACCTGAACCTATTGGTGGTTCCCACGTGGCGTATCAGGGTTGGGTACCCAGCGGGTACTTAAGGCTGTGGGGAATTCTCCCCGGGGTTGGGGTCAGAAGATTACTCAAAGGTCCTGAATAAACTGCAGAAAAAGAGTCCGGTGTCGCGTCTTCCTTCCTGGTCGAGGCGGTAGCGACATCCAACCAAGTCACAAGGAAAGTGGACTACAGCAAGGCATACAAGGTTCCACCTGGAAGCTGCTCTAAGGATTACAGGGAGAATAAAGCTCCCACAAAGAACCCGAAAACCCCATTCTTTAGTATTTTATTCTTGGTCGGGATTTTTGCTTTGTTAATTTTTATGTCTGATCATTTGTTGTTCATTTGTTCTATGTGTAACTTATTTGTATTGTAATTTAGGATTTGCTATTTCACTTAAAGCTTCTATTTTTCATTATTAGTTGGTTTCTTCTTCCACTTTCAAATTTTCTAATTTGTATTTTTTTCTTCTTTCTTTTCTTCTCACTCCCTCCTTCTCCTCTCTCTCCACGTTATACTATTACTCCATCAGAACTACCCTGTCTAGTTCTATATACACAGTAAGGTCTCCATTTATGTATGTAAAAAATAATTACAGGAGTTAACTTAGATTAAGCAACTCTCCAATAATATCTAAATGATCTTTTTCTAATCTCAGCAAGTCTCCCAAATACACTTATACATAAGTTATTTTTCTTATCTTTATCTCGATCTCTAAGCTACTCCCTACATAACCTTTCTTTGATTTCTTTTCAAACTCTTACACTCAGTAACAAGATATTTATTCTCCTACTGCTACATATACCCCCAATCTGTTCTTCGCCCTCTACTATCATTATACTCAAGTTCTCTTCAGAACTTAAGTTCATATCTCTCCAATCACACCCTTCACTTCCCTATCTGATCCAGCCCATTGATCCCTAATGACTTATACCTGACCCAACTACAGTTGGTTCTATATATGACTACAAAATTGATTCCATTTGACTACTTTCAGTACAAGGGGCACCTCTTCACTCTAAGGAGCAGACTAGCCAAACTTAGATTGTCTCAAAAGTTACAACTATATGTAATGTCGATGCCAAAGTCACAATATTCCCTCCAAACAAAGAAAAAGAGAGCTAAATAGGAAAACGTCTACCCATAACTTTGAAACTCTAAGATCTACACATCTACATGACAACAGGTTGGCTTATCTCATAAATGACTGTCCTACTGTGGTACCAGTGTGGTTCTTGTCTCCAAATGGGTAGAACTAACTGAAGAAACACAAGAAAATAGCCAATCAACAAACCCCAATACCATCTTCACATAAGAAAGCTAGAGAGCAGTCTCAGAATTACCTAGAGGATAAAGTTAAAGATATATTAAAAGTATGGCTGATAAACCTGCTGAATGAAAAATTGGACACCTTACATAGAGTTATCAGAACGAAATGAGGCCAACTAGAAGCTAATAGGTGATTTCATGGCCTCCACAAATAAAAAGATAGAGGAACTCCAGCAGAGGGAGAAAGAATCAAATGAAAAGTTAGGAACCCAGATTAAAGAGTGGAAAGAAAAGTAGGATAAACAAATCCAGGAGGTAAGGCAATCTATTCAAGACTTGAAAGCAAACTTTAATAAGGAACTGGCCACCATTAAGAAAGACCAGCAAGAAGAAACGGAGTTAAACACCAAAGTTAAAAGCCTTCAACATAGAATGGAGGAGGCCGAAGAAAGAATATTGGTGGCTGAAGACAGTTTAGACTCCATAGAGAAACAAAACTAAGAAGCATGTCAGATCACTGCAGGAAATACAGGATACATTCAAAGTGCCTAATCTGAGAATAATAGAAATACAAGAGGGTCTGCAGAGTGAAGCCAATGGATGAGGAAATGAATTTAGCAGAATCCTAGCAGAGAATTTCCCAAATATGCAATAGGACAGGCCCATCCAGATACCAGAAGCTTTTAGTAACCCAAATATACCAGAACAGAAAGTTCATCCCACCGACACATTATAAGCTGTACCAGCTCAATAGCCACAACAGAAAGAATTCTTAAAGTTGCCAGGGAGAAAAGATCAACCACATGTAATGGAGACCCAATGAGAATTACCTAAGACTTCTCAGCAGACACTATAAAAAGCAAGGATGGCCTGGAAAGAGGTATGTCATGCCCTAAAGACAAATAACTACCAATCAAGAATAATCTACCCAGCTAAGCTCTCATTCACAGGACACAGCCAAATAAAAACCTTCAACAACAAGGAAATTCTGAAGCAATATATTGCTACCAAACCAGCTCTTCAAAAAGGCCTCAAAGACGTTCTACCTGTAGAAATCCAACAAGAACAGAATACAGGAAATGATGCAGTCCACAAACAGAAATATGTAATCACAACAAGAACAGCCAAGCCACAGATTCCCACCCCCCCCCCAAAATAAATAAAAAAGTAGGGAAAGACAAGCACTTCTCAGTCCTAACCCTCAGTATTAATGGTCTTAACGCTACAATTAAGCGACATAGATTGTCCAATTGGAAAACAAGACAAGTTCCTTCTATCTGCTGTCTTCAAGAGACACATCTTGCCCACAAAAAATAAGGAGGAGTCTACAATGCTTGATAAGAAATGTACTCATTATCTTGCCCATGTAATTGTAACCCTTCTGTACAGAATTTTCACAAAAAATTATAAAAGTTAAAAAAAACAAAAAATAAACATTCTGAAAGTGAAAGGCTGGAATTTAAAAAAAATATCAAACAAATGGAACCAATAAACAGGCAAGCCTTTAAATCGAATATTAAATAAATAGACTTCAGGTTAAAATAAATGAGAAGTGATAAAGGTAACTACATACTAATTAAGGGATCTCTCCTTCAGGAGGATATTATGATTCTAAATATCTACTCACCAAATAACGGAGCACCGAAATTTAACCAAGAAAACATACTTTCAATCAACTCTCACATCGATCCAAAGATATTAATTGTTGGGGTATTTAACACACCACAATCCCCACTTAAAATCTGCATAGAATAATGAAACTTAACAGACATGTACCAAATATTTCACACAGCAGCCTCAGATTACACCTTCTTCTCAGAAGCACATGGGACATTCTCCTAAATAGTTCACATTCTAGGCCACAAAGCAAATCTGTCCAAATTCAGAAAGATTGAAATTATGCCCTGCACTCTCTCAGACCACAAGGGAATAAAATTAGAATTCAACACCAAAATCCATCAAAGCAAATACTGAAACACATGGAGGCTTAACAACACACTGTTGAACGACTAGTGGGTCAAGGAAGAGATTAGAAAGGAAATGCAAATGTTCACGATATTAACAAAAATAAACACAAATTACCAGCTCCTCTGGGACATAGAAAAGGCAGTAGTCAGAGGGAAGTTTATAGCTCTGAGTTCCTACATTAACAAATTGGAGTGATCTGAAACTAACAATTTAATGAGGCACCTAAAGCTCCTTGAAAAAGAACAACAAGCTAATCCTCAATCCAGTAGACAAAAACATATAATTAAAATTAAATCCAAATTAACTGAATTAGAGTAAAAAAAACTATAGAAAGAACTGACAAAACAGAGTGAGTTATTAAAAAATTAATAAAATTGACAGACCCTTTGCAAATATTATGAGCAAAAAGGAGTACACACCCAAATAAACTCAGAAATGAGAATGGAAACATCACTACAGAAACGGCCAAGATTCACAATATTAAGGGGATACTTCTCAAACCTTTATGATAGTAAGTTTGAAAATAAGAAATGTATGAACAAATTTCTAGCAAATATTGACGTGCCCAAACTAATTCAAGATGATTTAAACAATCATAACAGACCCATATCAAGCATTGAAATAGAAGCAGCAATAAAATACCTCCCACCAAAGAAAAGCCCCGGACTGAACGGATTTACAACTGGATTCGACAAGGCCTTCAAAGCAGAACTCACACCAATACTCCGCCATATTTTCAATGAAATTGAAAGCAAAACTTCTCTACCACACTATTTTAATGAATTCAGCACAAAACCTCATCCCCAAACCAGGCAGGGTCTCATCAAAAAGAGAACTACCGACCCATTTCTTTGATGAACATTGATGCAAAACTTGTCAAAAAACTTGGCCAATCGACTTCAACAACTCATTAAAATAATCATACACCACAATCAAACAGGATTATTTCAGGGATGTAAAGCTGGTTCAATATACACAAAACAATTAATAAAATCCACCACATCAACAAGAGCAAGGATAAGAACCACATATTATCCCAATAGATGCAGCAAAAGCTTTGACTAGATCCAATAATCTATGATGCTGGCTCTGGATAAATTAGGAATCCATGGAACATTCCTCCATATGATAAAGGATGTCTATAACACACCTACAGCCAGCATTATACTTAATGGTGAAAAGTTAAAACAATTTCCTCTAAATTCAGGAAAAAGACAAGGATGTCTATTCCCTCCTCTGTTCTTCAACCTAGTATTAGAATGCCTAGCTAGGGCAATAAGACAAGATGCTGACGTAAAGGGGATCCAAATAGGGAAAAATGAAGTAAAACTCTCCCTCTTTGCAGATGACATGATCTTGTATTTAAACCCCATAATGTCAACTCTCAATTACTTGATCGGAAACTTTGGCAAAGTAGCAGAGTATAAAATTAACACTCAGAAATCAATAGCTTTCCTGTATCCCAATAATGAGAGGAGCATGGCTGAAATTAGGAAAGCAACCCCTTTTTTTAATATCCCCACAAAAGAAAACACTTAGGGGTTAACTTAACAAAAGAGGTAGAGGACCTGTATGATGAAAACTTTAATAATCTGAAAAAGGAAAGTAAAGGAGAACTAAGAAAGTGGAAAAACCTTCCATTCTCCAGGATTGGGAGGATAAACATCGTGAAAATGGTTATACTACCATAGTTTATCTACAAATTCAATGTGATACTTATCAATATCTCAACTTCAGTCATCAATGAAATAGAAGAATTAATCCAAAAAATCATGTGGAACAATAAAAGCCCCAGAATAGCAAAAACAAGCCTTAGTTGAAAAAGCAGCACTGGAGGAATATCAATTTCAAATTTCAAACTCAACTACAAAGCCATAGTAATCAAAACAGCTTAGTACTGGCATAAGAACTAACCTGAGGATCAAGGGAGTAAAACTGAAGACCCAGAAATGAACCCACAGGCCTATAACCACTTAATCTTTCATGAGGGTGCTAAAGATATTGAATGGAAAAGAAAAAAACAGCGTTTTCAGTAAATGGTGTTGGCAAAATTGGGTAAATTCATGTAGAAAACTAAATCTGTATATATCACCCTGCACCAGAATCAACTCCAATTTGATCAAAGACCTCGAAATAAAGACAGATTCCATAAAAACATTACAGAAAGGAATAAGAGAAACTCTAGGGCTCCTAGGCACAGGCCGAAATTTTCTTAATAGAGATCCAGAAGCACAACAAATCAAAGAATGTTTGGGCAAATGGGATTGCATGAAAGTGCAGAGCTTCTGCAAGGCTAAGAACATAGCTAGCAAGATTAACAGAAAGCCCACGGACTGGGAGAAAATCTTCACTAGCCAAACAATGGACAAGGGTCTCATATCTAAAATATACTTAGAACTCAAAAAACTAAATCCCCAACAACAAATCCTCAAAGAAACAATTGCCTGATTAAAAAATGGGCTAAAGACTTAGAGACTTCTCTGAAGAGGAAATAAGAATGGCCAATAGATATATGACAAAATGCTCAGCTTCTCTAGCCATAAAAGAATTCAAATCAAGACAACACTGAGATTCCATTTCACCCCAGTTAGAATGGCTATAATCAAGAAATATAGTAACCACAGATGCTGGAGGTGATGTGCCAAAAGGGAACACTACTGAATTGTTGGTGAGAGTGTAAACTGTTCAACCACTCTGGAAAGCAGTATGGAGATTCCTCAAAAGACTCCACAGATAGCTCCATTATGACCCAGCAATCCCACTTTTAGGCATTTACCCAAATGATCACAAATAATGTCATACCAAAGCTACCAGCACAATCATGTTTATTGCAGCATTATTTACCATAGCTAAGTTATGGAAAAAACCCAGATGCCCCTCAGTAGATGAATGGATCAAGAAAATGTGGTATATATACACAATGGATTGTTATGCCTCCATCAGAAAGAATGACATTGCCTCATTTGTTAGGAACGGGAGAGACTTGGAAAAAGTTATAGTTGAAGTAAGCCAGCCCAAGGAAACATAGGTCCCATGGTCTCCCTTTTTTGCAAAGACTAGTACATGTCTATGACAAACATAAGTCAAAGTCTATATACATATGACCACATGAGATAATGTTAAGCAAAATGTACCCCGACAGGGACACTGTTTTTTTTTCTTTCTTGCTAGTGCTAGTGTTTTTAATGTACTTATAATGAACAATGTGAATGTTTGTTTCTCTTGTATGTACTTCCCCAACAGTATAAACCCTGTTTTACTGGATTTGATGCCAGTGTTCTGCAACTTGTATGTATATTTTTGTAATATGGGGACTGGAAGGAACGCTTAAATGAAGATACAGGCTGACCCATTGTGAAGACAAGATGCACAGGACACTATGTTGAAAACGAACTTTACAATGTGAGTGGGGTCAGGAGGTATTTGGGAGGACGGTAGGGAAGTGATGGTTGAGGGAAAACAAAGGAGGAGGTAACAAATCTTGCTATGAAATGTACTCACTACCCTATTCATGAAAGTGTAGCCCCGGTGTACAACATTTTTACTATATATACATATATACATATATACATATATATATATATATATACATATATATATATATATATATATATATATATATATTTAAAGAAAACAAACTTTACAACTTTGGCTACAGAGTGGGTGTAGTTGGTGAGGTGGGAGGGAGGCGATTGTAAGGGGAAAACAGAGGAGGAGGCAACAATGCTCAATAGGAAATGTACTCATTACCTTGTTCATGTAACTGTAACTCCTGTGTACAGCAATTTTAAAATTAAAAACTTATGGTTCAAAGCAAGCCCTAGCAGGAAAGTCTGTCAAACTCTTATCTGCAACTAATCACCCGAAAACAGGAAGTGGAACTGTGGCTCAAGTGGTAGAGAGCTAAGCTCGAGCTGAGGAGCTCAGGATGTGTTAACCCCCATGCCCAGAGTTCAAGCGCAATGACCAATAAAAAGAAAAAAAAAACTAAAGCATCAAACAACCTGAAGATGTTGTCCAGAATAATGAGTGGAGCATTATGCAGTTACATGACTTAGTCACTTACTACCCAGTTTACAAGGAGAGATGATGGGTGATTTTTGTGTGTACCAAAACCTGCAAAATTATTTTGCTCTTTCCCAAGCAGAGAGGAAGGGGGGAATGGAGTTGGGTAGAAGGTGTTTGGTGGCGTAGCCTTTTGGTTCAGTGATTGTTTTCTGGAGTCAAATTCAGAGAAATTCGTTTTGTAATCTTACTTGCATGGAGAACAAAATCTTGCCATGGAAGTGGTCTTTATAATGTCATTAGCCAGGTCCAGTCCCAACCACCATTGGGTAATCCAAGTCTCACTTCAGGACCAAGAAGCCTTGACGACAACTGATCCACTGGGCAGGTGGACGTAACCACAGCCAGAAAAGGCAGAAAGTGCCATGCTGAGTGCAGCACTGGAGATCTAGACCACGCAGAGATTTTTTTTTTGTGATTCTCATTTTGTATTACCACTTTGAGTCTGTACAATAAACCATGGATTTTATCTTTCTTCCCTCTCTTTGGATAAAGCTAATAAACACTCTGCCTCTAGTGAGGCACTTAACTCTTAGGTCTGGCCAATCATTTCCAGGATAGGGAATTACTATGGAAGTAGTGTATTTCGATCTTACGAGAAAACAGCCTTTTTTCCCTCTTAAATTTATTTATTGATAGGAAATTTTAGGGGCAATCTGTTTGGATTTTTAGATGAAAGGATTGTAGGAAACTATGTTCATAATCTGGATCCTCCTCACCTCAACACCTAAAATACAAATTTCACAACACTTTTACAAGAAACAATTCAAAAACCATACACTGGAATGCTCAAATACAGAACGTTTTACACAGCCCAGAATGTAACTCTGCTGTCTGAAGGTGGGGCTCTTTTTGTATAAAGTAACAAGCCAATCCAAAAGAGCAGCCACGAATACCAGACATGAGTTTCAATGGCTGCTACTCCCCAGACAAGAAGCATGGAAGGGCAGCCGGAGCCCATGAGAGCAGTGCACAGAGGAAAGTTTCCATGCCAGCCTCGGCACAAAAGTTAGCATCACTCTGCCTAAGCCTGCCTTTCTTATCTTCTCCCCACAGCCAAGCAGAGTCATCTCCTGCTCCACGTAGGATAAATACTGTACAAGTGAATCAGGAGTGTGTCTTTTATTCACTGTGCACTCCGAGGCAGGTGGCCCCACCACAGTGTGTGTATGCACTCCCAGGGCTGAATAGTCAGGGCCCAGGCCCATGGGGCAGGTGGGCACTAGATGTGTCAGTGGCATCTGCCATTCATACAGTGGCCACTGGGTGCTGCCCTAGCCCAACAGCAGGTACAACATGATCTCCAACAGTCCCCAGGCCTGGCGCTTTAGAATGCTGGAGGTGGGTGGGCTGCAACTAGGTTCCTACTAGCTCAGCATGCCAGATAATGCAACTGCTGCCTGAATTACTAATTATTTTATGGAGCAGTTTTAATCAAAGTGATACACATTACTGTATGATATTTAATGTTATATCAATTAGTCTGTAGTATCCAAAAGACATTGAACTAGATACTAGCAAGAATGGACTTTATTGTTTGTATTTATAAGACCATAATGGCAAATTGAAATAAAAGTAAAATAAAATTGTTTTCCAAAAACACATTATTAAGTCTAACAAGTTGAAAAATTGCAAATGAAGTAACTGCAAATGAAGTTTGATAAAATGCACAAACTATATTACTTTAGTTACATTCAAAAGTAAAAAAAAAGAATGACAGAAAAAATACCTATTGGATATAAAATATTACAATTGTTTAACAGGTTGAAGTGATATAGGTTATGTATTTTGTTGAAATAAAATATAATATTTTTCTCTTAGTACTGTTTATCTCAGTGAAGGAAAACATTATAAATTGTAAATTATATATGTCGTGTTGCTTCTGGTCCCATAAAAGGGAGTGACATTTCCAATGGGAGTCCTGGGAAGTCACTCTCGCCCAGCCCATGTAGACCAATCAGAGTCTTTGTGGTGACCCTGAGGAGGTGTTGGGCACCACATTTCTGCTGCAGCAAGTGCAGCACCCATTGTGGTGGGCTGCAGCCAACAAGACTCCATCCGTGACCAAACCAAACAACACAGCCTCAGGGGCCAAAGCCAGGAGGAGAGGCAGGGCAGACCCCAAGTGCTGCTTTCCATCTGGGTGGCCTACACTCCCAAGGTCAGAACCATTCCCCTGCTTTGGATCCCAGCGAGAGAAGGTGAGCCTATTGCCTACAGACAGTGTGTCCCTAGAATGGCACCCATAGCCAGGCTCACGTGGACCAGGAAGATGATGGAGGGAAAGTGGCAAAGAAAGGTGAGGGGCTTCAGGTCCCCAGTGCTGTGGTGAGTGTGCTGTAAGTCCAGGCTCCTCTGGTGATGATGGACATATGCTGGGATGGCCATGTAGCGGACCAGAAAATGGAGGTCTGTGGAGATGTTGAAGTGGCTCCAGGTATCTGAGCAGCTGCAGCTGTCACAAGCCCACTTGGAGAGGGACCAGCACAGGGCTCCAGTCCCCAGACTGGCATAAAGACTGGTGAGATAGACCCAGGCTGGGCTGCTCAGCCACCAGGGTGCTGTCTGTCTGCCCTGACTTTCTTCTCCCTTGGACTGTTCAGTATTCACCCAAGGGGGCAGGTGGTGACCTCAGAATGGAGTCTCCCTGGGATGACACTCACACCCAGGACCACTGCAGACCAGTACCAGCACAGCTGGAGGAGGAGAGGGTGGCAGTGGACTTGACTCCAACCCCATGCTTGCCGTCTCCTGGATGAAATCAGGGAAGCAAGGCTGGGAGGGGAGGCAGTCAGGGTGGGAAGTATGGGTAGGCTAAGACCCCCAGCCAGCCTCTGCAGTTCCACTCAGGCTCATCTGGCAGTGCTGTGGAGCATGTGCACACAGCCTCTCAATGTGCATACACCCCAAGACAGGGGGCCCCACTTCCCAACAGGTGACCTGAAGACGGAACCCATTCCCACAGGAACTAGTAAAATGGAAGTTCACATGGTGACACAGAAGGGGATTCAGGGCACAGCCTTGGTGTAGCACTGAACAGCTGGCAAAAAAAGGAAAATCATCCCCTAAATATTTATATCAGTTCTAACTTATACTTTTAAAACAGTTTTAGGGCTCGGAAGGTGGCTCAGTGGTAGAGTGCTTGCCTTGCATTCATGAGGTCCTGGGTTCGATAACTCAGCACCACATAAGAAAAAAGAAAAAAGCCAGAAGTGGCACTATGGCTCAAGTGGTAGAGCGCTCGTCTTGAGCTGAAGAGCTGAGGGACAGCACCCAGGCCCAAAGTTCAGGCCCCATGACCGGACCAAAAACAAAACAAAACAAAACAAATAAAAAACAGTTTTACTTTCCTCTTGTCCTATAAGTTTTCTTCAGACCCTCTGAATTAACCAGAAATCTCCAGGATTTCTTCATGCACAGTAACACAAATGAATGTAGCTTCTATTTTTTTTTAATTAAGGAAGGTTTCATTTAGTTCTTTCCCATATATGATACATGAAAAAGAAATCCTGAGGTGAATCTGTAAAACAGCAAACTCCAGATGTCTTCTGAACTCCTCAATGCAGAAATGTGGAGCAGTGCATGCCTTCAGAATAAAGTGATCTAGCAACAGGTACTTACCCACATTGTCATTGGGCTAGCTGTCTCTCTGATTAAAAAATAATCCTGCCACACACATGCATATAACTTATGAAGAATGTTTTCCAACATTCTTCTTGTTATATTGCACTTATCTTTCTCCTCCTGTCTCCTGTCCTCCTCTTTCCCCTGGTCAATTTTCCTATTCCTTCCCACATTGTCCCCTCTTCTTTCTCCCTTTTTCCTCCTCCTCCTCTTTCTCCAGTTCTTCCTTTCTCCTCTGTTTCCTTTTCCTTCTTCTCACCCCTTCATTGCCCTTTTTATTTCCTTTTTCTCCTTCCCTTTCACTTTCTTCTACTTCTTCTTTATGGTCCTGGGGCTTGGAATCAGGGCCTTGTACTCACAAAGCAGATGCTATGCTGCTTACGATAAGCCTCCAGTCTGGTTTTCATTTAAATGACACTTATTTGTGATTATTTTAAGTACCACACCCAGCATAGCTTTTAATTCAGGATAAAATTCATTTTACATATTCTATATAATAACTATATGCTACTCACATGTTGTGGCTAATGGGTTTTGATTATGCTCTGGGCTTCAGATAAATTCTTCAGAAACAATGTGTTTGAAGGCACTCTAATTGTGATTCTGTGTAACTCCCAATTAATGAACTGGTTACTTTCCATCTTGCAAAAGTGACTTCCATATTACTCCTAATTCAATGAACTGTCATTTTGTGGCAGCACTCACAGTAATAGTGGCGGATCAGAAAATTAAATCGACTGGAAAACCCCTGGCTATTTAGTAAGAAGCCAGAAAAAGACTTGTGGCTCAGTGGTTTAGCGACATCCTTGCACAGAATAATCAGTTGAAAGGACCTAGGCTTGAATTGAAGATATGTAGGGGGTGGATACACACAGACACACACACACACACACACACACACACACACACACACACACACACACACACACACACACAACACACACACACAAACACACACACACACAATTCTCAGCTAGAGCAAGTAGAGTATCTGTTTCTCAGTAACATGTCTGAGTTTCTTTCCTATGTGTTTGGATATTTTGAAAGCTACATCATCAACTTCCTTAATTTCAATAAATAACGCTGTATTCACTACTATTTCTTCCTGGTTGGAAAATATTTTAAGACACATTTTCGTGTTGAAAGTTGAGTTTGTTCCCAATATGCTGACTCTCTTGGATTGTAAGAAAATTAATAATTCTGTCTTTAATTCATTAGCTCATAAGTTAAGTTATATGCTTCACCTAGGAGTTAAATTGATGCTCAGTGGGAAGTGTTTGAAGTCACTTGTCTGAAGTTTTAAAGTGGAGTAAAAATTGCAAAGAAACCCGAGGTAGTGAAAGCGAGAGACAGATGAAAAGAAATTGAAAATGAACTTCAGACTCCTCTTCAGACCAATTATATTACAAAGGCCTGCCCTTGAACTGAGTTTGTAAAGCTTCTTCTCATTAGCAGGCACTCTTCACACTGAGCCACACATCTAAGCCCTAAAGACTTTCATTAGAGAGAGGCATTCCTGGATCTTGAACTCAGGGTCTGGCCTCTATCCTTGAGCTTCTATTGTTCAAGCATTTTAGCACTTGAGACACAACTGCACTTCTGTCATTTGGTAGGTAATTCAAGCTAAGAGTCTCAAAAACTTTCCTTCCAGGCTGGCTTCAAACTGGGACCCTCAGATCTCATCTTCTGAATTGCTAGATTTTTAGGTATGCACCACATCTACCAAAAGCCAGGAGTTTCAATGAGGCTCTTATTTCCAATAAAATTCTCTAACACACACACACACACACACACACACACACACACACACACACACACACACACACACACACACACACACAAGAAAAAATTTGAGCTACTGCACACGTGTTATAAAGAGTGTAAACCTGTAGCAAAAACACGCTGGGACAGTGGCCAGGCCCTAAGTTCAAGTGCTAGAAGCAACAGAAAAATAATAAATTCATTAATTAAAATTTAACAATGTCAAACCAAAAAATAAAAGGCAAAAATTAGTTGGAAGAAAAGAGGCATTAAGGGGATAGAGAGGCCTGGCTAAGTTAGTAGAACCATGGAGTGAAAGCATTAGTTGGCCTTTGGGAGTCCTGGTCTTGGACTTAAAATATATAGAAAAAAGAAAAGCAAGTAAGGCTTCTACAATGAGCCTGGCAGTAGTAGCTCACATCTGCAATCCTAGCTACTAAAAATCAGCAATCTGAGGATCACAGTCTGTCCAGGAGGGAATTCCTTCTTTCTTCTTGCAACCAGCAGGCAGGCAGCATCAGCCCTGTGCCTGTACCACAACTGGACCCCTCTGCCTACATAACTCCAGAAACCAGAAACACACCCAACTGGACCCAACAGCAAAATCCAATGCTTCTTCAACTGGATTCAGAGCCCAGAGGCACTTCCTGCGTTTAGTTACACCATGGTTTTGCTGCTCCAGAGCAACTAATGATACAGACCCTTGCTTCATAACTCCACTCTACCTTACCTCGCTGGCTACCTTGGTTTAGGAGCCTGGCACACCCTTCTAGGAGCAGAGACTTCAGCCCCGCTATTTTCTGAAAACACATTCAGATAATTTTTATTTTCTAGTTACCCCAACTAAATGGAATTAAAATCTGTGTTCAGAATCTGCTTCTACTTCCTTTTTCTGGATAGCCACCATTTTCTACTGGTATATTGTGGTCAGTAAATAATCTTTACATAAATAATGCATTCTTAATTATGACTTCAACAATGAAGGCTCAATTTATCTGATCATATCCTCCCAAGATTCCCGTTATCCTACCATTTCCTTGACAGTAATGAAACAGAGAGAGTTGAATGAAAATACACGACTCCACAATTAACAAGACACTTCATTCCCAGTCTCACATATATTTTGCTGATAGAGACCCCTGAGAGAGGATGCAAAGCCTTTAAGAAGTGCAGAAAGGAGACAGAGGGAGAAGAAAAGCAAGAGGGAAAAGAGGGAGAGAGTACACCAAGCCAATAGGGATAGGTTTACCTCAGGCAGAGGTTTGGCAGGTTTTCAGTGGATTCCTTCCACGAATTCAAAATTTGGTAACAGTACGCTAGGGAAATCGACATCCCAGTAAGTCCTAATGAGCCATATTTAGGTTTGACCATGAGATCAAGGATTGTAAAGGGTCTTCCTGAATGGAGAAAAGAATATGATAGGAAGGATCATGACAAACTTTGCCCTAAAATACAGCACATGATTTAATGAAATAAGTTGAAATAATGTAGGTAAGACATTTAGATATTGTATTTTGATAAGGGATATTTGTTTATAATGACACATGTATTACTCTGTATATGAAATACATTTTCACAACGCTATAAAAGTATCAAATAAAATATTAGAATCATATGGATGTCTAGATGAATGTCTAGAACCAATTATTAATATCACATACTCTAACAAAGCTTTCCTAGGAGGTTTCTCCAGTTTATCATGAATTTTGTTGATCCTTGATTTATTTTCCAGAAGAGTAAGTTTTTGAGAGTCTGAGTAAATTCCGAGTGGTGCTACTGCATTTGTTTCATATTAAGAATTGATAATATTACTCTCCACCTCTCAAGGAAGAGAGAGAGATAGAGAGAGACAGAGAGAGAGAGAGAGAGAGAGAGAGAGAGAGAGAGAGAGAGAGAGAGAGAGAGAGAGAGAGAGAGAGATGCAGTCATTAATGCATTTTCTCTGGGTGATAGACAATATTTAATCATTGTAAAGGATCTTTTCTACAACTATATGTAAATGATTACTTTATAACTGAGAAAAGTAAGCTACAAAAGATGGAACATTTTTCTTTTTACACATAGTTTTGGTGATAAATCACCAACTGTAAGAAGTAAATCTACATAGTTGTATTCATTAAGACATTAATGAGATTAATACTTTATTTTCTTGCTTTTTGTACATGTCCTGGCGTTGATATCAGGATCTGGGTAATGTTTTTGAGTGTTTTATAATCACTCAATTTTTAATGTTATTATGGAGGTGATGTAAGTAGGGGTTACAGTTGCACAATCAGGTAATGGGTGAATTTTTTTAGGTTAATGTCAAACATTCTCTCCCTGATGTTTTTTTTTTTTTGGTCAAAATTAGCACTCTACCACACTTGGGCCACAGCTCTACTTCTTCTCTTTTGTTGTTTCATTTGAGATAAAAGTCTCACAGACTTTTCTGGCTGAGCATGTTTGAACTATTAGCCTCCCATGTAGGAAGGATTACAAGTGTTAGCACCTGGTACCTGAAATATTATTCTTTAAAGGGACATAAAACTATACTAAAATACATAATTTTCTGGAAATGTAGTCTATGATTCAAGTAGCAGAGGTAGTCCTTCTAGAAATGTTTCTGAATGAGGATGGCCAGAGAGATTTAACTCCTTCTCTAATGTAAGCCTTTCTTTTCATTGATCTGTATTTCTTTCGAGTGTTTAGGATTGGTATTTACTTCAGCTGACCTTTAAAGAAACAGAAAATCTAGGATTAAATCATAATAATAAATTGCAGAGAATCTGCAAGGCAAAGAACATAGCTAGCAAGATCAATAGAAATCCCACGGATTGGGATAAGATCTTCACTAGCTTACAACGGACAAAGGTCTCATATCGAAAAAATACCTGGAACACAAAAAATTGAATCCCCCAACAACAAATCCTCAAAGAAACAACTGCCTAATGAATAAGTGGGCTAAAGACTTAAACAGAGACTTCTCTGAAGAGGAAGGAAGGATAGCCTTTAGACACATGAAGAAATGCTCAACCTTTCTAGCCATAAATCAGCAGTGAGATACCACCTCACCCCAGTTAGAATGGCTATGATCAAGAACTCTAATAACAACAGATGCTGGAGGGAATGTGGACAGGAGGGAACCTTACTTCATTGTTGGTGGGAGTGTAAACTTGTTCAACCATTTTGGAAAGTAGTATTGATGCTCCTCAAAAGACTCAACATAGAGCTCCCCTAAGACCCAGCAGTCCCATTTTTGGGCACTTACCCAAATGATCACAAACAAGACTATACTAAAGCTACCAGCATAACTATGTCTATTGCAGCATTACTTACCATAGCTAAGATATGGAACCAACCCAGATGCTCCTCAGTGGTGAATGGATCAAGAAAATGTGGTATATATACACAATGGAATTCTATGCCTCCATCAGAAAGAATTACATTGCCCCATTTGTTAGGAAATGGAAAGACTTGGAAAAATTATATTAAGTGAAATAAGCCAGGCACAAAAAACATAGGTCCCATGGTTTCCCTTATTTGCAACAACTAGTTTATGTCTGAGACAAGCAGAAAAGTTCAGATAATTTGATGTTAGGTGAAATGAACCCCAAGATAAGTATTCAAATGTTTATTTTTCTTTCATGCGATTATTTCTAACATTTTTATAAGATGATTTCTTTGTTGCTTTGTATTTCCCTTACCCACATATAATCTCTGCTTTCACTGTAGTTGATGTTGGTATAATTTGTGGAGGAGAAGGGAAAACACAAATCATTTAAATAGTGATACAGGTGGACCAATTGGAACAATGAGATGTACAAGTCATTATGTTTAAAAACAAACTTTACAACTTTGGCGGGGAGGAGGGAGGCGGGGGGGGGAGTTACGAAGGAATGGGAAGGGGAAAGAAAGGAGGAGGCAACAATGCTTGATAAGAAATGTGCTCATTACCTTGCCCATGTAATTGTAACCCCCCCATACGGTATTTTCACAATAAAAAATAATAATTTAAATGGCAGTTTATCTAGAACTTCACTATAAAACTGATTACATTTCTTCTCATTAAATGTTTGGAAGAACAGCTCATTGTTTCTCATATTCATTGCCAGGGAAGAAGCGGGGAGTGTACACAAAAGGAATTTTCAGTACTTCAGCCAGCAGTTCTCCAGAGGGAACCAGGGGGTCTGCTAGCAGGACATCAAATTTTATTGTTTAAAACCATGTCTTTACAAAGGATTTCAAAAACAACAGAAAATTCTACAGAAATGCTTTGCGATATTGAATAAAATTTCCAGAATAAGTATTTTGGGAACTCATCTGTGCATTCATTGACCCATTGTTTGAAATGACTTTCAAATCCTTCATATTCAAAGACATTTGGAAAATCTCAAATTTAAAAGGGGATGATTTTCTGGAATCCACATGAATGGCTGCAGAGAATGTCCAGACAGTGATCTCGTGGCCTCTCTGCATGAGCTCATGCAGGATCATCTTTGCATTGACCCAAAGGCTGTACCAATGTGACATTAACTAGAATTCTCTGTCCTATTAAGGCGAACATAAAGAGAAAATGAACATGATTCATTAGCTACCTTTTATGCTTAAGAACACCTTGGGAAGAACACCTTGAATTCTATTTTTATTTGAAATATGGCTAGGTAAACAGACTGAATTTTTAATTTTATATAATTTTGCTTAATTTAAGTATTGTCATTCACAGGTTTGTGTCGGGCTACTCAACTGAGTAGAACAACTCTGGCCTCTGATGAATTCACTAGAATACCTCCAAAGTCATCTAGGAATACAAGCCATGGAAGTCATTCAGCTTTTCACTAGTCACAGTAAGAAACAATAAAATAGGAAAATAAATAAAACTTACAATAAAAAACACCAAAGGAGCTTTAATCAAAATTCAGCATAATTTATCTAGTATTTAAACGTTAATCTTCAGAATTCATCATTCTGAGTAGCTAGGATTACAGATGTGAACTACTCTCAGGTGTTTGTTAGTTTTTTTTTTAATACCAAGACAGCAGTGTATTTTATATTAGACTCATCTCCTGCCTGCACTCAGCTGTCACTTGGACCTAAGTACTATTATAATGTATGGGGTACCTCTAGACCTACTTTGTAGTTGCTAGGAACTACAAGGAGTAGAGAAATCAGCTAGAACTCACCATAACAAAATAAAAGATGAAGCTGTGTGCAGATGGATCACACATGTAAACCTTACTACTCATGAGTCTGTGATCTGAGGACTGCAGTTCAAAGCCAGCCCAGTTAGCAAAGCTTATGAGATTATTTTTTTGTTTCTTTTTTTATTGTAAAAATAACATACAGAAGGGTTAAAATTACATGGCAAGGTAATGAGTACATTTCTTATCAAGCATTTTTCGGTCCTCCTTTATTTCCCTTTACCATCCCTTCCTAACCACTCTACCCCAGTACACCTCTCACCCACTGCCGAAATTGTAAAGTTTGTTTCTTGACATAAGGACCTGTACATCTCATTTAAAAAAATGTTTTTTATCCCTTCCCCTCCACGAAGTACACCAGTACCAAATACAGTGAAAACAGTGGTTATACTGTGGGGGAGGGACATACAAAGCAACAAAGAAATCATCTTATAAATATGTTAGGAACAATCACAAGAAAGAAAAAAACATTTAAATTCTTATTTTGGGGTTCATTTCACCTAATATCAACTTAACTAACTGTTTCTGCTTGTCTCAGACATATACTAGTTATTGCAAATAAGGGAAGGGTTGGACCTAGTGTTTCTTTGGGTCTGGCTTATTTCACTTAATATAATTGTTTCCAAGTTTTTCCATTTCCTAACAAATGTGACAATGTCATTCTTTCTGATGGAGGCATAGAATTCGTTTATGTTTATATACCACATTTTCTTGATGAATTCATCTACTGAGGGGCATCTGGGTTGGTTCTATTTCTTAGCTATGGCAAATAATGCTGTAATAAACTTAGTTGTGCTGGTAGATGTAGTATGGTCTGGTTTGTTTTCACTGGGGTTAATGCCCAAAAGTGGGATTGCTGGGTGATAGGGGAGCTCTATGTGAAGTCTTTTCATGAACCTCCATACTGCTTTCCAACGTGGTTGAACAAGTTTATACTCCCACCAACAATGAAGTAAGGTTCCCTTCCGTCCACATCCCCTCCAGCATCTATTGTTATTAGAGTTCTTGATTATAGCCATTCTAACTGGGGTGAGGTGGTATCTCAATGCTGTTTTGATTTGCATTTCTTTTATGGCTAGGTAGGTGAGCAATTCTTCATGTGTCTGTTGGCCATCCTTCTTTCTTCTTCAGAGAATTTCTTTTTAAGATTTAACCCACTTATTAATTGGGCAGTTGTTTCTTTAAGGATTTATTGTTGGAGGATTTAATTTTTTGAGTTCCAATTATATTTTAGATATGAGACCCCTGTCTGTTGTATGGCTAGTGAAGATCTTCTCCCAATTCTTGGGCTTTCTATTGATCTTGCTAGCTAAGTCCTTTGACAAACAGAAGCTCTGCAATTTCATGCAATCCCATTTGTCCAAACTTTCTTTGATTTGTTGTGTTTCTGGGTCTCTATTAGAATATTTCAGCCTGTGCGAAGGAGACCTAGGTCGTTTTCTATTCCATCCTGCAATGTTTCATTGTCTACTTTGACTCCTAGGTCTTTGACCATTTGGAGTTGATTCTTGTGCAGGGTGACATACAGGGATCTAGCTTTAGTTTTCTACAAGTGATTAACCAATTATGCTAGCACCGTTTACTGAAGAGGCTGTCTTGCATTCTATTTTTTAGCTCCCTTATTGAAGATTAGATGGCTATAGCTCTGTGGGTTTATTTCTGGGTTTTCACTTCTATTCCATTGGTCCTGAGGTTTGTTCTTGTGCCAGTACCAAGCTGTTTTGATTACTATGGCTTTGTAGTAGAGTTTGAAATTTGTTATTGATATTCCTTCAGCACTGTTCTATTAGGATCGTTTTTGCTATTCAGGGTCTTTTATTGTTCTATATGAATTTTTGGATTGCCTCTATTTCCTTGAAAAATGAGGTAGGAATTTTGATAGGTATCATATTGAATTTGTAGATAGCTTTAGGAAGTATTGCCATTTTCATGATGTTGACACTTCCAATCCAGGAGTATGGGAGATTTTTACACTTTCTAAGTTCTGTTTTAATTTCCTTTTACAGGTTTTTAAAGTTTCCATTATATAGGTCCTTCAATTCTTTGGTTAAATGAATTCCTAAGTATTTTATTTTTTGTGGAGCTACTACTAATGGAGTTGCTTTCCTGATTTCAACCACGCTTTGCTCATTGTTGGCATACATACAGAATAGCCATTAATTTTTGACAGTTAATTTTATACACTGCTAGATTGCCAAAGTTTTGAATCAGCTCGACTAATTTGGGAATGGAGTCTGTGGGATTTAAGTATAGATCATGTCATCTGCAAAGAGGGAGAGATTTACTTCATCGTTCCCTATTTGGATCTCTTTTATGTTGCCATCTGGTTTTATTGCTGTAGCTCGGCATTCTAATACTAAATTGTAGAGAAGTGGAGAGAGTGGAATTCCTTGTCTCGTTCCTGAGTTAAGAGGAAATGGCTTTAGTTTTTCACCATTAAGAATAATGCTGGCTGGAGGTTTGTCATATACAGCACTTATTGTATTGAGGAATGTTCCCTCTATTCTTATTTTTTTCCAGAACCTTCATTATAAAAGGGTGTTGGATCTTGTCAAATGCTTTTTCTGCATCTGTTGAGATTACCATGTGGCTCTTATCCTTGCTCCTGTTGATGTGATGAATTATATTATTTGATTTGCATATATTGAACCAGGTTAGCATCCCTGAAATGAATCCTGTTTGATCGTGTTATATGATTTTTTGGATGAATTGTTGCAGTTGATTGGGCCAAATTTTGTTGAGAAGTTTTGCATCAATGTTCATCAAAGAAATGGGTCTATAGTTCTCTTTCTTTGATGAGTCCCTGCCTGGTTTTGGGATGAGGGTTATGATGGCTTCATAGAATGTGTTCGGTAGTGAACTTTCTCTTTCAATTTCATTGAGGAGTTTGAGGAGCATTGATGTGAGCTCTGCTTTGAAGGCCTTGTAGAATTCTGCTGTAAATCCATCTAGTCCTGGGCTTTTCTTGGATGGGAGGTGTCTTATTGCTGTTTATATTGCAATGCTTGGCATGGGCCTGTTAAGATGGTTGACCTCATCTTGTTCAGTTTCGTCATGTCAATATTTGTTAGGAAATCGTCCATTTCTACCATGTTCTCAAACTTATTAGCATGAAGGTTTGAGAAGTATTCCATTATAATGTTCTGAATCTTGGTTGATTCTGTGGTGATGTTTCCATTCTCTTCTCTGAGTTTATTTATTTGAGTGTACTCTTTTCTTTTTCCAGTAAGATGTGCTAAAGCTCTCTCAATTTTGTTATTTTTTCAAAGAATCAACCTTTTTTATTCTTTCTATGGTTTATTTGGATTCTAATTTGTTTAATTCCAATTTAATTTAATTATTTATTTCTGTCTACTGGATTAGGGTTTATATTACTGGTCTTTTTCAAGGAGGTTCAGATGTTTCATTAAATTGTTGGTTTCAGATCTCTCCAATTTGTTAATGTAGGAACTCAGAGCAATAAACTTGCCTCAATATTGTCTTTGCTGTGTCCCAGAAGAGCTGGTAAATTGTGTGTTAATTTGTGTTGAATATCATGAACATTTGAATTTCCTTTCTAATCTCTTCCATGACCCACTGGTGATTCAACAGTGTGTTGTTCAGCCTCCAAGTGTTACAGGACTTTCTTTAGTGGCTTTTGATGTTGAGTTCTAATTTTATTCCCTTGTGGTCTGAGAGAATGCAAGGTATATCTTCAATGTTTCTGAATTTTGACGTTTGCTTTGTGACCTAAAATGTGATTTATTTTGAAAAATGTTCCATATGCTGCTGAGAAAAACGTGTATTCTGATGTTGCTGGGTGAAATATTCTGTAGATGTTTGTTAAATTTAGTGGATGTACGCAGTTGTTTAGATCTGTGTTTTCTCTTTTGAGTTTTTGCAGAGTTGATCTATCTAGTGGGGATAGTGGTGTTAATGTCGTTGGATGTTTGTGAGATTTGAGAGAAAATAGTGTTTCATGGATAAATTTTGGAGCTGTGATGTTTGGCAAACAGATATTTAGGATTGTAATACCCTCCTTAGGGAGAGATTCCTTAATTAGTATGGAGCTACCTTCCTTATCTGTTTGCACTAATTTGAATTTGAAGTCTATTTAATCTGATATTAGGATAGCAACTCCCGCCTGTTTATGGGGACTTGTTAGATTTTGGTAGATTTTGTTCCATCATTTCACTTTCAAATTGTGTTTGTTTTTATGGGCATGGTGTGACACCTGAAGGCAGCAGATAGAAGGATCTTGCTTTTTAATCCAATTAGACAGTCTATATCACTTAAATGGAAATAAATCAGTTACTATTGAGAGTTAGGACTGAGAGGTGTTTAGGAATTCCTGCCATGTTATCCACCTTCTTGGTGCTTACAGGAACTGGATTCTTCCTATGGTTCTTGGATTCTGTTTGCATGCGGTTTCTTGGCCTTTATTGTGGTCTTGTTGGTTTTCTCTGTTTAGGCCATCTTTAATTAACTTTTGTAGAGCTGGGTTGGTGGAGATATATTGTTTCTGTTTTTCTTTGCTATGGAATATTTTTGTTTGACCTTCGGTTATGAAGGAGTTTAGCTGGGTACAGTATTCTTGGTTGATAGTTGTTTATCTTTGGGTAAGGGCATACATCATGCCATACTCTTCTTGCTTTACTTGTCGCTTCTGAGATATCTGAGGTGATTCTAATTGTTTTCCCTTTTTAGGTGATTGATCTTTTCTCCTTGACAGCTTTAAGGATACTTTCTTTGGTCTTAATTGATTCTGTGGAGATTATGATTTGATGCTGGGATGTCCTGTTCTGGTCTGGTCTATTTGGGGTTCTAAAATCATCTTGTATCTGGATAGGCTTATCTTTTTGCATGTTCAGGAAGTTCTCTGCTAGGACCCTGTTAAACAAATTTCCTAGACCATTAACTTCTGTCTGTAGGTGCTCCTCTACAGCCATTATCCTCAAATTAGGCCTTCTGATGGTGCCTTCCAAAAGTTGAATAGATCCATCATATATCTTGTATTTGTCTTGGATAGGCAAGGTTCTTTCTCTATAATATCTAGGCTGTCTTCAATCCCTGAGATTCAATCTTCTGCATGGTCTAATCTACTGTCAAGTTTTTCAGTTGTTTTATTTCTTTTCCTTCCAATTGGTATTCTTTCATGGCTTCAAATTCTTTGTTGTGTCTTTGTATTAGATCTTTTATGAACTTCTTTACTTCCTTAATTTGGTATTCAGTATTTATTCTCAAATCACTTAGTTGATTGGTTTGGTTTCCTTGGGTTCCCCTTCCTTCTCTCAGGCTCCATTGAGCATTTCCTTTGTGGTCACCCTGACTTCTTTCAGCTGTTTATGGATTCCATGAATTCTTGTGTTGTTCTTTGTCTATTGTCATCCTGCCCACACAATTCCTGTATTACTCTTTGATTAGCTTCCTCACATTCAATCAATTCCTGTGATTCTCTTTGACTGTTCTCAGCCTGCTCACACATCCCTGTCTTTTTTTTTTTTACTGTTCTCAGCCTGATCACGCAATTTCTTTATTTCTCTTTTTTTCTCTTCTCAACCTGTTCACACAAATACTGTTTCAATCTTTGAGTAGCCTCCTCACACTCTCGAGATTCTTGTATTAATCATGGGTTTGCCTTCTCTCTCTCCCTATCATGCTCAAACTGAGTCCTTTTCAGATTTTCAATCTTTTCATTCACCATGTTTTCCAGCATTGCTCATAAAACTTTTTGGGAACTCTCCTAGGGATTATTCATTGACTGTTCTGTGACCTGATTATCATGAGTGGGAGTTGAGCTACCCTGACTTGCCATTTTTCTTGTGTTTTTACAGCTTGTTCTGCCCATTTAGTATGAAAGTAACACCAATTTTGTGCTAGAACAATATTTTAAGGCAAGCATCAACCAAAGACCTGTAGTTGTTCAGTCAACATGGCGGCAGATACATTCTAGTTCAACAGATACAATCTATTCAACATTAAAAAACTATGAATTAATGGGCTAAGAACAGCAAAGAAGAATTTGACAAACCAGAAATTATTAGGTTAAGAGAGAATATGTGGAAAAATAAAAAGAGAATGAATTTAACCAAATCCTAATCTCAGAGATGGAAATGGATTGGACAGAATGATACGAGAGAGATTTTTTTAAAAAGGAAAAAATGGAGAAACAAAAATTTAAATTTAAAATGTGAAATACTTAATAATTATGTAAGTTAAAGAATATTATTGAGAGAAGAAAAGGATAACATGGGAGGAGATAGGGAAAACTAAAAAATAAAAGTTCTTAAAATTATTTACTTGAGAGTTCTGGGAAGATGGTGGAGAAGAAGCTGGAGGTTAAACAAGCTCTCACATACAAAGCAGTTTTAGTGTTTCAGTGAACAGTCCTAAGCCAGAGAATCACATCAAGTGTGCCATCACAATACAGAGAGTTAGGCCAGAGAGGGAAAATATAGGCAAAGATACAGATCTGAGCACTTGCAAGCAGCCTTGGCTGCGGAGGCAGCTTCCCTTACCTGCTACACAGGGTCCGGGACAAAGGCACCAGATGCGGCCGATGAGCAGATTCTACACAATACCAGCAAGAATCGACAAGGAGCGGACATCTTCATCCTGCAGTTCGCAGACCAGAGAAGACCCAAGAAACAAGATTCGACATGAGTAGAAGCCAGACATCCTCACTCCTTTTCAGGGAGTAGAGGAGGGAAGGCCACCCCTCCCCACCTCACTACCTGAGATCTCCATCTTTGGAGGCCCAGCTGAGCTGCTAGCTCCAGCTCAGGCCTTGGAAGAAAACTAGAGTCATTTAGCAGGTCACAAGAACCTAACCTGACCTGCCAGACTCAGCTCCACCCAGGGAAAAGCCTCCCAGCTCAGGGGGCCAGACACAGGAGTGGCTCTCTTCAATGGGATAACACTACAAGCAGACCAGAGAATCCCACAAAGGCTGGTTACGGACACAGGGAAATACAGGATCTTCCCACCCCTCCAAAAAAAAATCAAAGAACTTTTTTTTCTGTTTTTTTTTGTACCTTTTATGAATTATTTTTTCTAATTTTTTAATTTTTACCTTTTCTTTAAAAAAATTTGTTTTCTAGTACCTTTTTTTTCTTTCTTCCTCATATAATTTTTATTTTAGGGGTATATGTGTATGGACGTTTTTCTTTTTTTTTTTTTTAAAGAAATTTTTTTTTGTTTAGCTCTACTGAACTTCTAATCTTTTTTTGCTATCTTTCTCATTCTTTTCACTTTTTTTTTCTTTCGTTCTTCTTTGTGTGACTTAATTGCTATTCTGCACATCCTGAGATATACCCAATGTCGAATATTAGAACTTATACCCTATTGTGTACACACTTAATCCAGAAATTTATTACTCAATTCAAAACCTCTTAGACTTAAATTCCTTAATAGTAGTATTACCTCTTGATACCTATATAATATTTTAACCATTTTCATTTTTTTAGTTTTCTACCTCATCTTTATATCCCTCCTCTTCACTCATTATATCCACGTTCTTCTCTGAATATTTTGATTATATATCTACATAATTTTTAACCATTGCTATTTTCAATTTTTAATTTTTGTTTTTCTATTTTTTCGTGCCTCTTTTTTTCTCTTTCTTTTCTTCTTTTTTTTCCTCTTTCTATTTTCATCCTATCAAACCTATTTCCTGCTTTGAGATTAGGACTTAGTCAAGTTAACTCTCCCTGAGCCTTCCCACATCTCTCTATTCCTATTTTTACCAACATCTTTCCCTAAACCTAATAATTTCTGGTTTACCAAATACTTCTTTGCCATTCGTGGCCCACTAATATATAGTTGTTTGATGTTGAATAGATATATCTGTCGAACTAGATTGTATCTGCAGACTTTTATCTGTGCAAATACAGACTTTGGTGATGCTTGCCTTAAGATAATGTTCTACCACAAAATTGGTGTTACTTTCATCCCAAATGGGCAGAGTAAGCAGGAGAAAAACAAGAAAAATGGCAAGTTCAGGTATCTCAACTCCCACTCATGATAATCAGGGGACAGAAGAAATAATGAATAATCCATAGGAGAGATCACAAATAGCTCTACAAACACTGCTGTTAAACATGATAAGTGAAAGATTGAAAACATACAAAGGACCCTGTATGACTGTGATAGGGAGAGAGAGGAGGCAAACCAAATGTTATATAGGAACATGATAAGCGCAAGGAAGCAACTCAAAAACAGATACAGGAATTGCGTGAGCAGCTTGAGAACACTCAAAGAGAAAGGCAGGATTGGCATGAGCAGGCTGAGAACACTCAAAGAGAACTCAACGTGAAGAAGGTAAGCAAAGAGTAATACAGGAACTGAGAGATCAGGATGAGAATACACAAAGATCACTAAAGGCATTCATGGAATCCATTAACAAAGAGCTGAAGGAAGTCAGGGAGACCACAAAAGGAATGCTGAATGGCACCCAACAGAAGGAATGGGACTCCAAGGAAACCATAACCAATCAACTAAGTGATTTGAGAATAAACACTGAACACCAAATTAAGAAAGAAAAGAAGTCCATACACGATCTAAAACAAAACTTCAACAAAGAATTTGAAGCCATCAAAGCTGACCAATTAGAAGGAAAAGAAATAAAAAAAAAAAACAAAGTAGAAAGTCGTGACAGCAGGTTAGACCATGCAGAAGATCGAATCTCGGGGATTGAAGACAGCCTAGATATTACAGAGAAAGAACATACAACCATCAAAGACAAGTCCAAGAAATATGATAGATCGATTCAACACTAGGAAGACACCATCAGAAGGCGTAATCTGAGGATAATGGGTGTAGAGGAACACCTAGAAACAGAAGTTAGTGGTCTAGGATTTTTTTTTTTAGACTTTGAATAAAATTTGATTTTCTTTTTCTTATTTTTTGTTGTACATTTTTTAATTTTAATTTTATTTTTTTGTGACCATACTGTACAGAGGGGTTACAATTACATGGGCAAGATAATGAGTACATTTCTTATCAAGCATTGCAGCCTCCTCCTTTGTTTACCCTTACCATCCCTTCCCAGCCTCCCCCCTCTCACCCACCCAAGCCTCCCAAACCCAGCACCAAAGTTGTAAAGTTCGTTTTCGACATGACAACTTGTAATTCTCATAGTAGCAACGGGTCCACCTGTACCCTTAAATGACTTGTTTTTCCCCATCTCCACAAATTATACCGACATCAAATATGCTGAAAGCAGGGGTATACTTTGGGGGAGGGATATAAAAAGTTACAAAGAAATAATCTAATATATGAGTTAGAAACAAATACATGAAAGAAAAAAAACATTTAAATACATATCTAAGGGTTCATTTTCCTAACATCATATTATCTGACCTTTCCTGCATGACTCATACACATACTAGATATTGCAAATAAGGGAACCCATGGGACCTATGTTTTTTGGGCTTGGCTTACTGCACTTCATATATTTTTTTCCAAACCTTTCCATTTCCTAACAAATGGGAATATCTCATTCTTTCTGGTGGAAGCATAGAATTCCATTGGGTATATATACCACATTTTATTGATCCACTCATCTATTGAGGGGCATCAGGTTGGTTCGATATCTTAACTATAGTAAATAATGCTGCAATAAACATAGTCGAGTTGGTAGCTTTAGTGTGGTCTTGTTTGTAAACATTTAGATAAATGCCCAAAAGTGGGATTGCTGGTTCATAGGGGAACTGTATGTGAAGTCTTTCAGAACCTCCATACTACTTTCCGAAGTGGTTGAACAAGTTTACACTCCCACCACGAATGGAGTAAGGTTCCCTTCTGTCCACAAGCCCTCCACCATCTGTTGTTGCTAGAGTTCTTGATTTTTGCCATTCCAACATGGGTGAGGTGGTATCTCAACGTTGTTTTGATTTTGATTTCTTTTATGGCTAGGAAGGTTGAGCATTTCTTTATATGTCTGTTGGCCATCGTTCTTTCCTCTTCAGAGAAGTTTCGCTTCAAGTCTTTACCCACTTATTTATTGGGCAGTTGTTTCTTTGAGGATTTCTTGTTAGGGGATTTAATTTTTTGAGTTCCAAGTATATTTTAGATATGAGACCCTTGTCTGTTGTATGGCTAGTGAAGATCTTGTCCCAATCCGTGGGCTTTCTATTGATCTTGCTAGCTATGTCCTTTGCCATGCAGAAGATGTGCAACTTCATGCAATCCCATTTGTCCAACCTGTCTTTGATTTGTTGTGTTCCCAGGTCCCTATTAAGAAAATTTCGGCCTGAGCCAAGGAGACCTAGGGTTTCTCCTCTTCTGTCCTCTAAGGTTTTCAGAGTGTCTGCTTTGACTCTGAGGGCTTTGATCCATTTGGAGTTGATTATGGTGCAGGGTGATATATAAGGATCTAGCTTTAGTTTCCTACAAGTAGTTAACCAATTTTGCCAATACCATTTACTGAAGAGGCTGTCTTTCTTCCATTCTATTATTTTAGCTCCCTTATCGAAGATTAGTTGGCTATAGGTCTGTAGGTTCATTTCAAGGTTTTCAATTCTATTCCATTGGTCCTGAGGTCTGTTCTTTTGCCAATACCAAGCTGTTTTGATTACCATGGCTTTATAGTAGAGTTTGAAATTTGGTATTGATATTCCACCAGCAGTGTTCTTTCCATTGAGGAGCGTTTTTGCTATTCGGAGTCTTTTATTATTCCATATAGAATTTTGGATTGCCTCTTCTATTTCCTTGAAGAATGAGGTTGGGATTTTGATAGGTATCGCATTGAATTTTTAGATAGCCTTGGGAAGTATTGCCATTTTCACGATGTTAATATTTCCAGTCAAGGAGAATGGGAGATTTTTGCCATTTTCTAAGTTCTGTTTTGATTTCATTTTTCTAGATTTTAAAGTTTTCAGCATAGAGGTCCTTCACTTCTTTGGTTAAGTTAATTCCTAGGTATTTAATTTTTTGAGGGGATATTAAAAATGGAGTTACTTTCCTAATTTCAGCCACACTTTTCTCATTTTCGGCATACAGAAAAGCCATTGATTTTGGGGGTTAGTTTTATGCCCTGCTACTTTGCCAAAGTTTTATATCAGCTTGATTAATATGGGAGTGGAGTCTATGGGATTCTTTAAATTCAAGGTCATGTCATCTGCAAAAAGGGAGTTTTATTTCTTCTTTCCCTAATTGGATCCCCTTTATATTTGCATCTTGTCATATTGCTGTATCTAGGCATTCTAATACTATATTGAAGAGAAGTGGAGAGAGTGGACATCCTTGTCTTGTTCCTGAGTTATGTGGAAATGGCTTTACTTTTTCACCATTAAGTATAATGCTGGCTGTAGGTTTGTAATATACATCCTTTATTGTATTGAGGAATGTTCCATGGATTCCTAATTTTTCCAAAAGCTTCATCATAAAGGGGTGTTGGATCTTGTTGAATGTTTTTTTCTGCATCTATTGAGATAACCATGTGGTTCTTATCCTTGCTCCTGTTGATGTGATGAATAATATTAATTGATTTGCGTATATTGAACCAGCTTTGCATCCCTGAAATGAATCCTATTTGATCGTGGTGGATGATTTTTTGGATGAATTGTTGAAGTCCATTGGCCAAAATTTTTGTTGAGAAGTTTTGCATCAATGTTCATCAAAGTAATGTGTCTATAGTTCTCTTTCTTTGATGAGTTCCTGCCTGGTTTTGGGATGAGGGTTATGAAGGCTTCATAGAATGTGTTCGGTAATGAACTTTCTCTTTCTATTTCATTGAAGATTTGGAGGAGTATTGGTGTGAGCTCTTTTTTGACGGCCTTGTAGAATTCCGCTGTAAAACCATCTGTTCCAGGACTTTTCTTAGCTGGGAGGTCTCTTATGGCTGTTTCTATTTCTATGGTTGATATGGGCCTGTTAATCTGGTTTTACTCATCTTGATTTAGTTTGGCATGACAATATTTGCTAGGAAAAGGTACATTTCTGCCAAATTCTAAAATTTATTAGCACAAAGTTTTGAGAAGTATTCCCTTATAATGTTCTGAATCTTGGTTGTTTCCGTCGTGATGTTTCGATTCTCATCTCTGAGTTTATTTATTTGGTTGGGTTCTCTTCTTTTTCTGATAAGATTTGCTAAGGGTCTGTCAATTTTGATAATTTTTTCAAAGATCCAACTCTTTGTTTTGCTGATTCTTTCTATTTTTTTTTTTTGGATTCTAAGTGATTTCATTCTGATTTAATTTTAATTATTTCTTTCTGTCTACTGGATTGTGGTTTATCTTGCTGCTCTTTTTCAAGGAGGTTCAGAAATCTCATTAAACTCTTGGTGTCAGATCTCTCCAATTTGTTGATGTAGGAGCTCAGAGCTATAAACTTGCCTCTGAGTACTGCCTTTGCTGTGTCCCAGAGGAGCTGGTAATTAGTGTGTTCATTTTTGTTGAATAGCATGAACATTTGAATTTCCTATCTAATCTCTTCCATGACCAACTCGTGATTCAGCAGTGTGTTGTTCAGCCTCCATGTGTTACTGGACTTTCTTTGGTGGCTTTTAGTGTTGAGTTCTAATTTTATTCCCTTGTGGTCAGACAGAATGCAAGGTATAACTTCAATGTTTCTGAATTTGGACAAGTTTGCTTTGTGTCCTAAAATGTGGTCTATTTTAGAAAATGTTCCATGTGCTGCTGAGAATAACGTGTATTCGATGCTGCTGGGAGAAATATTCGGTAGATGTATGTTAAATCTTGTTGATCTATGCAGCTGTTTAGATCTGTAGTTTCTCTGTTGAGTTTTTGCCGAGTTGATCTATCTAGTGGGGAGAGTGGTGTGTTAAAATCCCCAACAATTAATGTCTTTGAATCTTTGTGGCATTTGAGGGAGGCTAGTGTTTCTTGGAAAAATTTGATTTCTCCATTGTTTGGTGAATAGTTATTTAGAATTGTGATATGCTCCTGAAGGAGAGATCCCTTAATTTGTATGTAGCGACCTTCTTTATCTCTTCTCACGAATTTTAATTTGAAGTTTATTTTATCTGATATTAGGATTGCAACTCCCGCCTGTTTATGGGGACCGTTTGCTTGGTAGATTTTGCTCCAGCCTTTAACATTGAAAATGTGTTTGTTTTTACGGGCAAGGTTTCACTCCTGAAGGCAGCAGGATCTTGTTTTTTATTCCAACTAGATAGTCTATGGTGCTTAATTGGAGAGTTAAGTCCATTAATCTTAGATAGAACTGAGAGGTATTTGGGAGTTCCTAGCATGTTATGCACCCTCTTGGGGGGTGCGATAGATAACTGGGTTCTTCCTATGATTCTTGGATTCTCAGTTTGGGTGCAGTTTCTTGGCCTTATTGTGGTCTTGTTGGCTTTCTATGTGTAGGACATCTTTAAGAATATTTTGTAGGGCTGGTTTGGTGGAGATGTATTGTTTCAATTTTTCTTTGCTATGGAAGGTTTTTATTTGACCTTCAGTTATAAAGGAGGGTTTAGCTGGGTACAGTATTCTTGGTTGATAGTTGTTTGTTTTTAGGGCTTGGCATACATCATTCCAGGCTCTTCTTGCTTTGATTGTCTCTGCTGAGAAATCTGAAGTGATTCTAATTGGTTTACCTTTATAGGTGATTAATCTTTTCTCCTTGACAGTTTTAAGGATCTTTTCCTTGGTCTTAGTTGATCCTGTGTGGATTATAATGTGATGGTGGGATATCCTATTCTGATCTGGTCTATTTGGTGTTCTAAAAGCTTCTTGTATATGAATAGGACTAACTTTTTCCATTTTGGGGAAGTTATCTGCTAGGATCCTGTTAAACAAATTTCCTAGACCATTAACTTCTGTTTCTACGTGCTCCTCTACATCCATTATCCTCAGATTAGGCCTTCTGATGGTGCCTTCCAAGTGTTGGATAGATCTATCTTATTTCTTGGACTTGTCTTTGATGGTTGTATGTTCTTTCTCTATAATATCTAGGCTGTCTTCAATCCCTGAGATTCGATCTTCTGCATGTTCTTACCTGCTGTCACGACTTTCTACTTTGTTTTTTTATGTCTTTTCCTTCTAATTGGTTAGCTTTGATAGCTTCAAAATCTTTGTTGAAGCTTTGTTTTAGATCTTGTATCAACTTCTTCACTTCTTTAACTTGGTGTTCAGTGTTTATTCTCAAATCACTTAGTTGATTTGTTATGGTTTCCTTGGACTCCCATTCCTTCTGTTGAGTTCCATTCAGCATTCCCTTTGTGGTCTCCCTGACTTCCTTCAGCTCTTTGTTAGTGGATCCCATGAATACCTTTAGTGATCTTTTTGTATTCTCATCCTGCTCTCTTCATTCCTGTATTACTCTTTGCTTAGCTTCCTCCCGTTCGTGCCATTCCTGTTGTTCTCATTGAGTATTCTCAGCCTGTTCACACCATTCCTGCTTTTCTCTTTGAGTATTCTCAAGCTACTCACGCAAATCCTATATCAGTTTTTGACTACTTCCTCACGCTCATGTCATTCCTGTATAAACCTTTGGATTGCCTCCTTTCTCTCCCTCTCACGGTCATACAGAGTCCTTTGTAGGTTTTCAATCTTTTCCTGCAGTGACCTATTGTTTGCCTCCTCTCTCTCCCTCTCACGCTCATACAGAGTCTTTTGTAAGTTTTCAATTTTTTCCTGCATTGACCCTTTGTTTGGCTCCTCTGTCTCCCTATCACGCTCATAAAAAGTCTTTTGTATGTTTTCAATCTTTTCATTTATCTTGTTTGTCAGAAGTTTTTGTAGAGCTATTTGGGAATTCTCCTCTGGATTATTCATTATATGTTCTGTCCACTGATTATCCTAAGTGGGATTTAAGATACCTGTACTTGCCATTTTGCCTGTCTTTTTCCAGCTTACTCTGCCCATTTGGAATGAAAATAACACCAGTTTTTTGCTAGAACTCTATCTTAAGGCAATCATCAAACAAAGTTTGAATTTGCACAGTCAATAGTCTGCAGATAAAATCTAGTTCAACAGATACATTTATTCAATGTCAAACAACTATATATTAATGGGCTACGAGCCGCAAAAAGAATTTGGAAAACCATAAATTATTAGGTTTAGGGAGAGATGTGGGTAATAAATAGGAATAGAGTAATGTGGGAAGGCACAGGGAGAGTTAACTTAACTAAGTCCTAATATCAAAGCAGGTTGGATAGGATGAAACCATAGGTTGGATAGGATGAAAGTAGAGAGAGAGAGAGAGAAAAAGAGGAAAGAGAAAGGGAAGAGAAAAGAGACCAGAAAAAATAGAAAGGTAAAAATTAATAATATTATGCATATAAGAACAAGCTATTCAGAGAAGAACGTGAATATAATGAGAGAAGGGGAGGGATACAAAGAGATGTGAAAATTTTAAAAATAAAAATACTTAAAATATTATATAGTTAAAAAGAGGTAGTACTGCTATTAAGGAATTTAAGTCTCAGAGATTTTGAATTGAGTAATAAATTTGTGGATTAAGTGTGTACACAATGGGAGATAGGGTCCAATAGTCAACTACGGGTTTATCTGAGGATGTGCAGAACAACTATTAAGTCCCTTAAAGAAGAACAAAAGAGAAGAACAGGTGAGAAGGATACGGAAGAAAGAAAAAAAAAGATTAGAAGTTCAGTCGAGCTAAGCAAAAAACAAAAAGAAAAAAAATTTAAAGAAAGAAAAACGCACATATGCATGTATCCCTAAAATGAAGATTATAAGGAGAAAAAAAGTTACTAGAAAAAAATTTTTTTCAAAAAAGGTAAAAATTAAAAATTATAAAAAGTTTTAGAAAAGAAAATTTTTTTTTGTGAAAGGTATTTAAAAAAGAAGAAGAAGACAAATTTTTTTTTGATTTTTTTGGGAGGGTTGGGAAAAATTCTGTATCTCCCTTGTGTCTGTAATCAGACTCTGGTTGGAATCTCTGGTCCTGTGTCTTGGTTGGTTTCTTAAGTCAGTTTGTTTGGACTGGCAGAAAAATGCTCTGCTTTACCCAGGATTTTGCAGTCCTCCTCCCATGTTCGTTCAATGGGAGGGGGTTCTGCTTTGAGTATCACAAAAGAGGGAGATGGTTTTTTCCTCAAGTTTGACGATGCTGTGATGAGGCTAGTTTCTGGGTTGAGTTGAGGCCTTTCAACAAACAGTAGCTTTTCCCGGGGGCTAGTTTTTGAGGAACACACAGAGCCCAGCCTGGAGCCACTCTAATGGTTTATGTTTACTGATATTGAGACTGCTAAAGGGAGGGGCAGCCTCTGGCTCTGATTACCCCGTGAAGAAAGCCACTCCTAGGGCTGGCGCCCGAACTGGGTGAATTTTCCCTGGATGGAGCTGAGTCTTGCAGGTCAAGCCATTAAGTTCTTGTGATCTGCCAAATGACTCTTATTATTCCAAGACCTGATTTGGAGCTAGCAGCTCCGCTGAGCTTTGTCGGTATCCAAGATGGAGATCTCCGGTACTGGGGGGAGAGGGGTGGCCTTCCCTCCTCTGCTCCCTGAGAAGGAGTGAGGACGTCAGGCATCTATTCACGTGGAGTCTTTGTTCCTGGGTCGTTTCTTGTCTGCGAATTGCAGGATGAGGATATCTGCTCCTTGTCAGTTCTTGCTGGTGTTGAGAAGACTCTGCACGCCCGCCGGCCCGCCCACCTGCCGCCGCATCTGGCTCTTTTGTCCCGGGCTCTCTGTGTTTCAGGTATGGCGATATGACTGCCGCCACTGCCACTACCGCCACAGCAGCAGCTGCTGGCGAGAGCTGAGATCTGTCACCTTGCCTAGGTTTTCCCTCTCTGGCGCAACTCTGTCATGTGATGGCACACTTGGTGTGATTCTCTGGCTTAGGACTGTTCACTGGAACTCTAAAACTGCTTGCTATGTGAGAGCATGTTTAGCCTCCAGCTTCTCCTCTTCCATCTTCCTGGAACTCTCTGGTCTAGAAATTTTGTTTAACAGGATCCTATCAGAGAACTTGCCAAATATGCAAAAAGATAGGCCTATTCAGATACAAGAATCTTTTAGAATTCCAAATAGACCAGACCAGAACAGGACATCCCACAGTCAAATTATAATCCACACAGGATCAATTTAGAACAAGGAAAAAATCCTTAATCTGTCAAGGAGAAAAAGATTAAACACCTATAAAGGGAAACCAATTAGAAACACCTCAGATTTCTCAGCAGAGACAATTGAAGCAAGAAGAGCCTGGAATGATGTATGCCATGCCCTAAAGTCAAACAACTATCAGACAAGAATACTGTACCCAGCTAAACTCTCCTTCATAATTGAAGGTCAAATAAAAACCTTCCATTGCAAAGAAAAGTTGAAACGATATATCTCCCCCAAACCAGCCCTTCTAAAGATTCTTAAAGATGTCCTACACATAGAAAACCAACAAGACCACAATAAAGGCCAAGAAACTGCACCCAAACCGAGAATCCCAGAACCATAGAAAGAATCCATTGGTGCAGCCCCCAAGAACGTGGATTAAATGGCAGGAAATCCCAAATACCTTTCCCTCCTTTATCTCAACATTAACAGATTTAAACCTCCAATTAAGTGACATAGACTGTCTAGTTGGATTAAAAAACAAAATCCTTTATTTGTTGCCTTGAGGAGTCACAAATTGCCCATAAAAAAAACACATTTTCAATGTTAAAGGCTGGAGCAAAATCCACCAAGCAAACAGCCCCAAAGACAGGCTGGAATCGCAATCCTAATATCAGATAAAATTGAGTTCAAATTAAAATCAGTGAGAAGAGATAAAGAAGGTCACTACATACCAATTAAGGGATCGCTCCTTCAGGAGCATATCTATTCGCCAAACAATGGAGCACCCAAATTTATCCAAGAAACACTACTTTCCCTCAAATCCAACATAGATCCAAAGACATTAATTGTTGGGGATTTTAACACACCACTCTCCCCATTAGATAGATCAACTGGGTTAAAACTCAACAGAGAAACCGCAGATCTAAACTGCTGCATAGATCAACTAGATTTAACAGACATCTACCAAATATTTCACCCAGCAGCATCAGAATACACGATTTCTCAGCAGAATATGGAACATTTTGCAAAATAGGCCACATTTTAGGCCACAAAGCAAACCTGTCCATATTCAGAAACATTGAAGTAATACCTTGCATTCTCTCAGACCACAAGGGAATAAAATTAGAACTCAAGCAAAAGCCACCAAAGAAAGTCCGGTAACACAGGAAGGCTGAACAACACACTCCTGAATCATGAGTGGTCATGGAAGAGATTAGAAAGGAAACTCTAATGTTCATGATATTGAACAAAATTAAGTACACAAATTACCAGCTCCTCTGGGCCACAGCAAAGGCAGTACTCAGGGGCAAGTTTATACCTCTGAGCTCTTAAATCAACAAATTGGAGATATCTGAAACCAACAGTTTAATGAGATTTCTGAACCTCCTTGAAAAAGAGCAGGAAGATAAACCCCAATCCATTAGACAGAAAGAAATCATAAAAATTAAATCAGAATTAACCAAATTAGAATCCAAAAAAACTATAGAATGAATCAACAAAAAAAAGAGTTGTTTCTATGAAAAAATTATCAAAATTGACAGACCCTTAGCAAATCTTATCAGAAAAAGAAGAGAACACACCTAAATAAATAAACTAAGAGATTAGGAGGGAAACATCACCACAGAAACAACCAAGATTCAAAACATTATAAGGGAATACTTCTCAAAACTTTATACTAATAGGTTTGGGAACTTGGCAGAAATGGACCTTTTCTAGGCAAATATTCACATGAGGTAAAACTCTTAACAAGCCCATACCAAGCATTGATATAGAAACATCAATAAGAGATCTCCCATCTAAGAAAAGTCCAGGACCAGATGGTTTTACAGCAGAATTCTACAAGGCCTTCTATGCAGAGCTCTCACCAATACTCTTCCAAATCCTCAATGAAATTGGAAAGGAAAGATCACTACCGAACACATTCTATGAAGCTATCATAACTCTCATCCCCAAACCAGGGAGGGACTCATCAAAGAAAGAGAACTATAGACCCATTTCTTTGATGAACATTGATGCAAAACTTCTCAACAAAAATTTTGGCCAATCGACTTCAACCATTCATCCAAAAAATCATACACCACGATCAAACAGGATTCATTTCAGGGATGCAAAGCTGGTTCAATATACGCAAATCAATTAATATAATTCATCACATCAACAGGAGCAAGAATAAGAACCACGTGGTTATCTCAATGGATGCAGAAAAAGCATTTGACAAGATACAATACCCCTTTATGATGAAGGTTTTGGAAAAATTAGGAATCCATGGAACATTCCTCAATACAATAAAGGCTGAATATGACAAACCTACAGCCAGCATTATACTCAATGGTGAAAAACTAAAGCCATTCCTTCTTAACTCAGGAACAAGACAAGGATGTCCACTCTCTCCACTTCGCTTCAATCTAGTACTAGAATGCCTAGGTATAGCAATAAGACAAGATGCAAACATAAAGGGGATCCAAATAGGGAAAGAAGAAGTAAAACTCTCCCTGTTTGCAGATGACATGATCTTGTATTCAAAGAATCACCAGACTCCACTCCCAAATTACTCAAACTGATTCAAAACTTTGGCAAAGTAGCAGGGTATAAAATAACCCTCAAAAATCAATGGATTTTCTGTATGCCAACAATGAGAAACTGTGGTTGAAATTAGAAAAGCAGGTCCATTCTTAATAGCCCCCCAAAAAACATACCTAGGAATTAATTTAACCAGAGAAATGAAGGAACTCTATGATGAAAACTTCAAAAACTTGAATATGCCAATCAAAACAGAACTTAGAGAGTGGCAAAAACTCCCGTGCTCTTGGTTTGGAAAGATCAACATCATGAAAATGGCACTACTTCCTAAGGCTACCTACAAATTCAATGTGATACCTATCAAAATTCCAAACTCATTCTTCAAGGAAATAGAAGAGGCAATCCAAAAATTCATATGGAACAATAAAAGACCATAAATAGCAAAAGCGACCGTCAACAGAAAGAACACAGCCGGAGGAATATCAATACCGAATTTCAAACTCTATTATGAAGCCATAGTAATCAAAACAGCTTTGTACTGGCACAAGATCAGACATTAGGTCCAATGGAATAGAATTGAAAACCCAGAAATGAACCTTCAGACCTATAGCCATCCAATCTTTGATAAGGGAGCTAAAAAATATAATCGAAGAAAGACAGCGTCTTCAGTAAATGGTGCTGGCAAAATTGGTTAACTACTTCTAGAAAACGAAAGCTAGATCCTTATGTATCACCGTGCAACAGTATCAATTTCAAATGGGTCAAAGACCTAGGAGTCAATGAAGACACTCTGAAAACATTACAGGATGGAATTGGAGAAACCCTAGGTATCCTTGGCACAGGCTGAAATTTTCTTACTAGAGACCCAGAAACACAACAAATCAAAATAATTTGGACAAATGGGATTGCATGAAGTTGCAGAGCTTCTGCATGGCAAAGGACATAGCTAGCAAGATCAATTGAAAGCCTTCGGGTTGTAAGAAGATTTTCACTAGCCGTACAACAGACAAGGGTCTCATATCGAAAATATTCTTGGAACTCAAAAAATTAAATCCCCCAACAAAAAATCTTCAAAGAAACAACTGCCCCATAAAGAAGTGGGCTAAAGACGTAAAGAGAAACTTCTCTGAAGAGGAAAGAAGGGTGGCCAATAGACACATGAAGAAATACGCAAACTCTCTACCCATAAAAGAAATGCAAATTAAAACATTAAGATACCCCCTCACCCCAGTAAGAATGGCAAAAATCAAGAACTCTAATAACAACAGATGCGGGAGGAGATGTGCACAGAAGAGTACCTTACTTCATTGTTGGTGGGAGTGTAAACTTGTTCAACTACTTTGGAAAGTAGTATGGAGTTTCCTCAAAAGACTTTTGGGCATTTTCCCAAGTGTTTACAAACAAGACCAAACTAAAGCTACCAGCACGACTATGCTTATTGCAGCATTATTTACTATAGCTAAGACATGGAACCAATCCTGATGCCCCTCAGTAGATGAGTGGATCAAGAAAATGTGGTATATATACACAATGGAATTCTATGCTTCCACCAGAAAGAATGACATTGCCCCATTTGTTAGGAAATGGAAAGACTTGGAAAAAATTATATTAAGTGAAGTAAGCCAAGCCCAAAGAAACATAAGTCCCAAGGTTTCCCTTATTTGCAATATCTAGTATATGTCTAGATCAAGCAGAAAAGGTCTGATAAGGTGATGTTAGTGAAATGAACTCTAAAATATGTATTCACATGTTTTCTTTCTTTCATGTGATAGTTTCTCACGCATTTATAAGATTATTCCTTTGTTGCTTTATATTTCCCTGCCCCACAGTATAACCCCTGCTTTCACTGTATTTGATATCTGTATAATTTGTGGAGGGGAAGGGGAAAAACAAGTCGTTTACATAAGGATACAGGTGGACCCGTTGCAACAATTCAAAATGATCTTTACAACATTGTTGGGGGAGAGCAGGGAGGATGGGAGGGTGGATAGCAAGGGATTGGAAGGGGAAACAAAGGAGGAGGCTACACTGCTTAATAAGAAATGTACTCATTATCTTGCCCATGTAATTGTAACCCCTCTGTACAGTATTTTTTTTTAAGTTTGATGAAGTTTAATATATCAAGTTCTGGATCATATGTTAGGTTTCATATCAGAAATCTTTGCATTTTGTTGCACATGGCTATCTACCACAGTAATTTCTCCATTAAAACCTCTTGTTACTTTATTAAACAAAGTGACTCCTTCTTTCTTTCTTTCTTTCTTTCTTTCTTTCTTTCTTTCTTTCTTTCTTTCTTTCTTTCTTTCTTTTTTCTTTCTTTCTTTCTTTCTTTCTTTCTCTTTTTGTTTTGTTTTTTTTTTTTAATATTATTTTATTTTATTTGAGAACATACTGTACAGAGGGGCTACAATTACATGGGCAGGATAATGCATACATTACTTACCAAGCATTGCAGCCTCCTCCTTTATTTACCCTTCACCTCCCTTCCCAGCCTCCCCCCTCCCCCCACCCAATTATACCCCCTCCCCCCCCACCGACATTGTAAAGCTGGTTTTGACATGACATTTTGTACTTCTCATTGTTGCAACAGGCCCACCTGAATCCTTAAACGACTTGTTTGCCCCCATCTCCTCCACATGTTATAATGACATCAAATATAGTGAAAGCGGGGGTTACACTGTGGGGGAGGGACATACAAAGCAACAAAGGAATAATCTTATAAATGCGTTAGAAACATATGCATGAAAGAAACGAAAACATTAAAATACATATTTAAGGGTTCATTTTCCTAACATCACATTATCTGACCTTTTCTGCTTGACTCATACCTATACTAGATATTGGAAATAAGGGAAACCATGGGACCTATGCTTCTTTGGGCCTGGCTTACTTCACTTAATATAATTTTTTCCAAGTTTTTCCATTTCCTAACAAATGGGGCAATATCATTCTTTCTGATGGAGGCATAGAATTCCATTGTGTATATGTACCACATTTTCTTGATCCATTCATCTACTGAGGGGCATCTGGGTTGGTTCCATATCTTAGCTATGGTAAATAATGCTGCAATAAACATAGTTGTGCTGGTAGCTTTAGTGTGGTCTTGTTTGTAAACATTTGGGTAAATGCCCAAAAGTGGGATTGCTGGATCATAGGGGAGATCTATGTGAAGTCTTTTGAGGAACCTACATACTGCTTTCCAAAGTGGTTGAACAAGTTTACATTCCCACCAACAATGAAGTAAGGTTCCTTTCTGTCCACATCCCCTCCAGCATCTGTTGTTGTTAGAGTTCTTGATTTTTGCTGTTCTAACTGGAGTGAGGTGATATCTCAATGTTGTTTTGATTTGCATTTCTTTTATGGCTAGGGATGTTGAACATTTCTTCATGTGTCTATTGGCCATCCTTTTTTCTTCTTCAGAGAAGCTTCTCTTTAAATCTTTCGCCCACTTATTTATTGGGCAGTTGTTTCTTTGAGGATTTGTTGTTGGGAGGTTTAATTTTTTGAGTTCCAAGTATATTTTAGATATGAGACCCTTGTCCGTTGTATGGCTAGTAAAGATCTTCTCCCAATCGTTGGGCTTTTTATTGATCTTGCTAGCTATGTCATTTGCACTGCAGAAGCTCTGCAACCGGATGCAATCCCATTTGTCCAACCTTTCTTTGATTTGTTGTGCTTCCGGGTCTCTATTCAGAAAATTTCGGCCTGAGCCAAGGAGACCTAAGGTTTCTCCTATTCCATCTTGTAATGTTTTCAGAGTGTCTGCTTTGAGTTCAAGGTCTTTGATCCATTTGGAGTTGATTCTGGTGCAGGGTGATATATAAGGATCTAGCTTTATTTTTCTACATGTAGTTAACCAATTTTGCCAGCACCATTTACTGAAGAGGCTGTCTTTCTTCCATTCTATTGTTTTAGCTTCCTTATCGAAGATTAGATGGCTATAGGTCTGTAGGTTCATTTCTGGGTTTGCAATTCTATTCCATTGGTCCTGAGGTCTATTCTTATGCCAATACCAAGCTGTTTTGATTACCATGGCTTTATAGTAGAGTTTGAAATTTGTTATTGATATTCCTGCAGCACTGTTCTTTCCGTTGAGAAGTGTTTTTGCTATTCGGGGTCTTTTATTGTTCCATATGAATGTTTGGATTGCCTCTTCTATTTCCTTGAAGAATGAGGGTGGAATTTTGATAGGTATTGCGTTGAATTTGTAGATAGCCTTGGGAAGTATTGCCATTTTCACGATGTTAATCTTGCCAATCCAGGAGCATGGGAGGTTTTGCCATTTTTTAAGTTCTGTGTTGATTTCCTTTTTCAAGATTTTAAAGTTGTCATCATAGAGGTCCTTCACTTCTTTAGTTAAGTTAATTCCTAGGTATTTTATTTTTGGTGGGGCTATTACAAATGGAGTTGCTTTCCTAATTTCAGCCACACTTTTCTCATTGTTGGCATACAGAAAAGCCATTGATTTTTGGGGTTAATTTTATAACCTGCTACTTTGCCAAAGTTTTGAATCAGCTTGAGTAATTTGGGAGTGGAGTCTATGGGATTCTTTAAATACAAGATCATGTCATCTGCAAAGAGGGAGAGTTTTATTTCTTCTTTCCCTATTTGGATCCCCTTTATGTCTGCATCTTGTCTTATTGCTGTAGCTAGGCATTCTAATACTAGATTGAAGAGAAGTGGAGAGAGTGGGCATCCTTGTCTTGTTCCTGAGATAAGAGGAAATGGCTTTAGTTTTTCACCATTGAGAATAATGCTAGCTGTAGGTTTGTCATATACAGCCTTTATTGTATTGAGGAATGTTCCATGGATTCCTAATTTTTCCAGAACCTTCATCATAAAGGGGTGTTGGATCTTGTCAAATGCTTTTTCTGCATCTATTGAGATAACCATGTGGTTCTTATTCATGCTCCTGTTGATGTGATGAATAATATTAATTGATTTGCGTATAATGAACCAGCATTGCATCACAGATATGAATCCTGTTTGATCATGGTGTATGATTTTTTGGATGAATTGTTGAAGTCGATTTGCCAAAATTTTGTTGAGAAGTTTTGCATCAATGTTCATCAATGAAATGGGTCTATAGTTCTCTTTCTTTGAAGAGTCCTTGCCTGGTTTTGGGATGAGGGTTATGATGGCTTCATAGAATGTGTTCGGTACTGAGCTTTCTCTTTCAATTTCATTGAAGAGTTGGAGGAGTATTGGTGTGAGCTCTGCTTTGAAGGCCTTTTAAAATTCCGCTGTAAAACCATCTGGTCCTGGACTTTTCTTAGCTGGGAGGTCTCTTATTGCTGTTTCTATTTGGGCCTGTTAAGTTGGTTTAACTCATCTTGGTTTAGTTTTGGCATGTCAATATTTGCTAGGAAGAGGTCCATTTCTGTCAAGTTCTCAAACTTATTAGCATAAAGTTTTGAGAAGTATTCCCTTATAATGTTCTAAATCTTGGTTATTTCTGTGGTGATGTTTCCATTCTCATCTCTGAGTTTATTAATTTGGGTGTGTTCTCTCCTTTTTCTGATTAGATTTGCTAAGGGTCTGTCAATTTTGTTAAGTTTTTCGAAGAACCAACTTTTTGTTTTGTTGATTCTTTCTATAGTTTTTTTGGATTCTAATTCATTTAATTCTGATTTAATTTTGATTATTTCTTTCCGTCTACTGGATTGGGGTTTATCTTGCTGCTCTTTTTCAAGGAGGTTTAGATGTGTCATTAAATTGTTAGTTTCCTATCTCTCCAATTTGTTGATGTAGGAGCTCAGAGCTATAAACTTGCCTAGGAGTACTGCCTTTGCTGTGTCCCAGAGGAGCTGGTAATTTGTGTGTTCATGTTTGTTGAATAGCATGAACATTTGAATTTCCTTTCTAATCTCTTCCATGACCCACTCATGATTCAGCAGTGTGTTGTTTAGCCTCCATGTGATACCGGACTTTCTTTGGTGGCTTTTGGTGTTGAGTTCTAATTTTATTCCCTTGTGGTCAGAGAGAATGCAAGGTATAATTTCAATGTTTCTGAATTTGGACAAGTTTGCTTTGTGGCCTAAAATGTGGTCTATTTTAGAAAACATTCCATGTGCTGCTGAGAAGAACGTGTATTCTGATGCTGCTGGGTGAAATGTTCGGTAAATGTCTGTTAAGTCTAGTTGATCTATGCAGCTGTTTAGATCTGCGGTTTCTCTGTTGAGTTTTTGCCGAGTTGATCTATCTAGTGTGGAGAGTGGTGTGTTAAAATCCCCAACAATTAATGTCTTTGGATCTATATGGGATTTGAGGGAAAGTAGTGTTTCTTTGATAAATTTGGGTGCTCCATTGTTTGGCGAATAGATATTTAGAATTATAATATCCTCTTGAAGGAGAGATCCTTTAATTAGTATGTAGCGACCTTCTGTATCTCTTCTCACGAATTTTAGTTTGAAGTCTATTTTATCTGATATTAGGATTGCAACTCCCGCCTGTTTATGAGGGCCGTTTGCTTGGTAGATTTTGTTCCAGCCTTTAACATTGAATATGTGTTTGTTTTTACGGGGAAGATGTGACTCCTGCAGGCAGCAGATAGAAGGGTCTTGTTTTTTAATCCAACTAGACAGTCTATGTCGCTTAATTGCAGAGTTCAGTCCGTTAACGTTAAGAGATAGTACTGAGGGGTATTTGGGTGTTCCTGCCATGTTATCCACCTTCTTGGGGGCTGCGAAAACTGGGTTCTTCCTAAGGTTATTGGATTCTCAGTTTGTGTGCAGTTTCCTGGCCTTTCTTGCGGTCTTGTTGGTTTTCTATGTGTAGGTCATCTTTAAGAATCTTTTGTAGGGCTGGTTTGGTGGAGATGTATTGTTTCAATTTTTCTTTGCTATGGAAGGTTTTTATTTGGCCTTCAGTTATGAAGGAGAGTTTAGCTGGGTACAGTATTCTTGGTTGATAATTATTTGTTTTTAGGGCATGGCATACGTCATTCCAGGCTCTTCTTGCTTTGATTGTCTCTGCTGAGAAATCTGAGGTAATTCTAATTAGTTTCCCTTTGTAGATGATTACCCTTTTCTCCCTGACATCTTTAAGGATCTTTTCCTTGGTCTGGTTTGATCCTGTGTGGATTATAATGTGACGGTGGGATGTCCTATTCTGGTCTAGTCTATTTGGGGTTCTAAAAGCTTCTTGTATCTGAATAGGCCTATCTTTTTGTATGTTTGGGAAGTTCTCTGCTAGGATCCTGTTAAACAAATTTTCTAGACCATTAACTTCTGTTTCTAGGTGCTCCTCTACATCCATTATCCTTAGATTGGGCCTTCTGATGGTGTCTTCCAGGTGTTGGATAGATCTATCATATTTCTTGGACTTGTCTTGGATGGTTGTATGTTCTTTCTCTATAATATCTAGGCTGTCTTCAATCCCTGAGATTCGATCTTCTGCATGGTCTAACCTGCTGTCAAGACTCTCTACTTTGTTTTTTTATCTCTTTTCCTTCTAATTGGTCAGCTTTGATGGATTCAAGTTCTTTGTTGAAGCTCTGTTTTAGGTCTTGTATGAATTTCTTTACTTCCTTAATTTGGTGTTCAGTGTTTGTTCTCAAATCACTTAGTTGATTGGTTATGGTTTCTTTGGACTCCCATTCCTTCTGTTGGTTTCCATTCAGCATTCCCTTTGTGGTCTCCCTGACTTCCTTCAGCTCTTTGTTAATGGATTCCATGAATGCCTTTAGTGATCTTTGTGTATTCTCTACCTGGTCTCTCAATTCCTGAATTACTCTTTGATTAGCTTCTTCCCATCTGTGGGAATCCTGCACTTCTCTTTCTCCCTGTTCGTGGGAATCCTGCAGTTCTCTTTGAGTGTTCTCTGCCTGCTCATGCCATTCCTCCCTTTCTCTTTGAGTATTCTCATGTTGTTCACGCAAATCCTGTATCAGTTTTTGAGTAGCTTCCTCACGCTTATGATATTCCTGTATAAAATTCTGGGATGCCTCCTCTCTCTCCCTATCACGCTCATACAGAGTCCTTTGTACATTGTCAAACTTCTCATTTATCATGTTTGCTATTAGTGTTTGTAGAGCTATTTGGGAACTCTCCTCTGGATTATTCTTTATTTGTTCTAATCCCTGATTATCAAGGTTGGGAATTGAGATACCCGAATTTGCCATTTTTCTTGTGTTTTTCCGGCTTACTCGGCCCATTTGAGATGAAGATTGCACCAGTTTTATGCTAGAACACTATCTTAAGGCAACCATCAACCAAAGTTTGCGTTTGTACAGTCTATAGTCTACAGATACAATCTAGTTCAACAGATACATCTATTCAACATCAAACAACTATATGTTAAAGTACTTCGAACCGCAGAAAAGAATTTGGAAAACCAGAAATTATTAGGATTAGGGAGAGATGTGGGTAAAAAATAGGAATAGATTGGTGTGGGGAGGCACAGGGAGAGTTAACTATGTCCTAATCACAATGCAGGAAATGGGTTTGGTTGGATGCAAATAGAGAGAGAGAGAGACCAGAAAAAAATAGAAACGTAAAAATTAATGTTATTATAGAAGTTAAAAGACCGTCTATTTAGACAGGAATGTGAATATGTTCCGAGAAGGGGAGGGACATAGAGGAGATGTGAAAAACTTTAAGGATGGGAAAGGGAGAAGAAAAGATCAGAAGTTCAGTAGAGCTAGACAAAAAACAAAAAGATAATTAAGAAAGAAAGAAAAAGAGAAGACAAGAAAAGAAAGGAAAACGCTCATTCACATATTCCCAAAATAAAAATTATAAGATGAGAAAAAAAAAGTTACTGGAAAACAATTATTTTTTCAGAAGAGGCAAAAATTAAAGATTAATAAAAGTTTTAGAAGGGAATATATATATATATATATATAAGGTAGCAAAAAGCAAAAAACAAGCAAAAAAAGAAAAGAAGAAGAAAAAGAAAAAAGAAAAAAGAAAAAAGTCTTTTGATTTTTTTTTTGGGGGGAGAAGGAGTGGGAAGAATCCTGTATCTCCCTTTTGTCTCTAACCAGTCTCTTGTTGGAGTCTCTGGTCAGCTTGAGGTCCTGTGGCTTGATTGGTTTCTTAAGTCGGTTGGTTGGAAGAGGCAGAAAAATGCTCTGCTTTACCCAAGATTTTGAGATCCCCCTCCCAGGTTAGTTTTCTGGGAGGGTGATCTGCTTTGAGAGTCACAAAAGAGGGGGATGTGGTGATGGGGCTAGGTTCTGGGTAGAGTTGAGGCCTTTCAACAAACAGTAGCTTTTCCCTGGGGCTATTTTGTGATAAAGCTCACAGTGCCCAGCCTGGAGCCATTCTCAGGGTTTCTGTTTTTCAATTGATTGTGGTGGCTGCTAGAGGAAGGGGCAGCCTCTGGCTCTGGTTACCCAGTGAGGCAAGGCACTCCAATGGCTGGCGCCTGAGCTGGGTGACTTTTCCCTGGATGGTGCTGAGTCTGGCAGGTCACTTCGCCGTTAAGTTCTTGTGACCTGCTAAATGACTCGTTTTATTCCAAGGCCTGAGCTGGAGCTAGCAGCTCCTCCGAGCTTTGTCGATATCCAAGATGGAGATCACCGGTGCTGGGGGGGGAGGGGTAGCCTTCCTTCCTCTGCTTCCTGAGAAGGAGTGAGGATGTCGGGCTTGTACTCACGCCGAGTCTTGGATCCTGGGTCGTCTCTGGTCTGCAAACAGCAGGATGAAGATTTCCGCTCCTTGTCGGTTCCTGTTGGTGTTGAGTAGAATCCGCTCGTCCGCTGCGTCTGGCTCCTTCATCCCGGACTCTCTGTGTCTCAGGTATGACCCCGCGGCGTTGGTCGCCGACACGACCCTGCCGCTGTAGCGGCAGCTGCTGTGTTTCCTTGGCTTCCCCTCTCTTGTCTAACTCTCTGTCCTGTGATGGCACACTTGGTGTGATTCTCTGGCTTAGGACTGTTCACTAGAACTCTAAAATTGCTTTCTATGCGAGAGCTTGTTCAGATTCCAGCTTCTCCTCCGCCATCTTCCCGGAACTTTATGTACAGTATTTTCACAACAAAAATAAATAAAAGTTTAAAAATTATTATAATAAAAAAGTAAAATGTATTCCACAGACACCTGTATTTGTTTTGGGGAATATCTAGTGAATTCACTTGCCTATTTATTGATAAGATTATTCTTCTTAGGGTATTTCATTTTTTTTTAGTCTGTACATTACAGATATTAGGATTTCTTCTGTTACTCAAAAGGCAGGAGTTCAGACATATCTTATTTAATCTTAACAAAAGATGACTTGTGAGCTTCAAATTATTTAATAAATGATTGATTAAAAAATGATCAGAAGGCTGTGGCTCACACAGGAGAGTGCCTGTCAACAAAGGTAAGTTCTGAACTCAGAGTTCAGTGTCTACAAAAAAGAGCTATATTTTATTATTTTAAAACATAAAAGCTAATCAGGTATACTATCTCAAAATATGTAATGCTAAATATTTCTCTATTGTGCATGATAAAACTATTGCAAATTTTAGCACACACTAACAATTTTTTATTTTTTCCTTGGTAAGCATTCAAGGCAGCAAAACTGAAAAAAATGCAACTTTGGCCAAGTGCTGGTTGCTCACTTCTATTTCTAGCTACTCAGGAGGCTGAGATCTGAGGATTGCAGTTTGAAGTCTGCCTGGAAAGGAAATTCTGTGCGGATTATCTCTAAATAGGCACCAGAAAAATAGAAGTAGTGCTGTGGCTCAAGTGGTAGAGTGTTTCCTTGACCTGAATAGCTGAGGGGTTGCCCCCAGGCCGAGTTCAAGCCCCATGACCAACAAAAATCAAAACAAAACAAAACAGGAAATCCAACTTTGTATAAAGAAGAAGAATCTCCAAGTTTTTATTTAAGGTTTTGCAGTTTGTGGCAAATGTTTTCATTGGGTAGAAAGCAGAGAGCTTATATCTGTCATTATGATAAACTTGCTACTATGTAGTTGCTTTTGTCCAATTTATAATTTCATTCATCTAACCTTGTTGAGGATGAAAAAGCCATCAAGGACAAGACATACTATTTGGCAAAACTGGTAAGTTGAAATGACTATTAATTTCTAGTTTGGCTAAGAAGCTGTGATTTTCCTTCCCTCCCCAGGATTTGAACAATGAGAACAATTGTCTTGATTTTTCCCAAATGTGAAGAAGACAGCTCATATTCAGATAATTAGAAGATAATGAAAAGAATGTTTAGGACACAAAATATATTTAATTTTGAAACTTCCGCTCAAAAAACCTTCCAAGAAACTTAGAAAACTTTGCTTATAAAGATTTATATCAAAGAGCTCACTGCAGGTGCCTTATACTTATAATTTCCTACTCAGAAGGATGAGATCTGGGATTGAGATTGAAGACAGAGTGGGAAAGCAATAATTGCATGGATGTTCCCTGCTTTTAGATCATATGTCTCTTCCTCCCATCCTCAATGTGAAGCTGTCTCCCCACATCACCATCCTTCTGATTCACTGACTTCATCACTGTTATTTCTGGTTTTCTCCTTCAGCATGAAATTTGCATGGAACAGGCCATTTTCAGCTGTATTCACATCTGTTTCTCCAGTTGCCTGCATCAGTGCCTGGTCCTTAGTGCTTGTGTGGAGATGAATCTGCTCTGCTCATGTAATCTCAGAATTCATTTAAGAAAGCTCATCAAGTTGTGGTCTTGTGGTTAGTAGTCATTTCTTCTAATTATTTTTTCCTCGTGTATCTAAGTCCACATAAGGGTGAGATAAGTGGTTGACACCTATCCATTGTGATGGCAAAGTTGGTTATAATAACATCGAAGTTTATTGTGAAGCTGTAGGAAGACCCATCTACCAAAGCACCCAAAATGGCATGTTCCCATGTCCAGGAATACATTTAACAGCTCTGCAATCAAACCATCATTCACTCTCTGCTGGGTTCAGACTCAGCATTTCTCTTTCCTATTTAAAATAAAGAAAAATTTAAGACATGCCTTTTTTCATATGTCTTAGAATTATTGAATTGTATCTCCAAACAAAAATACAAGAATGCCACTAGTGGAATGTAAATATAAGGCAAGGGGAAAAAAGCATAAAAGTTCCTAAGGAAAACATCAAAAGTGGCAGCTGTACAAAATTTGGTTCTTAAATCCAGGATAGTCTTCACACACCAGTAATCCTAGTATAATACAAGCTAATGAAAGTTTTCTTTTTGTGCCAATCCAGGGGCTTGAACTTGCAGCCAGAGCTCTGAGTTCTTTTGCTCAAGGCAAGCAATTTACTACTTGAGTCATACCTCCACTTCTAGTATATTTGGTAGTGTAGTGGAAATAAGAATTTCCCAGACTTTTCTGCTAGTGCTGGCTTCAAACTGTGATCCTTGATGTCAGCCTCCTGAGTCGGATTACAGGTATGAGCCACCAGTACCAAGCTAAGTTATTTTTGTGAGATATAAAAATTTACTTATACAAGATATATAAAGGAACATAAACAAATGAAACATTAGAACAACAGAACTGAAACAACTTATATAAAAGACATAAAAGGATGAATACCAAGGCCCCAAGTTCAAGCCTCAGGACCAGCACAAAAGATATAAAGAAGTATAGAAGAAGAGAAGGAATAGCCAGTGACAGAGTTTTAAATTAATCAATCACTGATGGCTTACACATGTTGTATTAACTACATAGGAGGCTAAAGTCAGAAAATAGCATTTAAAGGCAAGCCCAAGCAGGAAAATCCATTGGCCATTTTTCTGTGTGTGCCAGTCATGGGGATTGAATTTGTTTTACTTTACTCAAGGCTGGAGTTCTATCAATCTCAGCTTATTGGTGAAATCACTACCAGATAATTGGATATAAAGAGTATCATGGAATTTCCTATGCAAGCTGGCTTCGAACTGTGATCCTCAGATTTCAGCTTCCTCAGACATTATGTGCTTTGCATGAGACTCTTACTTCCAATGAACCACCATAAAGAAGAAAAAAAACTGGAGTTTGAGCTGTGGCTCCAATGGCAGAAATGAGACAATGACTTCTGGGACAGCACACACACCTTGAGATCAAGCTGCAGAACCAGCACATACAAGAATAAAATAAATAAATGAAAAGAAAGGTGGGAGAAGGAAAGGGAGAGACAATTTCAGAGTTTAAAATGAGCAAAACTGAGGTAGCTTACACTTGTCATTGTACTTACTCAAGAGTCTCACATCTGAGGATCAGTGTTCAAGGCCAGCCAAAGCAGGGAAGTTCATGGACTCAATTCTAATTAGCCAACTACAGGTTTTTTTAAAAAAAAAACAAATTGTGCTGTGGCTCATGTATTAGAGGGCTAGTATTAATAATGTACTGGGACAGGGCTGGGAAGGTGACTCAGTGGAGGAGTGCTTGCCTTTCATGCATGAGGCCCTGGGTTCAATTCCTCAGCCCCTGAGTTCAATTCCCCAGCAACACATAAGCAGAAAAAGATGGAATTAACGCTGTAGCACAAGTAGTAGGGCTCTAGCCGTAAGCTGGAAAGCTGAGGGACAGCGTCCAGGCCCAGAGTTCAGACCCCACGACCGGCAAAAAGAAAATAAGGATACAGGTGGAACCATTGCAACAATGACATGTATAAGATATTATGTTGAAAAACAAATTTACCACTTTGGTGCACGGGTGTCAGGGGGACGGCTGGGGTGAGGGATGGAAGGGGATAGTAAGAAGAAACAAAGGAGGAGGCAACGATGCTTGATAAGAAATGTACTCATTACCTTGCTCATGAAATTAATTGTAAGCCCTCTGTACGGTATTCTCACAATGAAGAGAAAAAAAAATTAGAGGAAAAAAAAATAACTGGGACAATACCTAGGCTCTGATTTATTGCCCCAAGCCCAGCATACCTACGAAAATAAAAAATAGAAATTAAAAGATGTTTTGAAAAATCCAATTAAATTTTCAAAATGAGCCATGAATTTTTTGTTTACTGTCTGTAATCCTAGATACAAAGATAGATGAAATTTGAGGGTTATGGTGTCTCATCATCAAATCACCATCAAAACAAACAAACAATAAAACAGAAGTGAAGCACCAGCCTTGAGTGAGACAGCTATGAAACAGTGCCCTGGCTCAGAGATCCAGCCTCAGGATCACAAAAATGATAATAAGAAGAGAAACTGGGGCTGGTGATTCAGGCCTGTAATTCTAGAACCTCAGGAGGCAGAAATATGGGGATCCAGTGTAAAGGCCAACCCAAGCAGGAAATTCCAGAAGTCAGTTGTTTGTGGGACATCTTGGGGCTGGAACTGTATTAGTCCCAGGTTTTTAGCACTTAATTGGAGGTAAGGATCTTAGACTTTCCTGCTCAGGATGGCTTTGAACCATGATGGTCAGACTTCAGCCTCCTGAAACAGGCCAAGCCTTGCATGAGTTCTAACTCCAGGACCAGCACACACAAACAATGAAATGATTAAATGTAAAGAAGGGTAGAAGAAGAGAAGAACCAATAACTGAGGCTTCAATGAGCCAATCAGCCAATCATTGGTGGCTCATAACTGCAATTCTAGTTACTCAGGAAGCTAAAATCTGGGGATCATATTTAAAGACGTGACCAAGTAGGAAAGTTCACACACACACACACACACACACACACACACTGTGTGTGTGTGTGTGTGTGTGTGTGTGTGTGTGAATCCTTTTGCTTGAACTTGTACTGTTTTTCTCAAGGTTCTACTAATCTCAGCTTTTTAGTGGCTATAATTGGAGATATCATGGACTTTCATCCCCAGACTGGCACAAACTTTGATCCTCAGTTTGCAACCTCATGAATCTGGTTTGGCTCTGCATGATACTCATTTCTAATTAAACAACAAAACAGAAAAAAAAAACCTGGAATTTAGTTGTAGTTCAACTGGCAGAACTGGGAAAAAGCACCCAGACCCTGAGTTCTAGCCGCAGGACAAACAGAGAAGAAGTAAAATAAAAGGAGGATAGAAATACAAAAGGAAGAGTCACTGACAGTGGTTGAAATGAATCTAAAATTTGTTTCTCACACATGTTATAAGAAGTACTGAGGAGGATGAAATCTAAGGATCACAGTTCATGACCAGTCCAGGCAGGAGAGTCCATGAGACTCATATATCTAATTTGCACCAAAAATAAGCTACAAGGCTGGACGAGGCACTATCGTTCAAGTAGTACAGCTCTCACCTGGAGTAACAGAAGTTCAGGGACAGTGCCCAAGGCCTGAGTTCAAGCCCCAGGACTAGGAAAAAAAGAAAAACCGTGTGAGAAAATCCAATTAAAGTTTCAAAATGAGCCATGCATGCGTTTTTGCTCAATATGTGTAATCTTACTGACTCACAAACCTGAAATCTGAAGGTTGTTGTTCACAGCCAGCCTAGACAGGGAAATGCATAAGTCTCCAAATAAGCAGCAAAAAACGCCAGAAAATAAAGCTATGGTTGTAGTTATAAAGCACCATCCTTGAGACAAAAACCCATGAAACAGTGTCCTGGCTTAGAGATCCAGCCTCAGGATCACAATAAGAAAATTAAATGGTTGGAGGTAGAGAACTTAGCACTGTTGCTCATGTCTGTAGTTCTAGAAATGCAAGAGGCTGAAATATAAGATCCTGTGTAAAGGCAAACCTAATCAAGAAATTCCAGGAGACTGTTTTGTGTGTGGCGCCACACTGGGGATAGGTTTTTGTTGGTTGATTGGAGATGAGAGTTTCATGGACTTTCCTGCTCAGGCCACTTTCAAACCATGATGGCCAGATTTCAGCCTCCTGAATCAGGACAGGCCTTGCATGTGTTCGAGCTCCAAGACGAACACACACAAAAAGAATGAAATAAATGAAAAGAAGGGTGGAAGAAGAGAAGAAAGAGCAAGTAACAGAGGTTTCAATGAGCCAATCATTGGTGGCTCATATCTTTCATTCTACATACTCAGGGTGAAATTTGAGGATACCGTTTAAAGCTCAGCTCAGGTATAGGTGCTCATAAGACGTGTGTGTGTGTGTGTGTGTGTGTGTGTATGCGTGCACGTGTGTGTGTGTGTGCATGCACGTGTGTGTGTGTGTGTTTGTGTGTTTGTGCCAGTCCTGGTGCTTGAAATTTAGCTCAATGATCGACTACTCTCAGATTGTAGTGGTTAATTGGAGAAAAGAGTGTCATGGACTCTCCTCAGTTTTCAGCCTCCTGAATCTGGCCTACCTCTACATGATTCTCTTCTCTCCATTTAACCTCCCCCAAAAGCCTAATGTTATGGTTGGTCCCATGTATGTCCTGAGCATCTGAGCTTCAATTTCTACTCCCAGGAGAAGCAAAAATGAAAAAAGAAACGAAGGAGGAAGCAAGCACATATTAAAGTTTTAAAATGACCCAAGTGTTGCTGGTTATGTGTGTAATCTTCACTACACAAGAGGCTGATAACTGAGGACTGCAGTGTCAAGTCAGCCTGGGAAGGAACACGCTTGAGATTCTTATCTCCAGCTACACTGCACAAAGCCTTGATCTGTTGCTGAGGTGTACAGCCTTGAGTGTAAAACCTAAGATATAGGCCCCAGAGTCAGAGGTCAAGCCACAGGACCAATAAAATTTTCAGGAAGAGGATGAAGAGATATTGAAATCTGAGAATCATTGTTCAAAGCTAGCCCATGCAAGAAATTCCATGCAAGAAAGTCTCTATGTTTGCATCTGTATGCCATCCTGAGGCTTGAACTTATGTTGTTTTGTTCGAGGATAGAGCTCTACTACTCCCAGCGTTTCAGTGATTGATTGGAGCTAGGAGTCTCATGGGCTTTTCTGCCCTAGTTCGCTTTGAACCATGATCCTCAGATTTCAGCCAAATGATTCATGCTGGGCTTTGCATAAGACTCATCTCCTATTAACTATCAAGAATTGAAAAACAAAACCTGGAAGTGAGCTGTGACCCGAATACAAACTGGGCAATCACTTTCTAGAACAGCACCCAGAGCTTTAGTTGAAGCATTAAGACAAAACAAGTATAACCACAAGTTATACATTGGCTCATGTGGTAAGCCACTAGTCTTGAAGAGAAAGCTCTGGCATTGTATCCAGGCCCTGATTTGTAGCCCCAGGACTAGTACATAAACAAAAATTTTTAAAAAAGAAAAATTTTAAAAGATGAAAAGGGAAAATATTAATATTTTCAAATGACCAATGGGTTTGTGGTTCATGTGTATAATCAGAGCACCTCAGAAGCTGAAATCTGAAGATCATGGTTTGAAGCCAGTCTATCCAGAAAAGTACATTACAAGTTTATGACCAATAAGCAAAAAAAAAGCTAGAAGTGGAGCTGTGGTTGAAGTTGAATAACATCATCTTTGTGTCAAAAAACTCAGAAACATAAGGGCACTGGTGGATCTAGCCTGTAATCCTAGCTACTCAGGAAGCTGAGATATGAAGATCATGGTTCAAAGCCAGCCTGGGTAGGAAAGTCCATGAGACTCTTATCTCCAATAAACCACCAGAAAACTGGGAAATGTTCTATGGCTTAAGCGGTAGAGTGCTTGCCTTGAGCTGAATAGCACAGAGACAGCACCCAAGCCCTGAGGTTAAGCTCCATAAACTACAAAAAGAAAAAAAAATTAAAATAAGTCAGTGGTTGGTTGCTCATGCCTGTAAATCCTAACTACCCAGGAAACTAAAATCTAAGGGCTGTATTGCAAAGCCAGCCCAAGGAAGAAAGAGACTTGTTTGTGTAATTACCAGTACTAGGGCATGAACTTGCCCTGTTTTAGTCAAGGCTAGAGTTCAACTACCACAGTTTTTTGGTCATTAATTGGAGATAAAAATCTCAGACTTTGCTGCTCAGACTGGCTTCAAACCAAGATCCTCAGATTTCAGCCTCCTTATTTGTGCTGGGCATTGCATGAGAGTTTTCAAATGAATGAAGCTGGAACTTGAGCTGTGGCTCAATTGGCAGAACTGGGAAAAACCTCTGAGACAGTGGCCAGTCACTACATTATAGTAGTTGTAATATAAAAAAAACATGTTAATGTTATACAAAGGAATACTATGCTTCTTTTTAAATGTGGCAAATGAGAAGATAGTACAAAGTTTCAAAATGACATACTGAGTGTATAGGAAAAAGGAAAAAAATTAAAATTCATGTAAATATTAAATACAAGCTGAAATGACCAAATTAAATGTGATCAGAAACATCTCTCACTTGTAATTGCTTACAATAATTGTCCCGTCAGTTTCAGCATCTACCATGGGGATTTAGGCATGACCTCTCTATGCATCCTTGATTGTGTAAAGATCTTCCTGCTTTAGCCTCTTGAGATAGAATTGCAGGCCTTTCCCTCATTTTAATATACGATGTTTCCTTTAGAACTCAAAATTAAGGTTTAAATAATGGATTATCTGTAAAGCATGACTAAACATCAGAGATCCACCATAGATCCTCTGAGGAATACAATCAAAACAGTACAAAAGCACCTACCACTCAAGGTAGGTAACAGAAGGAAGATTTAGCATTCTTTGGATATGCTAGGGGTTGAACACAGGGCCTCATGCTTGATAGGTAGGTATAAAATTCAGTGAGAGTAATTATATCCACACTGCTTTGTAACAATTACCTCTATTTGTGAACTATCTTTTTGATACTGATGGAATCCACACAATCATAGAGTAATAATCACCCCAATGACCTGCCCCAGAAATTCTAATCTTCCATTTTCTCTTATGAAATGGATTAGTCAATATGTTTCACATAAATAGTAGATTATTTTTGTGTCCATACAAGATTGACATATATTAATTTCAGCCTTTTTGTCATAATCCATTTATGTATGCCTCATATTTTATAAACCTGTTCAGGTATTTCCAACTTCTGACTACTGTGAACTTTGCTGTTATCATTAGCATATGAGCTATTGGTTTCTTTCGTTTCAGTTATTTTAGTTATGCAATGAGAAATGGAATTGCTGCCTAATGTGGTAATGCTATGTTAGGTTAGAAGAATGTGTAAAATTCTACCATAATTGATATATCACTTTTCATCAGCACAGAAATGTACAAATGGTCAATAACATGTACAAGAGTGTTTCAAATCTTTCACAGCTGTGCCCTAAAGGATCATTTTGGTTTTTTTTTTTTTTTTACTTTGTACTTGTTTACATTTATGCCATGCAGGCCTGGAACTATGTAACATCGTCTAGAGCTGAAGTTAGAACAATACCAAATGCCATTGACCCAGCCTCCAAAAACATTTATTCTGGTAGTCATTTTTTTCTAGAGATAAATTTTAGTTATCATATGCATTTTTACTCTTTTAAAATAAGGTTTTCAATTTTAAAAAGACATATAAATGTAACATCTCTGTGTAGCTTCATTTTTAATAAGATAAAAAGTTAATTTTTATTTTATTTTAGTTTTTGTCAGTCGTGGGTCTTGAACTCTGGGCTTGTGCACTGTCCATGTGCTCTTCATCTCAAGGCGAGTGTTCTACTGCTTGAACTACGGTGCCACTTCCGGTTCTAGTGGTTTATTGGAGATGAGTCTCATGGTTGTTTCTGCCCTGCTGTCTTTGAACTCTGATCCTCAGATCTCAGCCTCCTGAGTAGCTAGGACTACAGATGTGAGCCACCGGCGCTCGGTTGAAAAATTATACTTACAGAAAATATAAAAGGACAAAAAAGCTTCCCAGCAGGAAAAACCTTACAATCACAGTCTGATAATGACCCAAGCAAAATAATACAATAAGAACTCATCTAAAGTAAAATGAAGAGCAGGGATGGGGGCAGGGGTCAAGGGGTAGAGCACTTGCTTGCCCAACACCAGCCTCTGAATCAAAACCACAGTACTGCCAAGGGATAACATAAAGTATTAAAACTTAAGGAAAGGTGCAGATAATAGTATGATGGATGACATAGATGTACACACCGGTTATCCCAACACTTGGAGACTAGGCAGTAGAATTATGAAGTTAAGATCAGACTTGGCTACATAATGAGACTGCATCTTAAAGAATAACATAGAATAAAATTAAACAAACTATATTTTTAAAGACTAGGATGTAGTTCAAGTGTAATTCAAGTAGTTTTGTATGCGCAAGGAACTGATACAACACACAAAAATTACATGCTTTGATAACTACAATATTCGATTTACACTGCAGTACAAGTTACCCCTTTGCTGGAATCCCTCCTGAGGAAACTAAGGCAGTTGATGCACCTGTATTCTTGGCTGGATTAAGGGTGTTGCTGGGCAAACAGTGTTTGATCTCCATTCTTGGATCCCACTTACAACTCTTTTTTTAGTAGACCACCTACAAATCTCTCCTATCTCAATAGCAGGGTCTTCTGGGTTTCAAGTGAAGTTATCTTTGATATCTCTGAGGGCTTTCCTCCCCTTTGTCTGAACTGCTCTGTTCCTGGGCCCACATTCAGCAGCTTGTTCTGAGAAGAGTGTTAGCTATTTTGCTAGCCACCTGTATCCACTGCCATCTCCTCCTCAAATTAGTCTTTGGTATCAGTATGAGTCTGCTCAGTTGGTAGACCAAGGCTGGGCGGGTTTTGAACTGTCATCCTCATATCTCAGCCTCCTGAATAGTTAGAATTACAGGAGTGAGCCACCAGCATCCAGCCATCATTTCTTTCATCCAGGAAAATTTAGGGGGTGGAATAAATAGCACAGCAGCATATACATTCAGTAGCAATTGCACCAGGGAGAACCAGATGCTCAGAACAAACGACTGACCTTGATATTGTCTTTGGTATCCAACAGTATGTTGTTGGACTTAAGGTCTTGGTGTGTGATTCTGTTCTGGTGTGGGCAGTGAACAGCACTTACAATTTATGTGAAGAGCCTCTTGGTTTCATCCTAATATACACTGCAGTATTTTCAGATCCATGCCCGGACATATCTCCTACTGGCCAGTTCCATGATGAGATACAAATACTCTTCCTTCTCCATCACCTGGTACAATTTGATAATGTGTTTGTGCCATACCATCTTTAAAATGTCCACCTCATTCTTTAACTGATGACTGGGGGAATTCTCCCTTCAGGAGTATTTTAACTGCCACTTCCATGTGTCTGAGTCGAGTATGGGCCAGCCTCACTTGTCCATTGGTACCATGGTCGATGAGCTCTTTCACCTGGTTTTGTTTGATGATCTCCTCCTTGAAGGATCTGGAGTATGATTCTTTGTATTCTTCCATCCTTATGCTATGATGGCAGGTAGCAAGTCTACCTAAAATTAACTAAATAAAATAATGGAAAACCCAGAAAAAATAAAAAGAAATACCAAAATCCAAACGACAACTCACCTTCCCAACCAAAAAGTCACGAATTTAGGTTTGAATCAGTCCAGCGGGTCACCAATCAAGAGCTCCTGAGGTGGTATCTAATATAAGTTGGAGCACAGTGGTTTCCTATATATCCTGCATGATCTCTCAAAATGGAGCTATATCAGCCCGGCATAGTGACATCATAGAGGAAATGGACCAATCAGAGTCTGGGCCAGCGAGGTCAGAGAAAAAGTGGACCAATCACAGTTTGCCAGCACTGATACTTTAGCTCATAGGCTTCAAAGACTGTTGCTAAGGAATCCATGTGAGCTTGAGGTTGCTCTTGTCATTATTATGCCATTCCTGAAACCACTACGACAGTGGTCATAGTTCTCTGACCTTCTAGAAAACTCCTGAGTCTCATAAATTGCTTCTGTGGAGACACTAGCCAATAGCCTCCATTCTTGATGGACACCTTATCCTACACCTTGTTCCAGCAATGACATGGCAAAAAGGCCTCCGTCCTTTTCAAGGACAGCTGTCCTACAACTTGCTTCTGAGGTGACAAGGTCCAGGCTGGCTTTGAGCCACAATCTTCACAATTCACCTTCCTGAGTAGTTAGGATTATATGCCTGAGCCATCGTTAGGTACTTAGCTCATCTCTCACATTTGGAGAAAGTATATATATATATTTGTTAGAAAGGTTGATATTAGATATGTCCTCTTAGCACCTTAATTTTTTTGCCCTTGCTGTCTAATTGTTAATCTATTGATTAATGAGAAATTTGTCATAATATCATTGAAGATCACTTGTGTGTGTGATGAGTTGTGTGTGTGTCTGTGCTTTGGGAGGTTTTCTGTCTTTGTTTAATTAGAATGTGTCTTAGTGTGGACCTGTGCACTTATGTTAATTGACTTCTTTAAGCTGCTAGAACCCTGCATAGAAGGGTTCATGCTTTCAATCAAATTTGGGAAGGTTTTGGACATTATTCTTTCAAATACTATGTATTTCTTTTTTCTCCCTGTACATTATACATATATACATTATACATTATACATACATTACATATTCACATTGTATATGTGAATATATATATATGTCTACATTTTTATATTATATATACATTTATATACATATATTTATTTTTCATATAACTTCCATTTCTTTGATTGTTTATGGTAGCAAGTGTAGTTTGATCTCAATTACTCCATCAAAGTTAGAGTTAGAAGTTTTCCTTTTTATTTCTTGCTGAAAATATGCATTTCTCAGCAAGGATATTGAAACCAGTACAGAATCAGAGCTAGCCTAGAGTTCTCTCTCTCTCTATCTGTCTCTGTCTCTGTATCTCTCTCTCTCTCTGATTTCCTGCCTCTGACAAGTGTCTGAGCACAGGACCATTGCTTACCAAGTTCTTCTACTGTGCACTGTGATGAACTAGTGTGTGCACTGTCAAGCTCTGCTTCAAAGGCAACCACACCTGCACCTGAAAAAAGATCTGCTCCAAATCAGCCTGCATGGGTGTGTCTGCCTCTGTCTTGATGTCAGAGCTCCCATAGCTACTGGGGTGGCCTTAGTAGATGCCATTGTGCCAGGACTGTGACTGCTGACTTTGGGAGACTTAAGCACAGCCTCGTTTTTTATCCAATTTAGAGGTATGCGTTGGATCCTGTGGGCACTACCCTATTAGTGACTGTGCTAGGAGCAAGGCTAGGGGCTGCAGAAACCTCACTGTGGCCTGACTTCTGGGGCACAACAAATGCCATAGGCTTCTCTGGGCTCTTTTCAGAATATGTGGGCAAGTTCAGTGAGCAGAAACTGAGCTCAGGGGCCCCTTAAACACAGGGTAGGCAATGGAGCTGGGAGGAGCAGGGATTTCCAGGTTGGCCCTGAGTTCAAACCTCAGTACCATAAAAAAGAAGAGAACCAGTTATGTCTGGAAAACTTATTAAAAGTAGTCTTTTAAAAAATGTGTATAGTTATTTGGGCTTGAACTCTGGGCATTAACATTTTCCCTTAGCGAAAAATTTCACATAAGACTAAACATTGTTTTTTGGAGGAATACAGGTTGACACAGTGTAACAATAAGATATACAAAACACTAAGTTGAAAATGAACTTTAGAACTTTGGTGGGGTTTGGAGTTGGGGAGGGTAGTTGTGGAGGTGGGAGGGAAGAGATGTTAGGGGGAAACAAAGGAGAAGGCAACAATGCTCAATAGGAAATGTACTCAGTACCTTGCTCATGTAACTGTAACCCTTCTGACCTGCATTTTTACAACAAAAAAGGACAGAAAATGGATTAAACTTATACTATTGAGCCTCATCTCCACTTCTAGCTTTTCTTGTGTGTGTGTGTGTGTGTGTGTGTGTGTGTGTGTGTGTGTGTGTGTGTGTGTGTCTGTCTGTCTGTCTGTCTGTCTGTCTGTCTGTCTGTCTCTCTGTCTGGGTCTGGGTCTGGGTCTGGGTCTGGGTCTCTGTGTGTTTGTGTGTGCATGCCAGTATTAGACTTGAACTCCAGGACTGGGCACTGTCCTTGAGCTCTTTTATTTAAGGGTAGCCCTGTACCGCTTGGCCCAAGACTTTCCTACTGGGTTTTTTGTGGTGAATGAGATAAAAGTTTCATGGACTGTTCTTGCTTTGAACCAAGATCCTGTCCTCTCAGACTCCTGAATGGCTAAGGTTATGGGTGTGAATCATCAGTATATTTTAGGAGAATTGTTCTTAAGCAGCAATAATGTGGATTGCTAGCCTTCTGAAATTTGTTGGCATGCTTTTTATTCTTAGAAAGGAATTCCTTTATTGAGAGGCCATTGGTTACCCTGGAAGATAGGAAGGCAGAGGAAATGGAATCCCCTATCTCCAAAGGCAGGACCATTTGCGTGATGGTTGTAAGACCCTCATCTTCCTTTATTAGAGCAGATATTTATGCTAGCCTGAAGGTAACACTGTTTTCTTCATCAGCTTCGTCTTGGTTGCATTAAATAAGAAAATTACTTGATAACTCTCACCAAACTTCACCAGAGAAAGGGGGGAATGAAGCTATAAAGTGAGGCATTAGACCTGACAGGAATATACCAGAAGGGGCAAGGAGAAATGAGAGCTCATAAATGTTGATTTTTATTTAAACAAATTAGGGAGAATACATGAATATATGTTAGTACTGGCCAACTGTTCTCAAAGCTTTCTAATAAACTCGCATTTAAAGGAAGTATTTTCCTGATGCAGGACTCCTCATATTACCTGTGTAGATTCTCTAATCCTTTCACTGATCTCCCAAGACAAGACACTTTCCCTTCAGCTCAGAGCAGTGCATCTAAGATAACATCCATCTACTACTGGGCAGTGGAAGACCAGTCTAACAGCTGGTGAAGTGTAGACAAGCTGCTCTGATCCTGTTTCCACCCAATTCTAGACTTTGCTGTATAGAGTTCATAGATCAGAGGAGATGCTTGAGAATATTTCTGGATCTACAAGTGTGTGGTGTGTGTGTGTGTGTGTGTGTGTGTGTGTGTGTGTATGTGTATGTATATATGATTGTACTCATATGCCACCATGGGGCTTCCTTCTTCTTTGGGCTTCACAGGTGGAGTTAACTCCTTCTTCCCCAAGTATGTTCAAAAGATTTGACTTTGAGTGCCTGAGATTCAGCAGAGGAGGGAATGATTCCTGAATTCTCAACTGTTAGATCAGATGGGTCCTTCTACATACTCTGATTTATACTAATGCTAGTGTTAATACTAACCCATGAATGGTAGTAATATCAGCTGGCACATTTTGTGTATTTTGGTACTAGTTAGTTTTTTTCATGTATGTTAAGCAAACAATTCTCATAAGAATATTATGACATAGTGTTAAGTATAACGTGCTGTACACACACACACACACACACACACACACACACACACACACACACACACACACACAAACACACCTATTTGGCAGCAGTCTTCATTATGTAAAGTGGACCATGAACTGTAGAGAAGTTCAATGGAAGCCTATCAGGGAACAGATCCTACAGCCAGCACCCTGGATGAGGGACTCACAGGGGTTTGGCCAACAAGTTGGAGACAAGATGATATAGATCCCGTGCCAGGGTTGGCTACCTTCCTGATCTGGAGGGACCCAGTGTTTGCTATCCAACGGTCTCTCACGACCTTGCCTGTCCCCACCCCAACCCCACCTAATCTTTGGCACAGGAAGAACAGTTTTTCCTTTTGGCCACACGTTGTTCTGACACATAAGATAGGCTCAATAGAATTTCCAGAGGATAGCAGGAGGATATATAGAAGATACATTAACTGAGGCCAGAAAGTGCAAGGTATTACTGTAGGTCTTACAATTGGTTAATAGTGGGGATTATTGACTCCCTGATCTTTCCCCAAGGAAGTGGAGCCTCTGATCTAGGATTCTCACAATCCTCTCTTAGATAAATAATCTAGTAGAGTCAGAAACAAAGAGGTAATTAAAAATCTATATTTAATATTAATTTTTATTCTTGAATTAGTAAAATACATGTGTAACCTGTCAATTCAAGAATCATAAAAAGGCAGATGGTGTGAGCTTGACCTCTGTCCCTCTACTGTGGCTCTCTTGCTCCACCCTGGGGTGACCACTGCTACTAGTTAGTTACGAATTCCTGCAGCTAAACTAAATGTGCACAAAGGACAGGCTATTAAAAGGAGACATTTTATCCACAGCTTTCCAGAGATCCCCCAAACTGCTAGCTTAGAACAAGGCCAAATTTCTATTTACACTATGAAGATTCAATCTTCTACACTCAGGTTCACAGCCCTGAGCCAAGTCTGTGCTGGTACCACATGACTGAAGGTGATAGCTCATAATTCACAAAGGAAGAAGTCTTCAATAGTTGGAAGTCTGCACTCTGCCTTTCCCAATAGGTCCCAGTATCAGGTATGAGGACTAAAGTGTTACAAAGGCCTGTTAGAAATTACTAGTTATGCATATGTAAAGTTGACCTAGCAACACCTCATTAACCTCAAGGTGATAGTGAAGGGAGAGTTCAACAATTGTCAGATCAAAATTGAGATGGATATTATTAAGACTTTCCATCACACACACACATGATCAGGTAGTACCAGGTGAGGGAGAAGGATGAGCACCAATACTTGGTAATTGAACTGGCCACCCAGAGACCTCTTTAAATTAATGTGAAAATCATTCCATCTATTCAAGAATGAAGTTAGGAGATTGTTCAAACAGACTGTGAGTAATCTGCATTACTTTAATGAAAACAGAAGTGCACACTGAGACCTTAAACCCAATAACATCATGTTGGATGACAAATGCAATGTGAAGGTCAATGACTTTGGTGTGAGCATAAGCATTACCCATGGGTGGTTGCTGAAGGACATATTTGGTACCTTGATTTTGTCCATATAAAATATTCCTGCATGAAAATTACAATGACTACACGGTAGACATCCCATGCTTGGGAATCATCTTTTGCATTTTATACAGACGGCAAATTTCCCACTTGAATATATGAATTTTAGCCGGATACAGGTAATTGTCATGGAGGTCACCTACATTGCTCCATTCACCTGTCTCCAATAGCAAAAAATATCACCTTGAAACTGTAAACTGAAGACCCAAAGCAGAGGCACACTATAGAACAAACAATGGAGATTGGCTCAACCAAGTTGAGGAATATATCCTATTTCCTGATGAGCAACTATGTAATGAGTTGAACCCAATTTCCTGCCTGTCATCTGAATTTCAATTGTCCTATGTTGACAAACCATCAATACTGAAGAGAAGTGCTACTCTTCCTTCCATTCTCTGCTTCCTGCAGAAGAACCCCTGTTACAGCATGATCACACACCATGAATCTATGGTTTCCTTTAGTTCTTCTTTCTTCATGAGGAGCAATGAGAGATGCTGGTAAGAGGAAAAAGTCCTTCCCTCTCGGTAGCTGAACAATAAGATCATAAATTCTATCTCAATTAAGAGACAGGATTGAAGGTAGCTACCAGTATTTGATGAATACGATGCTGTGTGCAGACATAAAAATAACCTTCACAGATTACAAAGAAAGTTTTTCTGGAGAAAGGGTTCAGAGCCCTTCTATAACAAAACAGCAGTACCCAGGTTTTCAATTCATTTTCAAGCTGGGGAATTCCAGCTTGAATCCTTGTCTACAGACTTGGACACTTCACATAAAAATCATTCATTATTTTGGATGACATAGAAAATACCCCTTGTCCAGGTAGGTGTTTTAATACTCTAAATTGTGGAGACAAAAGGTCTAGAATAGGTCAAAAAATTTAGGGTTTTCCTTTTTGGTCAAGGATTTACATTTTCAGACTACAACTTACTTAATATTTAAAGAAAGGATGGCTATAGGAGTAAATTGTGGTTTTCAAGTTTACTTATTGAATCTTTCAGTTATTGAATCTGGCTTAATTTGTGAGATACACACACACACAAACACACACATGCACACACACACACACACACACACACACACACATATATATATATAATATGTAGTATGTATATATATCACAATGATATTACATATTAAATACAATATATACAATTATATTTGTAAAAATATACACAATTTTGGAGAAGATGTTTCATGAAATTCTCTGCCTTTGCTTTAAGACAGCATTCTCCTCATCTCAGCTTCCTTAGAAGCTAGGATTATAGACTGGGGCTAGTGAAAAGATTTCCTTTTAAATGCTACAGAAGACCTGTCTTTAACTTCCCACGAGCACTAGAAATTGAAGAAAATAGAATGACCAAGGTAATTAAAACATTTCAGTCAGTGGAAAACTTTCAAAATTTATTTTAGACAAAAATTAGGGAACAATGTTATTAGATCTATCCTTGAAAAAAAAAAGATTAATAAAAAATTAAAGACAGATATAGATCCCAGTTTCAAATGTGGAAGAAGAAGGCTTATAATTTTATAATTTCAAGTCCTAGAATTGGTCCATAACCATTAATTAAATAAAAATTAATTTTGTAGGCAGGAACTTGTTTGTTTATCTTTTGTGTTCAGAGGAATGTCTGCATTATGTGTAAACAGACCGCTCTACAAGGTATCTTTCTGGGTCATACAGTAGTTATTACATAGCTGTATGTAGACATACAGCTTTCTAATGACTTTCCTACATACACCAACTAATGTTAATTAAGTGTCATGTAGAATAACAAACCTCAATTTTGTGACCATATCCATTCTTATTCTCCCTATTGTCCAGTAGTTTGTATCACAGTCAGCATAACTGAAGCTGGCACATGGAACAGACATGGTCTCGATGGATCCTGGCTGTGATATGGCCCCAAATATAGCAAATACCAGAATCAATGAGATCCAAGCAGCTGTCCAAGGTGCCTAGTTGTATGAATGTCCTCGGCTTCCAATGGTCTCACCTATCTCTGCCAGAGGCCTGTTAATGGCCTGACATCAAAACTTACACTGAAGTTTAACTTCTCAATGTAGCAGTGTCAGGAGGTAGTACCTTTAATAGAGGATTACATCATAAATGGATTAATGCCATCTTGTTAACTCTCAAGGAACTAACAGGATCACTGTTAACAGTTAGAAAAAACACCCTAGGTCCCTTACTCACTCTCTTTCTAGCATATGCCATGATTCCAAGATCCTACATGATGTGATGCACTTAGGGGCCTTGTCCCATATACTACCATGCTATATAGGGTTTCCAGCCACCACTATTTTGAGTGAAATATTTTTATTCCTTATGAAGTATACAACTTTAAGGTTTTTGTTAAATCATGACAAAATGGACTGAGATGCTATACTTTTTGCTTTTTCCATAGAACTAAGGATTAAACTGAGGGCCTTTCACTTACTGGGCCGATATTTACTGCTTGAGCGTTGCATGGCTCCAACCCTTTTTTTCTTTTACAGTTTGCTTTTCATGTAGGGCCTTGTGCTAACATCACTGAAGCCAGCCTCACAACCTAATCCTCCTAAACCTTTGCTTCTCAGTAGCTGGGATTACAGGCCTGTGACACCACACTTTGCCACTTAGAAGGCACTACTCTTTTGGGGAAACATAATACAGACCACTGAGAAGTATGTATGTGTGTTCATAGAAATGGGTCATGGTGATTTATTCAGGACTGAGGGTGAATCTCCTGAATAATCCATATTCTTAAGTCCTTTCACTCAAAAAAATTGCTTCTCTGGGTGCTAGTGAGTCACAGCTGTAATCCTAGCTGTTCGGATTGCTGAGGTTTGAGAATCATATTTTGAAGCCAGGTGAGCCAGGAAAAGTCCATGACAATCTTACCTTCATTTAACTACCAAAAAATCAGAAGTGGAACTGTGGCTTAACTAATAGAGTACTAGCCTTGAGGAAAAAAATAGGAATAGCAACTAGGCTCTGATCAAGTTTCAGGACCAGCACCCATACAAAATCTCCAGATAGCACTTGTGCTAATACAATGAAATCTTGTGCTATTGCAAGACACAATTATACTTAATGGATTATCTCTACAGGACAGTTGCACTAAAAATTTCTAGTATTACTTCATAAGCTATATTCTTTCTGAATCATCTTTTTGGCCCATTGTTTCTCTGAGAATGATGTCTTGATTTTGGAATAGAGGAGGAAAAATTCAGTGATGAATTTGGCTTCTGAATTCCTCCCTCGTCCATTATTGACCTGTTCTCTCTTTTTATTTTTTTGGCAGTCCTGGTGCATGAACTCAGGGCCTGGGCACTTCCACTGAGCTTCTTTTTTGCTCAAGGCTAGCACCCTCCTACTTGAGCCACAGCACCACTTTCTCATTATGTGGTACTGAATAATTGAACCCTGGGCTGTACGCATGCTATGCAAGCACTCTACAATTAAGACATAATCCCAGCCACATGTTTTCTTTTAAAAATACGTCTAACCGGTTTATTTCTGGCCATCTCTGAAGCCACTGCCAGTGCTATTGATTCATTTGTTTAACTTCTAACTGCCTTTCGTTCACTGTAACTGGCAAATTATTTTCTACTCCATTCAAAGATTTAGGCTGGGAAGGTGGCTCAGTGGTAGAGTGCTTGCCTTGCATGCCTGAGGCCCTGGGTTCGATTCCTCAGCACCACATAAGCAAAAAGAAAAAAAAAAGATTTATCTTTCGTTTTCTTAAACTGCACACTTCATCAGCTAAACTCAAACAATGCTACCAGTGACTGAAATTGAGGACACTTACAATAATAAATAGCTAATAATAAATAGCTAATAATCTACCTTAGTCAATGCACAACAATCCAGATGCTGGGGAAGTCTTTTATTTTCTACTCTGAGTAGCATCTAACCCCACAATATGCTCTAATAGATAACAAAATTAAAGTATACAGATGTAATTATTTCTCCCAAGAGTTGGTTATGCACTCACTTCTAAGGAGTGAGTGCAAATTAAGGCCTTTATAGGAGGCAGTAACACAAACTGAGTGAATGAAACATTAAGGAGGGTATGTTTGTCAAGGAAGTATTGGGGTATCTAGGAGCTGACAACAGTGGATGTATGATAGGTGACCAGACAGCAGAAACCACAATCTTACAGCTAGAGGACCTAAACCCTACCAGGCATCCTTTAAGCTTGGAAGAGGTCCCCATATTTCATGAGAGACTATATCCTGGTGCCCCCCTGCTAGAAACTGAGCAACTAATATAGACAAGCAACACCCAAACTATTAGCCCAAACGTGAAGCCTACAATAGTTTGTATTCAGTGAGCAAACATTAAATTTCTAGTAATTTACCACACAACATGACAAAAGCATCTCTCAATGCTGATGGCTCACACCTGTAATCCCAGCTACATAGGAGTCTGAGATCTGAGGATCTAGGTTCAAAGGGATCTCAAGCAGCAATGTCTGTGATACTCATATCGCCAATAAATAGAAAAAATGGAAATGGTGGTATGGCACACTAGCCTAAGTGGAAGCCCAAGTACCAGCACACACACACACACACACACACACACACACACACACACACACACACACACACACAAATTGAAAAATGAAAACATTGAAAATGACCTAGTATTTTCTTTGTTGTGTGTGAAACTCTAACATGTCTTAAACTTTTTCCTTGTGCTTGAAGAAATTTATTAAAATTCTATAACACTACCATAAAGATAGCTAAGTACACAACTACACAAATGTGTTGACCACACACTTTTTTTGGGGGGAAGGGGTCTGGTTGTGGGGCTTGAACTCTGGGCCTGAGCACTGTCCCTCAGCTCTTCAGCTCAAGGCTAGCACGCTACCACTTGAGCCACAGTGCCACTTCCTGCTTTTTTCTTTTTGCTTATGTAGTGCTGAGGAATCGAACCCAGGGCCTTATGCATACAAGGCAAGTGCTCTACCACTGAGCTAACTTCCCAGACCCTGACCACACACTTTTTATAAATAATATTACAATTGTTACTGCAAACAGAGGACCTTTCCTATCAATTTAATCTAATTATTGGCAGAAACTGGATCTCATATCTTGGTATTTCTCACAATACTTACCTTAGTTGATATTAAACATAAAGTTCTTAATTAATCAAAAGGAAAAACTTATACTATATCTTCAGGTACAATCCTTTCTGTCATTTGTCCTACAAATGAAATTAATTTATTGCAGCACTTAAAATATTTTATGAAATTTAGTATAAGATTCTGATTAAAACTGAAAAATTTGAAGTGTTCTCAATTTCTGCTTCATTTAGGCAAAGTACTTAAAGATGTCTCTGGTTTTCCATACGGATATCATATCCAAAAATCCATCTATACCATAGAAATTAGTTCACTATAGGCTATCTATAAATTCACATAGATGTTTCTCAATTCTCTGGAGCAAAAGAACCATAAATTCTGCCCTACATCTATACATATTCTATGAGAACTTCTAGAACATTCCATTTTTCTCAGAAAAATGAAGGCTGCCAACAAACTCACTAATAGTGAGAGAAGAAAAAAGAGCAAGCTTGTGATGCCTGACATTTCACAAAAGCCTTATTCGCCTGTGGGTACACTCTCAAAGTCATACAATGTTCAGGTTTACCTGGTAAGAAAAGGAATTCAGCCCACAGAGAGAGAAAGACACTTGGCAGGAGGAAGATAGACTGAAGAATTACCTGAATGCATATCTTCTCATGTTTCCATCCATTTGCTTTGTGGAGTTTTCCTGGAGTCCCATTGCTCACTAAGTCAGACCTGTCATCCCAGCAGAATCACTGAACCCCCAGGACTCAGGTAACACCATTGAGCTGTCTCCCTGGGGAAAAGTCACCAACTGAATGAAAAAGAAAACAGTGGATTTCACGACCACAACACACACACACACACACACACACACACACACACACACACACACACACACACACACACACACGGTGTGTGTGTGTGTGTGTGTGTGTGTGTGTGTGTTTTCGTAGTGGTACTTAAACCCAGTACTTGGGCACTATCCTTTAGGTACTACCCTTTAACTTATTTGCTCAAGGCCGGTCTCTACTACTTGAACCACACTCCACTTTTGGCTTTTTAGTCATGAATTGAAGACAAGAGTATCATCATGTTTCCTGCCCAGGCAGGATTTGAACCTTGATCCTTAGATCTCAGCGACCTGAGTAGCCAGAATTACAGGCATGATAGATTAATGCCTGGCATTTGTGACAGACCAAGGTATTGACTTCAAGCCCCAATACGAGCAAAAAACCAAAAGTAAAACCAAATTTTATAGCATATAAATATACTGATATCATATTAAAACAATATAATGAATTGTGGAGACCTTGGTGAAGGATATCAGAGAATAATTATCATTATTAGTTTTTCTGCTTTAAAAAACCTAAAATTATTTTTGTAAAATGTAAAATAACTACAGAAAACCCTGGTACCAAGGTGTATGTTTCAAATAAGACAGCTGTTCAGAACAAAGTGAAAATGCAGAGGAAAACTAAGAATTTTAGGATTCAGTGTTTACTACATTAGAAAATATACTTGATAATGTGTACCTTCAAAATATTTCAAGTTGGCTACACTAATGACACAAAAACTATTCTTCTTCTAATTAGTACTACAGATTTAAAAAAACAGGTCTACGTTATTCTCCTTATCTAGGGATGCTCTGAATATTTGATTCACTTTTCCCAAAATGACACTAAAGAAATTCAGTCGTTCAATAACTCCAATTAAAAAAATAACTACAACTTTTTATCTTAGCACTTAAATAATTATATCATGTATCTTCTTTGGGTGAGGAGTATCAGAACAACTTTTAACTTGTTCTTTTACCTTTGCTGTTGGGAAGGTGTATTTTCACAAAAGAGGACAGGGAAACACTCAGTAGATCAACTGATTTAAATGTAAGTGGCTAAAGCTACCAGTACAACTACGTTTATTGCAGTATTGTATACCATAGCTAAGATATGGAACCAACCCAGTTGTCCCTCAGTAGATGAATCTATCAAGATAATGTGATATATAGATACAGATATATAGATACATCTATATATCTATGTCTATATATAGATGTATCTATATATCTATATCTATATATAATGGAATTTTATGAATCCATCATGATATTGCCCCATTCGTTAGGAAATGGAAAGACATGGAAAATTATTATATTAAGTGAAGTAAACCTGGCACTAAGGAATATAATCCCATGTTATCCCTTATTTGCAATAGCTAATATTTGTCTAGGACAATTAGGAGAGGTCAAAAGCTATGTACATAAGACCAGATAAGATGATGTCAAGAAAATGAGTCCCAAGATAGGGGCACACATGGTTTTTACTGTCTTGCTTTTTATTTCCAATTTTTTTTATTGTGATTAAGTGGTTACATAATTTCCCTAATTTCACAGTATTGTGGGATAGTGAAGCTTAGTTAAAGTCACAAACACATTCTAACTTTCATAGGACAAATTGTCTACCATGGTGTATAACATTTATGAGTTCTATGAGCTTTGCAATACAGTTATTTCTTCCACATTGGGGGATACGTATATTTCTTTTGTTTTGCATAACATCAGCTTTTCACTCTTTCCCACTTGCTCCCTCCCTCCCATCTCTGCCATTGAGTTGCTTAGTTCATTTTGGTCAATGTCCAGTGTCGTTGATGTGTCCTGCTATTCTGTTTTTCCGTGATTCCCTCTAGTTCTGTCGTCCTCCTAGTTTCCCATCGTTGTGCACATGTATACTATACATGTAATCAGCAGCATGGGGGTTATTTAGTAGTGATTCGACTAGATGAGTGAAAGTCCTTTGTTTCTGAAGCCCTGTTAATTTTGTCATATCACCTAACATTTTGGATTTAACATCCACTTATCAGAGACACCATGTGTCATTTTTTTTCTTTGCACTTGGGTTACGTCGCTCCATATGATTAATTCTAACTCCATCCATTTCCCTGCAAATGCCATTATTTTGTCATTTCTTATGGTTACATAATATTCCATTGTGTATATATACCACAATTTTTGGATCCATTCATCTGTGTTGGGACATCTGAGTTGTTTTCATATCCTGGCTACTGTGAACAGTGCTGCAATAAACATGGAGTTGTATGTGTCCTTGTATACTGGTTCCTGTTGTTCAGGATAGATGCCTAGAAGTGGTATGACTGAGTCATAAGGTAGGTCAATATTTAGCTTTCTGAGGACCCTCCAGACTGCTTTCCAAAGTGGTTGTATAAGTGTACATTCCCACAAGCAGTGCAATAGTGTTCCTCTTTCTCCACATCCCCTCCAGCATTTGTCATTTCGCTGACATGCAGATGGTGGCCATTCTGACTGGGGTAAAGTGGTATCTCAGGGTTGTCTTTATTTGCATTTCCTTCACCACCAGGGATGATGAAAATTTCCTCATGTGTTTCTTTGCCATTTTTATCTCTTCTTCTGAGAAGTCTGTCTTTAATTCCTTTGCCCATGTAGTAATTGGTTTGTTGGGTGGGGGAAGGATTTGTTTCTTGAGTTCCAGGTATATACTTGATATTAACCCCTTTTTTGATATACTGCTGTAAATATTTTTCCCAATTAGTTGGTTGTCTTTCTAGCTTGGTTACTATAGCTTTAGCTGTGCAAAAACTTTTTATTTTAAGGTAATCCCATTTGTCGAGTCTCTCTCCAAATTATTGTGACCCTAGGACTTTGTTCAGGAAGTTCCTTCCTGTGCCTATAAGTTCAAGTGTCTCTCCTACTCGGTCCTGCAATAGTTTCAGAGATTCAGGTTTGATGTTAAGGTCTTTAACCCATTTTGAGTTGATGTTGGTGCATGGTGATAGGTGGGGTCCAGTTTTAGTCTTCTGCATGTGGCCGCCCAGTTTTCACAGCACCAGTGGTTGAAGAGGCTGTGTTTCCTCCACTGTATGTCTATGGCTCCTTTGTCAAATATCACCTGACTATAGGTATGTAGTTTTATTTCTGGATCTACTATTCTATTCCATTGGCCTTTGGGTCTGGTTTTGTCCCAGTACCATGCTGTCTTTGTTATTGGCTCCACAGTAGAGTTTGAAGTTTGGCATTGAGATCTCTCCCATGTTGTTTATTTTCCCTAGAATTGTTATGGATATTCTAGTCTTTTGTTGTTCCATATGAATTTTTGGACTGTTTTCCGTATTTCAGAAATGTACGTCATTGGGATTTTAATAGGAATTGCATTGGGTTTGTATATTAATTTTGGCAGTATTGCCATTTTCAGTAAATTAAGTCTGCCTATCCAAGAGCATGGAAGGCCTTTCTATTTTCTAGTGTCTTCTGTAATTTCTTTCTTTAACTTTTTATAGTTTTCATTAAATAGTTCTTTTACATCTTTGCTTAGGTTAATCCCAAAATATTTTATTTTGGGGGAGGTTACGTGAATGGGGTTGCTTCCTTTGTTTCTCTCTCTGCTTGTACTTTGTCAGTGCACAGGAAGGAGACTGATTTTAGTGGGTTGATTTTGTATCCTGCTACCTTGCCGAAGTGATTTATAATTTCTAAGAGTTTGGGGAAGGAGTTTTTGGAATTCTGAAGCTATAGTATCATGTCATCTGCAAAAAAGGATAGTTTAACTTCTTCTTTGCCTATACAGATCCCTTTAATGTCTTTTTCTTGCCTTATTGCTCTGGCTAAGGGGTTTGAGGAATATATTGAAGAGGAGTGGAGACAGTGGGCATCCTTGCCTTGTTCCTGATTTTAGGAGAATTGGTTGTAGTTTTTCCCCATTAAGTATAATATTGGATATTGGTCTGTCGTATAGTTTTTATTGTTTTAAGAAATGTTCCTTCTATTCCTATTCTCTCCAGAGCTTTTAACAGGAATGAATGTCATATTTTATCAAAAGCCTTTTCTGCATCTGTGGATATAATCATGTGATTCTTGACCTTGGCTCTGTTGATGTGCTGGATAACACTTATTGATTTACGTATGTTAAAACTTCCCTGCATCTCTGGAATGAAACCTACCTGGTCGTAGTGTATGATTATTTTTATGTGTTTTTGGATTCTGTTAGCTAGAATTTTGTTCAGAATCTTTGTGTCTGTGTTCATCAAGGTAATTGGTCTGTAATTCTCTTTTTTGGTTGGGTCTTTTCCTGGTGTGGGGATGAGCGTGATATTGGCATCATCGAATGAGTTTGGGATAGCTCCCTCATTCTCTGTTTCTCTGAAGAGCTTGAGGAGTATGGGTATTAGTCCTTTTTTAAAGGTCTTATAGAATTCTGTTGTGAATCCACCTGGTCCTGGGCTTTTCCTTGTTGGAAGACATCTTATTGCTTCCTGTATCTCCTTGTAAGATATTGGCTTACTTATTTCCTTCTTTGCTCAGTTTGGGCAACTTGTATTTCTCTAGAAATGCATCCATTTCTGCCAGGTTTTCTTTCTTTTTTGAGTATAACTTTTGAAAATAGTTCTTTATAATTGTTTGGATATCTTGGGTTCTTGTTGTGATTTTTCCTGTGGCATTCCTAATCCTATTAATTTGGGTTTCCTTCCTTCTTTTCTTAATTAATATTGCCAGTGGTCTGTCCATGTGATTTTTTTCAAAGAACCAGCTTTTTGTTTTATTAATTTTACCTATGATTTTCCTATTTTCTATTTCATTAACTTCCGCTCTTAGTTTGACTACCGGGCTCCATCTAGTAACTTTAGGTTCCATTTTTTCATGTTTTTCTAGCTGTTTTAATTGCAACACGAGATTATTTACTTTGTCTGTCTCTATTTTCTTGATGTGGACACTGAGGGCAATAAATTTACCCCCTCAGGACTACTTTTGTTGTGTTCCACAAGTTTCTTTGTGATGTGTCTTCATTTTCATTGAATTGTAGGAACTTTTAAGTTATTCTTTTATTTCTTCTGTTATCCAGGTGTTGGTTAGAAGTGTGCTGTTCAATTTCCATGTATTTGAGTAATTTCTGTGGTTTGCTTTGTTAATGAGATCTAGCTTGATTCCACTGTGGTCAGATAGGATACAGGGGATTATGTCAATCCCTTCTATTTGTTTAAGTTCCTTGCATGAACTATGTTATGGTCTATCTTGGAGAAAGTTCCATGAGCTGCTGAGAAGAATGTTTACTGTATTGTTTTAGGGTGAAAAACTCGGTAGATGTCAGTTAGTTCCTCTAGAAGTATGGCCTCACTTAATTCGGTAGCTTCTTTGACAATCCTCTGGTTGGTAGACCTATCCTTTGCTGAGAGTGAGGTGCTGAAGTCTCCTAGTATTATCGTATTGGGATCTATTTTAGTCTGTAAGTTTGAGAGCATTTACTTAACATATTTGGGTGCTCCAATGTTTGGGTAATATACTTTGGTAATGGTAATATCCTCCTATTGGATTGTTCCCTGTATTAATATGTTGTCCGTCCTTGTCTTTTTGTATTGATTTTAATGAAAAGTTTATTTGTCCGACATCAGGATCGCTACCTCTGCTTTCTTACTGGGGGCATTTGATAAGTAGATCCTTTCTCAGCACTTCACTCTGAGTTTGTTTGTATGTTTGGCTGACAAGTGGGTCTCCTGAAGGCAACAGATGGATAGGGCATGTTTTCTGATCCAATCTGCAGTTCTTTATCTTTTGATTGGTGAATTAAGACCGTTAATATTAAGAGATAGTATAGAGACATCCATTGTGGTCCCTATCATTCCCTGTTTTCCTAAGTTTTTCTTCTTTCCTTTCCTCCTGTGCTTGCTCAGTTAGACTTCTATTAATGCCTGTCTTGTTCAGGTCCCCATTCCTGGTTGCTTTCTTCAGGTTGTGTTCCCCCTCTTAGCATTTCTTGTAATGCTGTCTTAATATTTATGTATTCATTTAGTTTTTCTTTAGTATTAAAAAATTTCAGTTCTCCATCGAATGTGAATGCTAGCTTTGCTAAGTATATCAGTCTGAGTTGGCAGTTATTGGTTCTAAGGGCCCGTATGGTACTTTCCCAGGCTTTTCTTGCATTCAATGTCTGTGTGGAAATATTTTTTCCCGTTGTAGTATAACTCCATTTTTGCTGCATGCAAGATTGTTTCCTTATTATTCAGATGTATCATTTTTACCAAAATGTGCCTAGAAGTGTTTCTCCTGGAATCTTGCTTGTTAGGTGTTCTATATGCTGTTATGTAAGTAAGAGGATCTTTTTTAAGATGGGGGAAAATTTCACTGATAACCTTGTTGAATATGTGCTGCATTCCCTTGCCTTGATATTCTTCACCTTCCTCCACTCCAATTATATGAAGGTTAAGTTTCTTGGCAGTATCCGATTTCTCTTGGATTTCCCTTTGGCATAATTTACATGATTTTTCCATATCTGTGATTTTTAGGTCCAGTTGTTGCATTCTGTATTTGACATTCTACATTCCATTTCGTTCACTGTGTTAACTATGGCTTCCATTGTGGTTTGCATGGAAGAAATGGACTCATTTATAGATTCGATGTTGGTTCTCAAAGTACTAATTTCATCTCTTAGTGAGGTGTGTGCTGCCTCTATTTTTGTACTAATTTCACCTCTTAGTGAGGTGTGTACTGCCTTTATTTTTGCATGCACATCCTGTTTGATAGACGGCATCTTTTTTGATATTTCATCCCTGTGTTCTTTGAATTTCTGGTCTATTTCTCACTTTAATTCTTGAGTCATTGCCTCCAGCATCTCTTGGATGTAGCTTTTGTCTTCCATTCCTGCTTTGCTCCTACTCAGGCTCTTCCCTGGGTGGCTGCTAGCTTTTGGGTGTGGCTTGCTATCCTGGGTGTTGATAAACCTTGTAATTTTTCTCTGCAATTTTCGTATAGGGATTCAGGGATTATTGGAGACTAATCTGAAATTTTATTTTGGTCAATAGGTGTCTATCTTTGCTTGGCTTCTGTTTCTGTGCTGGTAGAGAGAGTCTGTACCTGGTCTTGATTCTGTTGGGAGCTGAGCTGGTGGTCTGACCCACATCGGGTTCTCGGCTCTCTGCTGTAGATCACTGTCAGTTCCCACCTTTAGACGGGTTGAACAGCCTAGATTACTCCTGTTTACTCCTAGAGGTGCTCTTGGCGAGATCTAATGTGCTGGGTGTACTATTTCAGTTGTTGGAGTCTGTTATGGGCTCCTGATGTTTGTTTGTTTGTTTGTTTGTTTTGACAATTGTGGGTCTGAACTCTGGTCCTTGGCACTGTTACTTAGCTATTCAGCTCAAGGCTGGAGCCCTACCTTTGAGCCACAGCCCCACTTCTAGCTCTTTCGGCTTATGTTGTGCTGAGGAATCAGATCCAGGGCATCAAGCACACAAGAAAATCTCTCTATCGCTAAGCCACTTTACCAGCCTGAGCTCCTGCTGGCAACCTGAGTTGTCAAATTCCTGGCCCAGGATATATGGGTCAGGTTCTGACCGGGTATGGGCTTCTTGTTCTGTTGCCCTGGAAACCCAGATCTTTTGCTGTCACAAGCATGTTTCCTAGGGGTTGCAGTTCCCTGTTTTGCCCCCTCTGCTGAGGCATATGCTCAGCTTCTGACTTCAGTTGGGAGGTGTTGGCTGTGTTTCTCAAGCACTAGGTCCCAAGGCCTGGTCCTGGTCCCCTGGTTGGGGCACGCCAGTTAGACCTCTGCTGCTGTGCATCCCACCTGGGTTACACAGTCTGGAGTAAACAGTTCAAGTTTCTTCCACTGTTGGTTGTTGTGACCCAGCGGCACTGTTCTTAGCTTGGGTGTTTAAGCTCCCTTCCAGGGGCACTCTTGCTCCAGCCTGGAGGGCTGGGTGGACCCAACAGGCTGGTGGAGCTCTCGAACAGTTCCCAGTTGTAGTGGGTCCGGTAGTCCGGGTGTTGGGGTGGGGGTTTGGGTCAGGGTCTGGGAGTTTCCACCAGCTCTGACCTCTCTTGAGGGCTATACTGTCCCCTGCATGATATTCACCATGGCGCTAGTTGTTTTTTTTGTGTGATGTAGGTTGCGGGTTGCTGCTCTAATCAGAGTTCAGTTGAGGTGGTTGTAGGCTGGGCTGGGCGGTGGTGGCTCTGCATTTTTTCTCCTCTGTCTCTGCCTTTGTTGATGTTCAGGCCAGTGCTGCAGGATGAGCCTCCAATTTCCAGCCGAGGGGTGGCGGAGGGATCTCCATGCAGGTTCTGAGCACTTGGGTTTGTCTCTGTGCTCTCCCAATGAGCACCAGTACCTTGCAAGTCTTCTGCTCTAGTGTTCTGTGGGCAACCCTTGTAGTGTTGGGCTTCCCACCGAGTGGCTTAGGTGGCATGGAGCCACTCTGCCAGGACAGTGAGAGGAGGGGTTGGGATCTTTGTGCAGGCTCCCAGCTCGGAGGTTTCTCTGTACATCATGATCAGCGTGTCCTACACTGGTACCTCAGGCTTCTTCTGAGTGGGAGATCTGAAGATGACCCCCTGTGTCTCAAGGGACTCCAGCAGCCCCCGCCGGGCTGGGGTGGCAGTGGCTTGGTGTATTGCCCTGTAGATAGTAAAGGTTGGGGTAGGGCTCTTCGTGCTTCTGTGTCCTGAAATTCTTCCTTTTCATTCTTTCTTTTTTGTTTTTTTTTTTCCCCGTCTCCTGTTTTTCTGTGGGTATTTGTCTTTTTGCTGTTGTTGGTCTCTTGGGGAATTAAGCATTGGAAATCAAACTCTCTTTTTGGTTGGAGAGAGCTGTGGCATTTTCCTACTGCTCTGTTGCCATCTGGGTCCCCCTTCTTGCTATGGTTTTGAAAGTATTTATAATGTATTATGTGATTTTGTGTTTCTTTGGTATGTTCTTCCTCCATGGTATAACCCCTATTTTCACTTCATTGATTCTGGTGCCCTGCACCTTGTATATAGATTTTTCTAATTTGGGGAGGGGAAGGGAAAAAAACAAAATGTTTAAATAAGGATACAGGTTGGCTCATTGTAACAATGAGATGTACAAGACAGTATGTTGACAAAGAACTTTACAACTTTGTGCATGGGGGAGGGGAGGCAAGAGTTAGATAGGTGGAGAGGGAAGGGTTGGTGGGGAAAAAATAAAGGAGGGGTTAACCATACTTGATAGGAAATGTAGTTATTGCCGTACTCATGTAACTGTAACCCCTCTATACAGTATCTTTACAATAAAAATATATTAATAAGAGGAAAACAATAAATGTAAGTGGCTAACTTATTCAGACGGCTGAGATCTGAGGATCATTGTTTAAAACCAGCTCAGGCAGGAAAGAGAGAGACTCTTATCTCCAACAGAAAACTAAAAATCTGGAAGATGTGACTCAAGTGGGAAGGTGCTAAACTTGAGTCAACCAAAAAAGGGGATGGGGACAGAGGAAAGCATTTAGGACCTAACTTCAAACCCAACGACCACCACACATATACACAAGCAAATTTAACTAACAATTCATGTATACATCATGTGAACTACCTAATTGGAAATGTGCATAAGAATTTAAAAAACATTTCTATTTTGAAGACATATATAATTTGTGGAGGGAAAAACAAATTATTTAAAGAGGGATAGGAGCAGGGGAGGAAGATGAGGGAGATGGGAAGGGATGGTAAGGAGAAACAAAAGAGGAGGCAAAAATGCTTGATAAGAAATTTACTCATTAGCTTACCTATGTAATTTTAAACACGGTGTACGGCATTTTCACAATAAAAATTCATTTTAATATTTTTATTGTAAAAATACTGTACAGAGGGGTTACAGTTACATGAGCAAGGTACTGAATACATTTATTATCAAGTATTGTTGCCTCCTCCCTTGTTTGTCCCCTACCATCACTTTCCACCCACCTCCAAACTATACTCCCACTCCCCCCCACTTAAATTGTCAAGTTCATTTTTCAACATAATGTCTTGTACATCTCATTGTTACATGGGTCAAACTGTATCCCTACTTAAGGATTTTGTTTATTCCCTTCCTCTCCCCAAATTAGAGAAGTGTATATACAAGATGCAGGTCACTGACATCAAATAGTGAAAATAGGGGTTATACCATAGGGGAAGTACATACAAAGAAGCAAAACAAAAATCACATGGTACATTATAAATACATTAGAAACAATAGCAAAAAAAATCACACACACACACACACACACACACACACACACACACACACACACACACACACACCCGTGTCCCTATCTTGAGGTTCATTTCACTTAATACATCTTATGTGGCTATAAGGAATACATTTTTAAAAAAAGAAAGAAATTAACACTTTATTTTATATTTGCAGAATCCATTATTATTTGGGAACATGTCATAGTGTTTGAAAACTAAGCAAATAAAGGTTGATCACAATATACATATACCTCCTTCAACTGCACACTTGTAATTTTCCCTGGGATTTTAAGAACCAGATAATGTGGTTTTCATCCTAATGCAAACCAAATGACCTCACTAGTCACAAACACATCAAGATAACAAACAAGTAATGTGTAAGAACTGTTTATTTTTAAATCCTTGCAGAATGGTCTAATTTTCGATTTCAGTGTAATTTCCCTTTCAGTACAATATGTAATTGGGAATTAAAGAATTCCAACCTGTAAATCTCTCTCTCTCTCTCTCTCTCTCTCTCTCTCTCTCTCTCTCTCTCTCTCTCTCTCTCTCTCTCTCTCTCTCTCCCTCTCCTTTTCTGTCTCTCTCATCTCTCTCTCATTCTCTCTCTCACTCTCTCTATCTGTATTTATGATTGTTCCCATTAATATTAAGGTATTAATTATTTATATAGTTTTGTTTTGTAAGGTAAACTTGGTTATATAAGAGATCCAAATGAATTTTGTTATTTTTTTGATTAACAAGGACTTCAATTTTGGAAAAATATTTGGTACATTACATATATTTATACCCAAGTAACTACTGCTGCTTACAAGTATTCTGTAGTTTTCCCCAACATTTTCAATCATGGTTAGAAATTGTACATAGTTGCCTAGCACCAGTGGGTCACGCCTATAATCATAGCTACTGATGAGGCTGAGATATAAACATTCTGGTCCAAAATGAGCCCATGCAGGAAAGTCCATGAGACTCTTATCTGCAATTAACCACCTGAAATCCAGAAGTAGCACTGTGACTCAAGTGGTAGTGCACCAGGCTTCAGCTGAATTGCTGAGGACAGCACCTAGGCCCAGAGTTCAAGCCCAGACCAAAAAACCAAGCACAAAAACAAAAACTTTTTTAACATGGTCAAAACACAGATAAAAATTCTGGGAATATATTGGCTGGCATATTTCATTCTTACTTAAGCAAAAGTTCTTTGTGGTTGGATTTAGAAACTCTATTAGAAGATCATTTTTGCCATAGCCTCATTCTGGTTCAAGTTAAAGTGTGTGGCCAAAAAAGGAGGTTTTGTGGTCAAGTTATGAAAATTTGTCTTAAATCATCACTGTAACTGAACACTGATCTCTGTTGTTGTGAAGTTCTTCACATCACTCGATAAAGTCATCTAAGATGACACTGACATTCACTTACAGCCTTTCAACAAATCTAAGCAGTCAGACTGAGCATGGTGGATATTGTTAATATGGGATGTAGCATGCGAGATGCAAAAGGTGGAACCTGAAGGGAGGCTTCAGACCACAGCAACTCAATTGCGTTGAACTCATGGCCCTGATGAATTCATGTTGAAGACCTAACCACTAAGTTTCCAAGGTTATGCTGTAAGACAATCCCTCTTATCATGTTCTACCAATATATTTGTTTCTAGACTATAATTGTATCTAACTATATTAATCAAAACCTAAAAATCTGAAACATTCTAATATACTGGAATAAACATTTCTTTCCATCCTACACTCAGATATAGGGAGAATTCAAAAAGATGTTCTGGGGCTGGGTTATAGGTCAGTGAGTGTACTTGCCTAGCTAATGAAATATCCGTGGTTCAATCCTCATTAATACAAAAGAAGAAGAAAAATCAGATAGGAGGAAAAGCCCAGAAAGTGGAAAGTAATTCAAGTAAAACTCCTGAAACAAGGACAGACTCCCCTGGTATCTGTCAGGAAAAATTAGAAGAAGAAAGGCCACCCCCTCCACCTGCCATAGCTACCAAATGTGTTAGAACTAGACCAATAAAACTTCAGGCAATCAAAACTGAAGAAACAAAACCATAAAGGCTGTGGTTTGCTGCAGGATATTGAGGGAGGGGAAGCGAGATTTGGGAAAAGGAAGATTGGTAATGCCACCAGCCACATAGGTAAAATGGTCAGTGACATGTTGTGTAGAACTTGGAGAGATGCATATGGGAAACAGGAGGAATTACATTGACATACAGTTGCTGTACCAGTTAAAACGATCCTTTGCAAGCTAACACCTCAGTTGATGGACATATATCTTCAGCCAGAATGTATATAGAAATATGCACATAGTTCTCAAATGCACACAACTCAGATCCAAAAGTAGGAAGAAAGTAATACTACAGAAGATAAAAAGTTCAAACTGAACCATGTGTTGGTCCCAGCTAATACATAAGGTGGCTCAGTGGTAGAGTGCTTGCCTTGCATGCATGAGGCCCTGGGTTCGATTCCTCAGCACCACATAAGCAAAAAGAAAAAAAGCCGGAAGTGGCGCTGTAGCTGAAGTGGTAGAGTGCTAGCCCTGAGCTGAAGAGCTGAGGGACAGTGCCCAGGCCCAGAGTTCAGGTCCCACGACCGGACCCAAAAAAAAGAAAAGGATGCTAATACTTTACCTCCCTTCCTTTCATTCTTTTTTTATATATTTATGATGATTATGGCTTGGAAGTGACCTAAATATAACGTGCTGGGTAGAGGAGCCTTAATTTTTATTTTGGAAGCTTGCTATTTTTATAACATGGTAATTGGATGGAACACAATCAAAATACCATAGTAACTGATCTCCCCTTCCTGGATGAATAAGCAAATGATTAAATATTAATGACAGCATCCTTGAACATATCCAAATGTACACTGCCTGGTCGCATTGGCATCTCCTTCTATGGAGCTCTCACCATTCAAACACAATAGATTTGGTAAAATATTGTTAGGGTGAGTCTTACTTGCCTTCATTCAGTCATCTTTGTATGTATCCAGTGGTTGTGGGATAAGTTTTTTGCTTTGTTGTTTGTTTGTTTTTCCTTTCCTGCTCCTGCACTTCCATTTTCAGATGATTTATTGATGACGTTCAGTAAGAGACAGAGTATTAAAACTGTCCCACTGATGGAAGGAAATACTCGTGTGAATGCACATACACAAGCACAAAACCCTTAATCCTCCGTTTGGTTCTTCCAGGGGAGGAACCAAAGGTCCCCTTCCCTTTTGGTGGGATCCCACTTGTCTTGAAAGGAGGCATCTGGCCATGATACCTGCACCTGGGCGGACAGGGACCAAGAAGATGGTCTAGGAGGTGAAGAACAATAGGCCCTTGGACAGGGAATGTTTGTAGCACTTAGAAGCTGTGTTCAAGCCCCAGTACTGAAAGAAGAAAGAAAAGGAAGGGAAAATGAGGAAAAAAGAAGGAACTATTGTTTGAGTGCATTTATATATTATCTATACCTCATGGATAACCGTGATATGAATCTGTTACCCTAGATGCGGCCCATTCTAACCACCCATCTTCACAATAAACCTCTTCTCCAGTGCCAGAGTGTTTTGCCACTGCCAGGTGAATAGTTAGATGGAGTTCCTTTCCTGTAGTCAGGTTGTGGGAAATGGTAACTCTAACCGACTGGGATTACCCATGACATAGCAAAGATGAGCATAGCACACAGCACATGGAGAGAGCCATACTGGACAGTCCTGTTTCCAGTTTAGGGGGCCCAACCCCTCTTCTTGCTCCTCTTTCCATTCTGCTAGGTTCCTGTCTCATACCTCTCCCCATCATCCCACCTCCCGCCTCCATCCGCTGGCCCATGGTCACCCCATGTTTCCCCCAACCCACCACCATTCTATGAGCCCTACTCCCCCTTTGTGGACCAGACAACTTATTGAAGCCAGATATCCACTCAGGGCCGCATCCAGTCTCCTGATCCACCCTTCTCACTGCCACAACTTTTACCTCCACTCCCACCTTCCTGGCCCCACCCCTTCCAGCCACCACCCCTTCTGGCCTCACTGCTTTCTCCTAACTGCCTGGTCCAGCCCCTCCCTTGGGAACATATGCTTAGGATGGGGAATGTGCACATTCCCAGCACTCACTACCCAATGACAGGTGCCACAATATTCTGAACATGAACTATGGCTGCCACAGAGAAGGAAGTCCCAGGTCATAATCTGCCCATCCTCCCTGCCTGGCTAAGGCCTGGACAGCCTCAGGGCTCTCTGGTTTACCTGAGTTTGCTGGCAGATGCAGGACTGGATATGAAGATCTTGCCTCCATCTCCTCAACCTGTGTTGCATCTTCCTGAGGGATCTTCAGCTTCAACACCTAGATCTCCATCTTTCTACTCAGTGTGGGCCCAGCTACAGACAATATCCCATGATGACCCTGGTTTGAGGTAAAGGAGCCCCCTCTCCTAAACCCCTCTCTCCTAAACCCCTCTCTTTCCAGTTTCTTCTATGCTTCCCTGTGGGAGCCTCCCATCTCAGGCCATTTTCAACTGAAGTGGGCCATCTCCTCTTCCTGGAACCCAATATCCCCTGCCAGGCTCCCCTTTCCCACCAACACCTGGCCCACCACAATCCCTTGCTCCTCATCACACAGGACACCCATACACCATTCCCTGGCCCTGTAGTGACCCTCGAACTTTCATTGGGTTAGGGATGTGTGGACCCAGCTGCCAGAGACAACCCTAGAGGACCCAGTTCCAATGTAATGGTTCCCCACTCCCACCAGTCTCCTCCTCCCCACACCTGTTGGTCTAAACCTCACCCTAAACCTGGCTCCACCCCTCTCAGTGTAGGAAAATTCATGGGTGAGAGGAAGTAGCTCCTCCATAGAAGGAAGATAGGAGCTTAGAGTTCAACCCCATCCCCTTCTGGTTAGCCCCCAGTAGTCACGGTTGCTATGAAGCAACTGCTGCGCCTCCAGCAGTTGGAGCTGAGGAAGATGCCACCTCTCCCAACTGGTGCTGCATCTGTTAGAGGGACGTGGTTCCCCAGGCCCTCTTTGGCTTCACCAGCCAGCTGATCTCCACTTTCAAGGTCACTGTGGAATCAACTGCTGGAGCAATCAGCAAAGACCCAAAGTCAATGTAAGTGAGTGCCACCTCTCACTCCCCTCCATTACCCTTTTCTCCATTCTCTCCTCTGTTCCTCAACAGGAGCCATCCCTGGGACATGGCTCTTAAATATTAAGTGGGCTGAACCTGTCTTCTTCTCCTCCTTTCTATTGCCAAGTTGTCCACCTGTGTCCTTCTTCCTCACTAAACCTCTGCTATCCCCACCCACACCCCATATTTCCCCTTCCCACAATCAATTGTTTCCCCTGCCCACCCCAAACCATGCTTCCTCACTCCAGTTGCTTCCTTAACCTTTGCTTTCCTCACTCCATCCTCCATCCCTTGCTTCCTCTGCCACCCATTCCCATCCTTCCCCCATTCCTTCCCCTGCTGAGTGAGAGGATGTCCATGACATGCACATATGAAGATGATGCAATTGGACTGAACCAAGGCAAAATAATCATTGGAGAAAGAAAGCAGGGGTTCAGAGTCTTTCCTGTCTACCATTCCACTTTGTAACATGCTTGTTGTTCAGTTCCACTGCATCTGCTGGTACTGGAGCTAATATTGCTGACTCTTCAATGTCAACATGGGGGACCTCCACTTTCCTCGTGAGTGTGGGCCCATCTCCAGGAGCCATCCTGGACAGCCATGAATTTAGGTAAGTGGGGCGTAACTCCTCCCAGCTGATCCCCTTTCCCTGACCACCTTCAACCCCATTCACCTTAGTCCCCAGTGTCCCACTCTCTCTTCTCCTCCCTGTCCACTTCCTGGTTCAACCCCTCCTGTGAGAACATGTTCAGGAGAGGGAATGTGTGTGTGTGTGTGTGTGTGTGTGTGTCCACACACAACACACATAAGTGGTGCCAAACTGGTCTGAACCCAGTTGTGGTGGTTGCAGACTCAGAGATATATTCATATTAATATTACTGAGATTTGCATTACAATATAAGCAATATAGGTATTTTAAGGAATTGGTCATTCAATGCCCTAGATTCCTAATGAATGAAGAATGGAGTTTGCCCTGCCTCCCCTCCCAGCAAGGGTTGTAGAGCTTCAGGATTACTTGTTTTCTCTATGTTCACTGGCATTTATGGGGCTTGAGGTGCAGCCCTTGCCTCCTTCTTTCAACAGGTTTTATGCCTGCCACAGCAGCTGGGGAAGCCTGAGTGATCTTCAGCTATACCACATGACCTTCCTGCTAAGTGTGGGCCCAGCTGTTGGAGCCATCCTCAGAGGACATCATGAGGTAAGTGAGACCCCTGTTCTTCATTCCTTGCTTTTCCATTTTCAACTCTAACCCCTGAGGCAGCCATTCCAGGACAGCCCTATTTTGAGATAAATTGGTCCCACCACCTCTTCCCAGGTTCTATACCATCTGCCAGTCCTCCCTTCCACCAAGTTGAGCTGAACATATGCTATAGCAGGTGCCAGAGAAAGAAGGTTGAGGATGGGAGCTGCCCCATCTCCTCTCTTGGCTATGGCCTGTTTAGCTGGGGGTCCCGGGGGGTTTGTGTATTCAGAATATGTTCCTGGCTGCCTCAGGCGAATTCACAGTACCCTGAATACAGTATCCTCAAACTTGACATTCAAGTCAAACTCTATGAATTTATGATACTATTCCAAATTACTAAAATTTATTGGATCTAGAAACCAAAAAATCCAACTTGTTATTTTAGTAGCAATTGACATCATGAAAGTAGAATATTGATCAGGAATAGAGGTAAGAAAACAAGACAATGTGGGAAAATGTAGAATACTGAATGTGCGTTAGAGATACAAAAATCATATCCTAGCCAGGAGCTGGTGGCTCACGCCAGTAATCCTAGCTACTCAGGAGGCTGAGATCTGAGGATTGCGGTTCAAAGCCAGCCCAGGTAGGAGAGACCGTGAGACTACTATCTCCAATAAACCACCAGAAAACCGGAAGTGGCGCTGTAGCTCAAGTGGTAGAGCGCTCGCCTTAAGCTGAAGAGCTGAGGGACTGCGCCCAAGCCCAGAGTTCAAGCCCCACGACCGACAAAAAAAAAAATCATATCCTATAGGCTCATTTATTGAAAACTTGTCATCCTATATTGAAAGCTCAATTTACATATATAGTTACAGTTACCTTTCTTACCTATCACTTCTGATCACAAATCCTTTTATGAATTTTTATAGTACTTTTGAATAAATCACATTTTATTGTTAAAATACCTTACAGAGGGGTTACTATTACATGGGCAGGATAATGAATACATTTCTTATCTAGTATTGCAGACTCTTCCTTTGTTTACCCTTCACATCCCTTCCCAGCCTCCCCTCCCACCGCCCCCACCCATACCTCCCCCCTCTCCCCACCCACACCAACGTTGTAAAGCTCATTTTCTTTTTTTTTAATTTATTTTATTTTATTTGTGAACATTCAGTACAGAGGGGATACAATTACATGGGCAGGATAATGCGTACATTTCTTACCAAGCATTGCCGCCTCCTCCTTTGTTTATCCTTCACATCCCTTCCCAGCCTCCCCCCTCCCCCCCTCCAGTCCCAATCCTCCCAACCCCCACCTCACATCAACATGGTAAAGCTCCTTTTCGAGATGACAACTTGTATTTCTCATTGTTGCAACAGGTCCACCTGTATCCTTAAACGAATTGTTTTTCCCCATCTCCTCCACAAGTTATACTGACATCAAATATAGTGAAAGCAGGGGTTATATTGTTGGGGTGGGACATACAAAGCAACAAAGAAATAATATTATAAATGCGTTAGAAACACATGCATGAAAGAAAAAAAACATTAAAATAAATATCTAAGGGTTTATTTTCCTAACATCACATTATCTGACCTTTTTTGCTTGACTCATACATATACTAGATATTGCAAATAAGGGAAACGATGGGGCCTGTGTTTCTTTGGGCCTGTCTTATTTCGCTTAATATAATTTTTTCCAAGTCTTTCCATTTCCTAACAAATGGGGCAATGTCATTCTTTCTTATGGAGGCATAGAATTCCATTGTGTATATATACCACATTTTCTTGATCCATTCATCTACTGAGGGGCATCTTGGTTGGTTCCAGATCTTAGCTATGGTAAATAATGCTGCAATAAACATAGTTGTGCTGGTAGCTTTAGTGTGGTCTTGTTTGTAAACATTTGGGTAAATGCCCAAAAGTGGGATTGCTGGGTCATAGGGGAGTTCTATGTGGAGTCTTTTGAGGAACCTCCATCCTGCTTTCCAAAGTGGTTGAACAAATTTACATTCCCAGCAACAATGAAGTAAGGTTCCCTTCTGTCCAAATCCCCTCCAGCATCTGTGGTTGTTAGAGTTGTTGATTTTTGCCATTCTAACTGGAGTGAGGTGGTATCTCAAGGTTATTTTGATTTGCATTTCTTTTATGGCTAGGGAGGTTGAGCATTTCTTCATGTGTCTATTGGCCATCCTTCTTTCTTCTTCATAGAAGTTTCTCTTTAAGTCTTTCACCCACTTGTTTATTTGGCAGTTGTTTCTTTGAGGATTTGTTGTTGGGGGATTTAATATTTTGAGTTCCAATTATATTTTAGATATGAGACCCTTGTCAGTTATATGGCTAGTAAAGATGTTCTCCCAATCGGTGGGCTTTCTATTGATCGTGCTAGCTATGTCCTTTGCCAGGCAGAAGCTCTGCAACTTTATGCAATCCCATTTGTCCAACCTTTCTTTGATTTGTTGTGTTTCTGGGTCTCTATTCAGAAATTTTCGGACTGAGCCAAGGAGACCTAGGTTTTCTCCTATTCCATCCTGTAATGTTTTCAGAGTGTCTGCTTTGCCTTGGAGGTCTTTGATCCATTTGGAGTTGATTATGGTGCAGGGCGTTATATAAGGATCTAGCTTTAGGTTTTTTTTTTTTTTTAATTTAATTTAATTTTATTTGAGAACAAACTGTACAGAGGAGCTACAATTACATGGGGAGGATAATGCATACATTTCTTACCAAGCATTGCAGCCTCCTCCTTTGTTTACCCTTCACCTCCCTTCCCAGCCTCCCCCCTCCCCGCACCCAATTATACCCCCCTCCCCCACCCCCACACCGACATTGTAAAGCTGCTTTTGACATGACATTTTGTTTTCTACAAGTAGTTAACCAATTTTGCCAGCACCATTTACTGAATAGGCTGTCTTTGTTCCACTCTATTGTTTTAGCTCCCTTATCGAAGATTAGATGGCTATAGGTCTGTAGGTTCATTTCTGGGTTTTCAATTTTTTTCCATTGGTACTGATGTGTGTTCTTATGCCAATACCAAGCTGTTTTGATTACTATGGCTTTATAGTAGAGTTTGAAATTTGGTATTGATATTTCTCCAGCAGTGTTCTTTCCATTGAGGAGCGTTTTTGCTATTCGGAGTCCTTTTTTGTTCCATATGAATTTTTGGATTGCCTCTTCTATTTCTTTGAATAATGAGTTTGGAATTTTGATAGGTATCACGTTGAATTTGTAGATAGCCTTGGGAAGTATTGCCATTTTCACGATGTTAATCTTTCCAATCCAGGAGCATGGGAGGTTTGCCATTTTTTAAGTTCTGTGTTGATTTCCTTTCTCAAGATTTTAAAGTTTTCATCATAGAGGTCCTTCACTTGTTTGGTTAGGTTAATTCTTAGGTATTTTATTTTTTGGGGGGCTATTACAAATGGAGTTGCTTTCCTAATTTCAGCCACACTTTTCTCATCGTTGGCATACAGAAAGGCCATTGATTTTGGGGGGTTAATTTTATACCCTGCTAGTTTGCCAAAGTTTTGAATCAGCTTCAGTAATTTGGGCGTGGAGTCTATGGGATTCTTTAGATACAAATCATGTCATCTGCAAAGAGGGAGAGTTTTATTTCTTCTTTCCCTATTTGGATCCCCTTTATGTCTGCATCTTGTCTTATTGCTGTAGCTAGGCATTCTAATACTAGATTGAAGAGAAGAGGAGAGAGTGGACATCCTTGCCTTGTTCCTGGGTTCAGAGGAAATGGCTTTAGTTTTTCACCATTAAGTATAATGCTGGCTGGAGGTTTGTCCTAGACAGCCTTTATTGTATTGAGGAATGTTCCATGGATTCCTAATTTTTCCAAAACCTTCATCATAAAGGAGTGTTGGATCTTGTCGAATGCTTTTTCTGCATCTATTGAGATAACCATGTGGTTCTTATTCTTGCTCCTGTTGATGTGATGAATAATATTAATTGATTTGGGTATATTGAACCAGCTTTGCATCCCTGAAATGAATCCTGTTTGATCATGGTGTATGATATTTTGGATGAATTGTTGAAGTCGGTTGGCCAAAATTTTGTTGAAAAGTTTTGCATCAATATTCATCAAAAAAATGGGTCTATAGTTCTCTTTCTTTGATGATTCCCTGCCTGGTTTTGGGATGAGGGTTATGATGGCTTCATAGAATGTGTTCGGTAGTGAACTTCCTCTTTCAATTTCATTGAAGAGTTGGAGGAGTATTGGTGTGAGCTCTTCTTTGATGGCCTTGTAGAATTCCGCGGTAAAACCATCTGGTCCAGGACTTTTCTTAGCTGGGAGGACTGTTATGGCTGTTTCTATTTCAAAGCTTGATATCGGCCTGTTAATCTGGTTTAACTCATCTTGGTTTAGTTTTGGCATGTCAATATTTGCTAGGAAAAGGTCCATTTCTGTCAAGTTCTCAAACTTATTAGCATAAAATTTTGAGAAGTATTCCCTCATAATATTTTGAATCTTGGTTGTTTCCATGGTGATGTTTCCCATTCTCATCTCTGAGTTTATTTATTTGGGTGTGTTCTCTTCTTTTTCTGATAAGGTTTGCTAAGTGTCTGTCAATTTTGTTAAGTTTTTCGAAGAACCAACTCTTTGTTTTGTTGATTCTTTCTATAGCTTTTTTGGATTCTAATTAATTTAATTCTGATTTAATTTTAATTATTTCTTCCCGTCTACTGGATTGGGGTTTATCTTGCTGCTGTTTTTCAAGGAGGTTCAGATGTCTCATTAAATTGTTGGTTTCAGTTGTCTCGAATTTGTTGATGTAGGAACTCAAAGTTATAAACTTGCCTCTGAGTACTGCCTTTACTATATCCCAGAGGAGCTGGTAATTTGTGTGCTCATTTTTTTGAATAGCATGAACTTTTGAATTTCCTATCTAATCTCTTCCATGACCAACTCATGATTCAGCAGTGTGTTGTTCAGCCTCCATGTGATACGAGACTTTCTTTGGTGGCTTTTGGTGTTGAGTTCTAATTTTATTCCCTTGTGGTCAGAGAGAATGCAAGATATAACTTCAATGTTTCTGAATTTGGACAAGTTTGCTCTGTGGCTTAAATGTGGTCTATTTTAGACAATGTTCCATGTGCTGCTGAGAATAACGTGTATTCTGATGCTGCTGGGTGAAATGTTCGGTAGATATCTGTTAAATCTAGTTGATCTTTGCAGCTGTTTAGATCTGTAGTTTCTCTGTTGAGTTTTGCCGAGTTGATCTATCTAGTGGGGAGAGTGGTGTGTTAAAATCCCCAACAATTAATGTCTTTGTAGTTATATTAGATTTGAGGGAAAGTAGTGTTTCTTGGATAAATTTGGTTGCTCCATTGTTTGGCGAGTAGATATTTAGAATTGTAATATCCTCCTGAAAGAGAGATCCCTTAATTAGTATGTAGCAACCTTCAATATCTCTTCTCACGAGTTTTAATTTGAAGTCTATTTTATCTGATATTAGGATTGCAACTCCCGCTTGTTTATGGGGGCCGTTTGCTTGGTAGATTTTGTTCCAACCTTTAACATTGAAAATGTGTTTGTTTTTACGGGCAAGATGTGACTCCTGAAGGCAGCAGATAGAAGGATCTTGATTTCTAATCCAACTAGACAGTATATGTCGCTTACTTGGATAAAGTCAGTTAATATTGAGAGATAGGACTGAGAAGTATTTGGGAGATCCTGCCATTTAATCCACCTTCATGGGGGCTAGAGGTACTGGGTTCTTGCTATAGTTCTTGGATTCTCAGTTTGGGGGCAGTTTCTTGGCCTTTATTGTGGTCTTGTTGGTTTCTATGTGTAGGACATCTTTAAGAATATTTTGTAGGGATGGTTTGTTGGAGATATTCTGTTTCAATTTTTCTTTGCTATGAAAGGATTTTATTTGGCCTTCAGTTATGAAGGAGAGTTTAGCTGGGTACAGTATTCTTGGTTGACAGTTTTTGTCTTTAGGACATGGCATACATCATTCCAGTCTCTCATTGCTTTGATAGTCGCTGCTGAGAAATCAGAGGTGATTCTAATGGATTTCCCTGTACAGATGATTGGTCTTTTCTCCCTGACAGCTTTAAGGATCTTTTCCTTGGTCTGAATTGATCCTGTTTGGATTATAATGTGATGGTGGGATGTCCTATTCTGGTTTCGTCTATTTGGTGTTCTAAAAGCTTCTTATATCTGAATAGGCCTATTTTTTTGCATGTTTGGGAAGTTCTCTACTAGGTCCCTGTTAAACAAATTTCCTAGATCATTAACTCCTATTTCTAGGTGCTCGTCTACACCCATTATCCTCAGATTAGGTCTTCTGTGGTGTCTTCCAAGTCTTGAATAGATCTATCATATTTCTTGGACTTGTCTTGGATTGTTGTATGTTCTTTCTCCACAATATCTAGGCTGTCTTCAATCCCCGAGGTTCTATCTTCTGCATGGTCTAACCTGCGGTAAAGACTTTCTATTTGTTTTTTATCTCATTTCCCCAATTGTTCAGTTTTGATGCCTTCAAATTCTTTGTTGAAGCTTTGTTCTAGACTTGTATGAGCTTTTTTACTCCCTTAATTTGGTGTTCAGTGTTTATTCTCAAATAATTTAGTTGATTGGTTATGATTTCGTTGGACTCCCATTCCTTCTGTTGGGTGCCATTCAGCATTCCCTTTGTGGTCTCCATGACTTCCTTCAGCTCTTTGTTAATGGATTCCTGAATGCCTTTAGTGATCTTTGTGTATTCTCGTCCTGTTCTCTCAATTCCTGTATTATTCTTTGCTTAGCTTCCTCACATTCACGCCATTGTTGTATTTCTCTTTCAGTGTTCTCAGCGTGCTCATGCCATTCCTGCCTTTCTTTTGGAGTGGTCTCCAGCTGGTCATTCAATTTCTGTATCGGTTTTTGAGTAGCTTCCTCAGGCTCATGATGTTCCCGCATTAACCTTTGGTTTGCTTCCTCTCTCTCCCTATCACGCTCATACAGAATCCTTTGTATGTTTTCAATCTTTTCATTTACCATTGTTGCCAGCAGTGTTTGTAGAGCTCTCTGGGAACTCTCCTCTGGATTATTCATTATCTGTTCTGTCCCCTGATTATCATGACTTGGAGTTGAGATCCGCGGACTTTCCATTTTTTTGTGTGTTTTTCCAGCTCACTCTGCTCATTTAGGATGAAAGTAACACCAGTTTTGTGCTAGAACACTATCTTAAGGCACGCATCAATCAAAGTCTGTACTTGCACAGTCCAAAGTCTGCAGATACAATCTAGTTCATCAGATATATGTATTCAACATCAAACAATTATATATTAATGGGCTACAAACCCCAAAGAAATATTTGGCATACGAGAAATTATTATGTTGAGGAGAGATGTGGGTAAAAATAGGAATAAAAAGATGTAGGAAGGCACAGGGAGAGTTTACTTAACTAAGTCCTAATCTCAAAGTGGGAAATAGTTTGGATAGGATGAAAGCAGAGAGAGAGAAAAAAAGAAGAAAGACAAAGAGAAAAAAGAGGCAAGAAAAAATAGAAAAGCAAAAATTAAAAAATAAAAATTGTAGTGCTTAAAAATTATGCAGAATTAAAACAAAATACGCAGAGAAGAAGTGGATACAATGAGGGAAGGGGAGGGAAATAATGGAAACATGAAAAATTAAAAATAAAAATACTGAAATTATTATACAGGTATAAATAGTCATAGTGCTATTAAGGAATTTAAGTCTAAGAGGTTTTGAATTGAGTATTAAATTTCTGGATTAAGTGTGTACACAATGGGGGATAAGGTCTAATAATTGACTATGAGTATATCTGAGGATGTGCAGAACAGCAATTAAGTCACACAAAGAAGAATGAAGAGAAGAAAAGGTGAAAACATTGAGGAAGAAAGAAAAAAAGATCAAATATTCAGGAGAGCTAAACAAAAAACAACAAAAAAAATAAACTTTTAAAAAGAAAGAAAAAAAAACGCACACACACATATACTCCCCAAATAAAAATTATAAGAGGAAGAAAAAATGTTACTAGAAAACAATTTTTTTTTGGTCCAGTTGTGGGGCCTGAACTGTGGGTCTGGGGGCTGTCCCTCAGCTCTTCAGCTCAAGGCTAGCGCTCTACCATTTGAGCCACAGCGCCACTTCTGGCTTTTTTTCTTTTTGCTTATGTGGTGCTGGGGAATCGAACCCAGGGCCTCATGCATGCAAGGCAAGCACTCTACCTCTGAGCCACCTTCCCAGCCCTAGAAAACAATTTTTTAAAAAGGTAAAAATTAAGAATTAAAAAAATTTTAGAAAAAAAATTTTTATTAAAATGTACCCCCAAAAAAGAAAAAAAAGTTCTTTAATTTTATTGGAGGGGTGTGAAGATCCTTTATCTCCCTTGTGTCCATAACCAGCCACTTGTTGGAGTCTCTGGTCTGCTTGTGGTGTTTGATTTTCCTGTGGCTTGGTTGGTTTCTTAAGTCAGTTTGAGTAGGCAGAAAAATGCTCTGCTTTACCCAGATTTTGTGATCCTCCTCCCAGGCTAGTTCAATGGGAGGGAGATCTGCTTTGAGTATCACAAAAGAGGGAGATGGCTCTTTCCTCAAGTTTGGAGATGCTGTGATGATTCTAAATTCTGGGTGGTGTTGAGGCCTTTCAGCCATCAGTAGCTTTTCCCTGAGGGGTTAGTGAGAGACTCACAAAGCCCAGCCTGGAGCCATTCTCAGGGTTCCTGTTTACTGAATTTCAATTGATTGTCAAGGCTGCTAAAGGGAGGGGCAGCCTCTGGCTCTGTTTACCAAGTGAAGAAAGCCACTCCTGGAATTGGCATCCAGAGCTGGGTGACTTTTCCCTGGGTGGAGCTGAGTCTGGCCGGTCAGTTTAGGTTCTTGTGACCTGCTAAATGACGCTAGTTTTCTTCCAAGGCCTGAGTTGGAGCTAGCAGCTCAGTCTGGCCTGTGTCAGTATCAAAGATGGAGATCTCTGGTAGTGGGGGGGGTGGCCTTTCCTCCTCTGCTCCCTGAGAAGGAGTGAGGATTTAAGGCTTCTACCCACGTGGAGTCTTGGTTCCTGTGTTGTCTCTGGTCTGTGAACTGCAGGATGAAATGTTTGCTCCTTGTCGCTTCTTGCTGATATTGAGTAGAATCTGCTCGCCTGCCGCATCTGACTCCTTTGTCCTGGACTCTCTGTGTTGCAGGTATGGCAGCTATGGCCATTTTCACCACCACTGCAGCCACAGTAGCATCTGCTGGCAAGTGTTTAGATCTATCTCCTTGCCTGGATTTTCCCTCTCTGTCCTGTGATGGCACACTTGGTGTGATTCTCTGGCTTAGGACTGTTCACTGGAACACTAAAACTGCTTTGTATAAGAGAGCTTGTTTAGCCTCCAGCTTCTCCTCTGCCATCTTCCCGGAACTCCCTTCCAAATTAAACTTTTTCAATCACTCTGTAATGCAGTATGGAGAGTACTCAAAAGACTAAACATAAATCTCCCCTATGACTCATTAATTCCCCTCCTGGGCAGTAATCCAATAAATAACAAACAAGCTCACATTAAAGCTACCACATAACCATGTTCAGGGCCCAGGGAAAGAGTTCAAGGAATGGGAAAAATGTTAACCCTGTTGGTATTTGTTTCCGCAAATATGAACCTTTTCACATCAGATACCACATCATTCTATTGGCAGTAGTTAGTTTAGGACTTAAATGTAGCAGGTGATAAAAGGGCTTTTTGTTGAATGTTAGGAAAAGATGTAGGCAGTCCAAGAGAAGGGGGATTTTTTGTTGTTGTTGTTGGTCTTTAACTATGGGAGTGGGACCTGTTCCTAAGCTCTTCAACTGAAGGTCAGTTCTCCACCTCTTGAGCCACAGTGCCACTTCTGGTTTTCTGGTGGTTCAATGAGATAACAGTCTCAGGTGCCCCAGCTGTCTTTGAACAGCAGTCCTCAGATCTCAGCTTCTGGAGTAGCTAGGATTACAGCTGTGAGCGTCTGGCACCAGGCTAAGAAATGGGGGATTTTTATATAAAAAGTGAATCCACCTCTTCTCCTGTGTCTAAAGGTCAGATATCAGTATTAGAACACGTCACCCTCAATTCATTTCATCATACATTTGTAAATTTTCTCTTTTCCTTCATGTGGGAATACTTCAGTAAATATCAACTCAGATGTGGGACTGGATCAATTGTATGGGAATTGCTAGCAAATAAATTAAGAACTACTAAATAAAATCAAATGAGCCCCTCATTTGGAAAAATTATTTTTTTCTCTTTTTATTACAAGTCTGTGCATGATTACTTCGTAACGTGATATTGAACCTCCTAACAGAGTGATGACATTTTCTTTCTCTTCAGTAATTGGCCTTCTCCCACATGTGGTCAAATATTTAAGAATCCAAAGATTTCCATTGATAATTCATTAAGCTGTCCTCTAAGAAAATGTGCATTTCTGGAATTTGGTCTGCTGTCTTATTCTTACATGCACAGGCTTTCTATGATTTATTTGTTCTACAAGGAATTCTATTTTCCAATCTTTGTGTGACAAATTTAATCTCTCTAATCAGTATTTCTGACCCTCTCTCTAGAGTCTCATTTCAGTCTGACTCATAAAAATATGTTTTTATCAGTTAAATGGCTCTCATCTTCTGTTATTTGCCTGACTTCATGTAGGCTGTGATAGCAGCTCTGACTGGCTGTGCTTACTGGAGTATATTTTTTAGAGGTCTAGGATTACTATTCAAGGTAGTAGCTTCACTGGGTCCCAATGATTCCCTGGCCTATACTCAATAGGTTTTTCTCCTAAAGAAACAAAAACAGCTGACGAAATTCCTGTTTTCATTGTTTCAAAATGAGCCAATCTGGCATCCTTGCAAAACCATGAATAATCCTCTCTAACAATGGTCTATCAAGATGGCTTTTCAAAGTTGACTGTGAAAAATGTTCATTTTCAAGTCACTACCATAAAACAGGTCACATCTCTGGGAGCAGAAGTTTGGAAGGAAGGATTACCTTCCTTTTTTCTCTTAGGATAGATCAAATCATAATATTCTTCAGTTGTGGTCAGCGTGGAGCACATTTTCCCAAGAATATACTGTATTGTAAAAGAGGTCCAACTATCAAAATAAAGGAGGAAATACTTATCTAGAGTCTGATTTATCTTGCTTATATTTGTTGTTATTTTCATTATTTCAAACACATGGATAATTTGTACTTGGGATTAGACAGATTTATCTTGCTTATATCTGTTGTTTTTTTCATTACTTCAAACACATGGATAATTTATACTTGGGATTAGACAAGTGACATTGGATTAATGTAATAAACATTCATTACTTTCATATATCCAATATAATACACTTAACACCTTATGGAAAATTAAATCCAACTATTGAAACAATGTGAGAAATATAAAATAAGCCTCAATATGTATTATCTGGCACACATACACCATCATCTACTCAGAAATTCAGTCTCTCTACAAATATTTATTTGGCACAAAATAAAAATTTAATGAATATGTTCTATAAGCATCATATGAAATACTGTATATAATTTTATGGATGTATATAATTTTATGGATGTCTCCTAGACAGGAATTTAACATGCATGTAGTAATCAAATTTCCACAATTTAAGCTAGACAAGAGGAGTCATACCCTCATACACTGCCTGGAGAATGTGTGGTGTGAATTTTACCACAGTGTTGAGCCTTTTCAACTAATACCAAGAGTCATATGCAATAATTTATTATTTGATGTTATGATGAGTGCTAAGTGTAGAATAAACTGAATTATTAAATTAATTCACAAAAATGAAATGATGATTTATTATTGAAATAATGATATGATTGTTTAAATTCTAATGCTTCTCAATTTTACAATTCATGAAATATATTATTAAAATTAGTTTCACTTTCTTCTTTTCTATATCTACTAAAATTAAAATTATATGTTAAACATTCAATATTAAATCAGTAATAATAACATTATTAAAATAATATATTATTAAACTGTGATTTGAATTATAGTTCTAACAAATTGTGATGTAAAAAATACTATTATGGGTAATATTTTTTAAACTTACCAGCTTATTTGCTTCCTGTGTCATTTGTTATTCTTGGTCCAATTCATCTCTTCACCTTAATTGTTTATTTTTCTATTTTATCTCTATTGTTTTACTGAGTTTGCATTTTGTTTTCCCTGTTTAGTGACTGACATGAGGGTGAAAAGGTGTATGCTAGTTTATCACTTCCTATGTTACAGTGAAACCACTGTACTCCACAGCTGTTCTACTTTTCTCTGTATAGTACAATATTTTCCCCACTCTCATCTCCTGTATTGCTGCTCTCATGTATTTTATTTTTATTTAAATTTTATTATCAAGTTAATGTACAGAGGGGTTAGATTTACATAAGTAAGTTAGTGAATTCATTTTTTTCTAACTTGTTAACACTTCCCCCATGTTACTCCCTCTTCCTTCCTAACATCCCCCAAGATTATTTCCAAAATATTGTGAGTATCTCGTTTGCATAGGTTCCCCCTTTGTCCTTTGTCTCACTATTTTGTTTATTCACCTTTCCCTTTCCTAGTTCAGATCAACATATTTACAATAACCAGGGTATCAAAATCAAATACAGTGACTACAGGGGATAAACATTGGTGGGGAAAACACAAAAGATAAAAAGAAATCACATACTACATTAAGAACAACAACAAAAACATGTCTTTGAGTTCATTTCACTTGGAATCACCTTATAAGATCATATGTAGGGCTGGGAAGGTGGCTCAGTGGTAAGAATGCTTGCCTTGCATGCATGAGGCCCTGGGTTCGATTCCTCAGCACCACATAAGCAGAAAAAAGCCGGAAGTGGCACTGTGTCTCAAGTGGTAGAACGCTAACCTTGAGCTGAAGAGCTCAGGGACGGTGCCCAGACCCAGAGTTCAGGCCCCACGACCGACCAAAAAAAAAAAAAAAGATCATATGTAAGTAGATAGTGAGCTATTCTGCTCATCTACTAAGATTATCCTTGATGTACACAATAATGCTTCCCTATTACCCACTAATACCACTTCTGGGCATTTACCCACGTGACAACAAACAAGGCCACACTAAAGCTACCAGCACAATTGTGTTTATCACAGTATTATTTACCATAGCTAAGATATGATATCAACCCAGATGCACCTCAGTAGATGAATGAAGAAAATGTCACTCTCTCATACACACACACTTACACATGCATGTGGAATACTATGCTTCCATCAGAAAGAATGATACCACCTCATTTGTAAGGAAATGGAAGATCTTGGAAAAAATATTAAGTGAAGTAAGCCAGACTTAAAGAAACATAGGTCTCAGGTTTTCCCTTATTTGTAATAATTAGTTTATATCAAGAATAATCTCATGTATTTTAATTTGACATTTTGTTCTATGTTGAGCATAGAACATTATTGCTATATTGTTTGATATTATTTCTGCAAACAGGCAGGTATATTTAAAGAATTACATTAATCTCATCCATTACTGAAGGAAGAACAACTTTAAAGAGCAAACCCTACTCGGAAGAACAACTCCTATTTATTTAGCTTCATTCGGAAGAACAACTCCTACTTACTTAGCTTCATTCCTTTGTAAGGCCACTGTAGTCCCCTGTAACCTCATCTTGTACATTACAACTCTGTACTTGGTTATCCTTCATATCTACTATCTTCTACATTGTGATCTAAATGCCCTAGTGATTCCAGTTTGCTTTACTTTAAAAAAAAAATCTCTCTTAATGTTTGAGGTTGGTGTGTTTGCGTGTGTGTAGTATTACAAAGATCAGAAGACAAAATTTTGGTTCATTTAGATTACATCTTTCTGGTCATTGTAAGTTGTGGCTAATGGGAGAAGTATCTTGCTATTTTAAGGATGAAACAGAACATGTATTTGTGCATGTACCAGAGTTGCTTTAATTGTGTGAATTTGAACACTTAACTTCGAAGTATATCTTGGCTGCTGTTGTGAATAATGTGAATAACAATGAACTACAAATATATTTACGAGTTACCCAGAGAGAAACAATCACATGATTGGTGAGTCAGATGATATTTCAACTTTGCATTTTTTTAGAAAATGCATAGTAATTTCTACAACGAGAATACGAGCCTGTATTTTGACCAAGAGTGTATAGAATTTTCTTTTCTCCATACTCTCACCAACATTGTTACCTTTTGAGTTTTATGAAAGTGCATGTTTCTAATAGGTGAAGTAACCCAGACTGGCTTTAGACTCAATTCCTCTTAGTCCAACCTCCTAAATGCTTGGAATTACAAACCTTTACCACCACACCTGGTTCTTTTGGGGTTTTTTGTAAGAGTTATAATAGTTATGAAGTAGTATCATAGTAATTTTGAATTGCATTTCTCTAATGACTTCTGTTTACTAAGCCAGCATAGAAATGGTATTAAACACAACTTTGTAAACCCACTGTGATTTTCAGGGCTTTTTGGAAAACAGGCCTATTCAGAACTTTTGTCCATTTTTATTCATGTTACTTGTTAATCTCATCTTTAAGCTCTCTATACAAAATCAATAATTAATTCAAGGTAGTAGAAAGGAAAAAATTAAGCAACTCCTAACGTTTTAAAATTTTCAATATCATGATATTGCTTAGATCACTTGAGACTATAAAACTCAATTTAGTTTGACCTTTTACAAGGCTATATTTATTTTATTTTATGTTTATTGCTCTTTCCAAAGCCTGCATGTCTGATTTCCCTTGGTTTCCTTCAGTTTCAAGTAGTTCAGATTTCAAACTGAAGAATAAATGGAAGGAAGCAAACAAAAAAACACTGTTCCTCTCATCCGATGATGCCTCTTCAAGCATGAGGTAAGTTCATCCTTCTAAGTCCCTATGATAGGGTATCAAAAGGAGAATTCATTCTTCTAGGTCTCCCTATCTTTGCAATGTAACTTAAATGATGTAAAACACAATATACTGCTCAGATAAGTTTACGTTTTATCAGTTTTGCACATTTTCATATGCGCTTCAGCTCAGTGCACAACATTTCTTCATTATTCTGTCCCTGATATTTTTACAATATCAAGACAAGATAACCAGTTTGAATTACAGCATGAGAAGTTATCCACCTGGCTTCCTTGAAAGCAGATCACAGTCAATTGATAACATTAGTTCTGGTTTCTCTCTACATGTAATGGTTTCTGTAATACATATGGAATTATATTTAGTATTAAAAATTGCTGACCAAACTCAAAGCTTATTCATAGAAACTTAATTATTTCACCAGTGTCATACCTCTTAATTCTTAAGATAATATTTGCTGTAATGCTAATGTTATTACCATTATAATGTTGGGAAAAATTTTAATTAAAGGCACTAAGTGCACGGTCCAAAGTCACACAATGAGGAAGGAAATCAGTCAAAGTTTCCAAAAGTCTTTCAGCAATACAAAAAAGGTAGGTAAAATCTCTCCATTCTCTTACACACTCAATTCAATATACATATTGTCCAAGAAATAATACCATAGCAATTGTTGCCAAGGGTGTTTGTTTTCTGCCACATTTTGTCTTCAACACAGACTGTGTTGGTGACATTGGGTTATCATGCACAGAGATGAGCTTATAAATTGAGGTCCAAAGAGAGCCAAATTTCTTCTGTTCCACATTTCCAGTTTCCTTTTTAAAAAGTAGTAAAATTTTTAAATATCATCACGTACTGTCTTTTAAGAATCCAAAAAGGAAATAAATTCACATATAATCACTCCAAAATGCTTTAAATGTAGATGATAAAACAAACACTCATGAAGTAAATTTTCTTCTACATTTAATATGTTTCTGAAAGCCTTGTGCTGGTTGGTCACCATTGTAATCCTGACTACTCAGGATATGTACTCAGAAGGCTGAGTTCTGTGGATAACATTTGGAAACCAATCAGAGCAAAAAATCATGACATTATTTTTCAAAAATTTTAATGAACTAGAAAAGAGCATGAATGGAGATGTAGCTAATATACTAGCTCACCAAACTAGAGGGGAAAGGCCTAGCAAGACCTTAAAGCCCTAAGTTCAAACTCTGAGCACGCCAACATGCAGGCACACACACATACACACACACTCACCCACTTATTCACGTCAGTGTTTTGCATTAATTTCTTAGTTAATGATATTATATGGGTATAATAGGGGAAATAAACTTTTCCATCTCGGAACATTTTTATATGTATTTTATTGTTAAAATACCATACAGAGGGGTTTCAGTTACATGAGCAAGGTAATGAGTCCATTTCCTCTCAGGCATTGTTACCTCCTCCTTTGTTTTTTCCCCCACCATCCCTTCCTCACACCTCTACAAGTACACTCCCCTTCATCCCCCCCAACACCACCTAAATTGTAAAGTTCAACTTTCAACATAGTGTCTTGTGCATCTCATTGTCACAATGGGTCGACCAGTATTCCTAGTTAACCATTTTGTTTCTTCTTTCCCCTCCCCAATTAGCTAAGTGTATATACAAGATTCAGGTGCACCAAAATCAAATACAGTGAAAACAGAGGTTATACTGTGGGCGAGGAACATATAAAGAAACAATAAAATACATCGTACATTATAAATACGTTTGAAATAATAGCAAGCAAGAAAAAAACCCACTTGTGTACTTACTTTGGGGGTCATTTCATTTAACATCATCTTATATGGTCATATGCCCATAGCTTTTGACCTTTTCTGCTTATCTCAGACATATATTATTTATTGCAAATAAGGGAAACCATGGGACCTATGTTTCTTTGGACTTGGCTTACTTCACTAATATAATTTTTTCCAAGCCTTTCCATTTCCTAACAAATTGGGCAATGTCATTCTTTCAGATGGAGGTATAGAATTCCTATTCTCACACACACACACACACACACACACACACACACACACACACACACACACACACACACAATGGAAATCAATCTATCTATCTATCTATCTATTTATCTATCTATAACATTTTCTTGATCCATTCATGTACTGAGAGGCATCAATGTTGGTTCCATATTTTAGCTATGGTAAATAATGCTGCAATAAATATAGTAGTGCTAGTAGTTTTAGTATGGTCTTGTTTGTGATCATTTGGGTAAATGCCCAGAAGAAGTATTTGTTGGGTCATAGGGGAGCGCTATGTGGAATCTTTTGAGGAACCTTCATACTCCTTTCCGAAGTAGCTGAACAAGTTTACACTCCCACCCAAGAATGAAGTATGGTTCGAATGCAGTAGGGTTCCTTTCTGGCCACATCCACTCCATCGTCTGTTGTAAAAATATGGAACACTTCATGAATTTGCTTGTCATCTTTGCACAGGGGCCATGGTACTCTTCTCTGTATCATTTCAATTTTAGTGTATGTGCTGCCGAATTGAGCACAGAACATTTTTTATATATAAAGTGTAATTGATTTTCTTAAACTAAACAATTCAACAAAAAGTAAGTTCTAAAGAATTGTTGTGAAATTTTAAAACCATGTGTTTCTTATATAAGCACACATTTATGAATAAAGTCAAGATTGGCATGTCAAAAACAATATAATTCCAGATATTTGTTGTTCAAGAGATGTGTAAGAGGAGGAATTCAATTATTCTATACAAGGCACCTCTCATAATGAACATTGAAGCAAGTGTTAAGGTTTGTTAAAAGTTTTAATGTTTTAAATATTTTTAATTTTGGGAATTTGCTTATATATATGCCAAAATTAAGACTGTATGACAGGTCATAAAACTTTTCCATAAAGTATTTAAGATTTATTGTAGCAGCATATACTACTAAGTGTGTACATTTCAGAGTTTATAGAAATTTTACTAATGATAATTTGCAAATTCTTTGTGTAAAGAAGCAGAGTGAAGAGTTAAGACTTTGTTAATTCCACAGTTTCTGTTAAAACTTTAGGGCTTCCTTACATTATAGGTTAGCGAGGAACAAATGATGATATAAGCCATATACAGATGAGATGAGCCATAAATAATAATCTTAGTGGGAAACTTTAAAGACTACTCATAGCCTATAAAACTCTTATTGAACATCATAATCTTAGGCAGTTTTAAATGTACAGGATTATGAAAAAATAGTAAAACCTAATATGTAGTATACTTCAAATACTGGAAACACTGGTAATTGTTTCATTTTTCATTTTATTAATCATTAATATTTAATTATTGGTTTTGTTTATTGTAGCATTGTTTTCCTTGTTGTAATATAATACAACTTTTTGTAAGTCGTCATTAGGAGGTACTTTGAGAATGTTACTGGGATGGCCACACCATGTTTTATAGGTGCATATGAATTTACAAAGAGCAAAATTAAGAACAAAATACTCATTAAAATTTTTCTCAAGTAGAGTCTGAACCAGGAGTGTTAAGTGTCCACAGCTAAAATCTTAGCCCTAGGCTGAAGCAGCCGTCTTACAGAGTTGAGGACACAAAAGTGAGAGACAGTGATTTTTTGTGTTTTGATTTTGTTTTTGTTGGTCGTGGGGCTTGAAATCTTGGGCCTGGGTGCTTTCCCTTAGCTCTTTAGCTCAAGGCTAGTGCTACCACTTGAGCCACAGGACCACCTTTGTCTTTTTGTACTGATGTGGTACTGAGGAATCAAACACAGGGCCTCATTCATTCTAGGCACGCACTCTACCATTGAAACCCCTTCGCAGTTCCTGAGAAAGTGTATTTTAAAAAGTCACCTAAACAACATTTGCTTTCTGCTTTGGCTTATATAATGATATACATGAATATCTTTTTATATTTTTGTGAATTGTCATACTTCTAAATTTATATTAATTTCAGCCACTTTATCCTTTTGAAAGTCATGAAATATCTCTAAGAATTTGTTTCTGTAAAGACTGTTTTTGCATTTATAATTTCTTCTGAGTCACTTTTATTTTTTTCAAAATCACTTTATATTTTATATTGACGGGTTTTCACACATCAAATGCCTTCAAATGTATATATGTATTAAGGTTTGTATCCTGTCAATAAATGTGTAGAACACAATTATACCACTGACAAAAGATGATTTGCACTTCATTTATGTGCTTTTGGACTTGGAGAGTGATTTTAGGTGTGTCAACACAAGTAGAATCAGCATGAAACAAGCCAGCATTTCTTCATTTAAGATATAAGGAAAGGATACAGGTTGATCCATTGTAACAATAGGATGTACAAGACACTCTATCAGAGGGGGATGGAGGGAGGAGTTGAGGTGGTGTAAAGGGAAGGGATGGTAGAGGAAAAACAGGAGGGGTTAACAATGCTCAATAAGAAATGTTCTCATTTCCTTACTTGTGTAACTGTAACCCCTCTGTACAGTATCTTTACAATAAAAGTATATATTAAAAAGATACAAGGAAAATTTCTGTACTTATGGGAAGTTATATTTGTCATTCAATATCAGCAAGGTATTGTTTTTAGGATGACAGGCATATTAAAATTTTGGATACTCAAATTCTCTACAAAAATAAATATATTATTTACATTAGAAACTGCCCACAATCTAGTGCAGTGTAATTGCTATGAGAAATTTTACCGCATTCTAGATTTGTAATGGAAAGTAAATGTATATGCAATATCAACAGATATGAATTTTTTCAGATAATTTTTGTCTGCATTTTGTGGATGGAATTGGGAAAGCAATTTTAAAAAGCACAAATTTCATCACCAAGAGCTGTCCGCAAACCGTAACAAGTTTCTAATACATCAAAATTGAATGGTTTGGAACTCCAAGAAGTACTTGAATTGACACATTATCAGAAAGTGTAACCAGGCAAGCACTTTTGTTTTTAAATTTTTTGGGGGGGTCCGGTCGTGGGCCTGAACTTTGGGCCTGGGAGCTGTCCCTCAGCTCTTCAGCTCAAGGTTAGCACTCTACCACTTGAGCCACAGAGCCACTTCTGGTTTTTTTTCCTGCTTATGTGGTGTTGAGGCATCGAACCCAGGGCCTCATGCATGCAAGGCAATCGCTCTACCACTAAGCCACATTCCCAGCCCCTAGGCAAGCACTTTTAAGAAATGCAGCTACTAGATTTCTCATTGAGTGCTTTCATAAAACTTTGTGAAATACAAGTCAGAACCTCATTGGAGACTAGACAGTTTTCCCTCACCTTTCTGTCAAGCTCAGTTATTATCAATCAACATATAGCTAATCTTGAATAATCCTCTAATAAGAAAATGTTGATGGAGTGTTTATATGCAGAAAAGCTCGGAACGCTAACTTTTTCCAATTGGCCTGAATGGTTGACCCCCACCCTATTATCCCAAGTCCATACGGACTCCAGGCATAATTCCAGGTATGTGTGAACTCCTTTGATGTGCAGGTAGGGCAATCCACCTAGGCCCAGTTGTAAACATCCCATCTCAGACCCAACTGAAAGTCCTCCATCTTTCTTGACCTAGGGGCTTTTCATTAACCTCTACCTCCTTGATCAGATCTCCTATAAAACACTGATCCTGTGCCAGCTACCTCACACAACCTCAATCCTGCTGGAAGGTCTGTGCCCCTGGCTGTTCCTCAATAAAGAGTCCTTTCTGTTGGTGATCAAGTCAGGCCTATTCCTTTTCCATTCTCCTCCATTTTCCTAACATATGGTGCTGACACCCAGGAGATAAAAAGCACCAGGAGTAAGTAGGTGCCCTCTGCCAAGGGGCCACCCACCTCCTTGCCACCTCTCATGGAGCCTTTCTGCTACCTTCCTCATCCTTCCAAGGCTTTTCTTCATCAGAAGCACAGAGCCCTCTGAGCTTACTTTGGGCTAAACAGACACCTGAAAAACCTCCCAGCCTTTGCTTTTGTAAGCAGTGCAAGCAGTGGATGGCCACGCTGCTGTGGCTTGAGGTATTATTGCCCCCCTGCGTAAGCTCAGAAAAGGCCTTATCTCTCCCCCTATTCTCTATCCTTTACCCTGTCCCTGGATTCTGATCTCCAGGCAGGAGGCTCTTCACTGTTTGACTGACTTCACCCAATACCTAAAAGCCTTCAGGACAAGGTAACTAGCCCGGTCTGTGGTGTAGGCACCTGACATGGACCCCAGGAGGGCAGGACTCCCTCCCTTCTTTCTTGTCTGTGGGGTACAGAGACTCCAGAAGTCTCTTCTTTCCTTATACCCTGATACCCTTTAATTAGGACTTTTGGGGATGCCCTCTCTTAATTATTGGGATCCATCCGTCTGGCTTCCCAAAGCCCCAGCGGTGCCTGGAGCATCAGAACAGGCTCCATAGTCCTACCAAAATTTCCAAATTGTCTCCCAAAGACACCCCATTGGCATGCCTGCTGTCTAAACTTAAGACTTTGGGCTGACTGATTTACAGTCATAAAAAAACAAAACTGACTTGTTTTTATTCCAAAATCTGGTCTCATTACCATGGCACTGCTGACCTAAATTCAGAACCTTAGGTTTTACTCTTGCTGATTTAAACAATTCTCCAATGAAACTGGGAGGAGTCTGAGGTCCCCTAAACCTAAGCCCTCCTCAAGCTCTGCTCCAGAAAATCCTCACTTTGCTTGTTCTGTTCGGTCCACCAAGTCCTTCTCTGACCTCCACTCCAGAGGGCTCCCTCTCCACTCTCCTGCCTTGCTCACCAAGCCCTTCTCTGCCAGGAGCCACCCAACGTTTCCTCTAAAAAAGTAACTCCTTATCTTGTAGCAACTCAATCTGTCTCTCTCCCCCTCTCCATTTCCCTCTATCTCTCTTTTCTTTGATGACCTCCATCACAAAAGAACCTTTTCTCCTTCCTTGCTCTTCTAACTACACTCTTGGTATTTGCAGTTGGTCCATATTCTCTAGGCTAAAACTGTGTCTGTTTCAAGCAAACTCCTTTTGCTGACCCCACTCTCTGTGCCTGCCTGTCTGCATGCTTGTGTAGCTGACACAAGGTGGGGTGGGCATAGGCCTCCAAAGGTAAAACAACAAGCTATGAGTCCTGTTAAAAATCCTTCTAAACAAACCCCTCCATACTTATACATTTCTCAACCCTCTTCTATGGCTAATACACCTTCTTCCCTTCCAGACCATAATTAAATGGTCCTCTGGTCTGGACATTTCGTTAATCTGTTATTGACTGAGGCTGGCTGACAAACACACTGAGGACAGCCTCTGTCTTTTGCTGCTCTCTCCCTTTACCACCCTGAAATCCCTTAATAGAAACAAGCCAATCCTTCTTCTCGTAGGGACTTAGACAATAATACAGTCCTTTCCTCTTTCCTGAGTCCACTCACTTCAAAATCTAGATTCTTAATTTCTCCTCTAAGTGGCTACCGAAGAAAAATCCCTCCCTCTCACCTCTTTCAATAACTTTATCCAATTATTTAAACTACCTTTTCAGTAACTTCATTATGCCACATCCTCCCTTTAAATATCTGCAGGTTAAAAGTTCTATCTTTTCCCCTTACAAACCTGTTCAACCACCTCCTCCCCCAATTCTCTCTACATGCCTTGGAAGCTGAACCTAGCAAGAGACAAAGACCACATGATGGGTTTTTCTTCAACCCCCACACTTCCACCAACCTATCTCCTCTCTACTCTTCACTGTTCTAATGGTTAAAATGTTCAATTTAAAATATTAAACCACCTCATCACCAAAATTGATTTAAAGGGTTCCTTCTCTTGTTGTCAATGTTTGTTTAAAGGTGGAAATTCTGTTTGTCAAAATTTGCCTTGCATTTTGTTTGGTATTGCCTTGAACACATGTTTTTTTATCATATTGGTCAAAACAATACTACTTTGCCATTGGAATTCCAAAAAATCTTATGGCCGATTTTCATTTTTTTAAAAACATACGTGCCTTAAAACGTTTGTTTAAGTGTGTGTGTGTGTGTGTGAGAGAGAGAGAGAGAGACAGAGACAGAGATAGAGACAGAGACAGACAGAGAGAGAGACAGAGAGCACGTTCAACATAATCTCATTATAATACATAAAAACTGTGTAAAAATTATCTTCTTGTAATTCTTGGTAGTGATATTTCTCAACAAATGTGCTGTTTGTTATAAGAAAACATCTTTTTCAAGGGTAGTAGTAAAAGTAGTGAGACCCAGTTCAGCTCCTAGCCAGCTGTGAGGATAAACACCGGTAAGGAGGTAAGAATTTTCTAAAAATGTTTGTTCCACATATTTGTTTCTGTCAGAAAATTTGAGTATGTGGAAGATGGTATGAATATTCCTTAAAAGACAGTTTATGAGTAAAAGTTTGTATGTAATTGTTGGCTGTGATTTACATTAAAACTATCATGTCATTCTCTATGTCCATCTAAAGTCAAGTGTCTTAACCAATCTTTGTATAAATTTGTAAGCAACAAACAGGAGATCTGACAATTCATCCGAGGGACAGATTCTGGCCAAGATCTTGCTTGGACTATCCTACCTCTACCATGGTAGATTGGACTTCTGACTGACTCCATCACACACAGCTGATTCTTGGTAAAAGACTGCTTTAGATTTACAAAAACTAAGACTCCTGGAAAACTCTCTGGAAACCTTTCCAAGCCTGACCTGAGAAAGCCAGCTGCATTGTTATGGTGTTAAAACATGTGTAGGCCAGGACAGCCTCTTGTAAAATTGGTTATCAGGTTTTCCAGGCATCCAAGCTGTGCTCAAACTCTCATCCCATCAATTGAGTTTTGTCATTGTAGAGTTCTGGCAAGTATTTGTTGATCAATTCTTGACAGGATGCATGTAAGCTCTACTTGTTCCTATTAATTTCTGGTTGCTTTAATTGGAAATAATAAAAGATTTTTGTGGCACATATTGCAGTTCAAAGCCAGCCTGGGCAGAAAAATCCCTCTGAGACTCTATAATCAGCAAAGAGCCAGGCTGGAAGCAGGCTCAAAAATTAACGATCCAAAGGCTAAAAGTGAGCTTGTGACTCAAAGTGCTAGCTTTGAGCTGAAGTGCTCAGGGAATTCCCTCAGGCCTTGAGTTCAAAGCCTATATCTAAGCCACAAGCACCTACACGTCCAGGACAAAGTGGAAAAGAATAAGAGGAGATGATGTCACATCAGCCACTTCGTGCCTACCTTTTCAAAATTAACCAGAGCCAAGCGGTCAATAGACACAAGTTGAGAAGCTTGTCCATCTACTGTCTGTATCTGTCTAACTTCTAACTGGACAGGAATTTACATTCTTGCCTTTGTTACCTGCTATTGATAGGAAATGATCAAGGTCTCACACCAGGCCTTTAACTTCTCCAATCCAGGCCTAACTTCTGACTGGTTATGGGCTCATGATACAAATGGAACATTTATGGCTTGTGCCCAGGGTTTGTTTTACTGTGTCACTCATATGAACTAGTCCTGCCACCTTGTCAGCCTTTTGACTGATCTCATCATTTTCAAGTTTCTCTCTAACAGGATAACAGTCCTCACTCAGGATCTGGGACCAAGTCAAGGCCATCCTATTACTGCAGGCAACCAGAGGCTTTGCTGACACTGCCCTGGATCCAACACAGACCTGAAAGACCCCAGCCCCAGTGACTCCTTTAAACCCTCATGCCAGCAGGAAATAGCCAGAAAAGACCATGATGCCCCTCCACATTTTATACTCCTTCAGGGTTACAAATGATGGGAATCTGCTTTGTTCTCATAACTCCATGATACTCCCACTCATCACAATTCTTTTTATGTCTCAAAGACCCTATATGAAGAACTTGCCTCTCACCTCTTGGCCCTAACATTCTATCAAGATGGAATATGATGAATTGACCCCGACACTATATCCCGGGTATTTGTGAACTCCTTTGAATTACAGGAAGGGCAATCCACCTAAGCCCAGCTGTACACATCCCATTGTGGTCCCAACTGAAAGGCCCCCACCTTTCTTGACCTAGGAGCTTTTCATTAACCTCTACCTCCTTGCTCAGATCTTTTATAAAAACCCTGATCCTGTCCCAGCTCCCTCACACAACCTCCAAACCCACTGGAAAGGCTGTGCCCCTCACTGTTCATCAATAAACAGTCCTTGTTTGTTGATGATCAAGTCCATCCTATTCCTTTTCCACTCGCCTCCATTTTCCTAACAAGGACCATCTGTATTCTATGGCCCAGAAGTGAGAAAATTAGGTAAGCATATATGTAATTTTGATTCTACCCACATCAGTTATCTATCCAGACCTGTATCAAAGTGAGAGGATTTTAAAAGAATTTAGTGATTTAAAATTTAAAATTAAATGTAGAATGAAATTAGTTCCAATGCATTACTTTAAGATATTTAGAAACAACTGAGCAACCTAAAGGTCAATAAGACTTTTTTATTGGAAGGGAAGGAATAGTGTTATTTGGTTCTGTATATTCTAAGTAATTGGCAAAAGAATTTACAAAATAAAATTTACATTTGCAGCAGATTTGACACTTATTAATTTTTGTATATTGAAAGGAGCACAAGCCTCAAGAATATGTCGATGCAATCCTCTAATTTATCTCTAAATGCTTATGCTTCTGGTCTCAATATTAAAACTTCAAAAACTTAATTTTTAGCTAGTTGTGCAAAGGGATTTCGTTTCATCATGTCAGTGTTGAAGAGAGTGTACATGTGCATTTCAATGTACAATGCATCTGGATCATTTTCACACTTTCCATTTTTCTTCCTTCACTTACCCCAATCCCATTTTCCCTTCAAGTTTCCTATTTATATTCTCACATATGTACATTGAGGGTTATGACTGTATTAGTCAACCATTTCCATCTCCATTCTTCTGCCCTATTCCCATTAAGCCCAGCTCTCCCTTTTAAAACTTGTTTCAACTTCAGGGTATTTTGTGAAATTTCTCTCCCTTTGGCATTTGGCTTTGGGCTTGCCACATTCTCTTCCATGTTTGACCTACATAACTGAAGATATTTCTCCACATTTCTAATCTCTGAATGGCTGAGATAGGTCTCTTTTACTATAACCATTCTGTCCTAAATTCAGAATTGTATTCCTTCTTTGGTAGTCTGCTCATCACAGGGAAAGCTGTAGAACTCAAGGCAAATAGGGTGGAAAAGTGTAGTAGTGGAGGTCATTAGACATTGATGAAGTAAACTATATAACTCATGAGTATAGATGCAAGGGAGGAACTGGGAGAGAATGAGGGAATGGAAGACAGTGTATGAAAGGAAATATACTCATTAACTGACTCACATAATTGGAATCTCTCTGTATATCACCTCTGTTATAACAATTAAAGTCATTTGAAAAAAATTCCTCCATGCAATGTGCTAGCCTAAACTACTTCCTTTGAAGAAAATCTACAGCAGTTAGAACAACAGTTAAATTTATTAGAAAGAAAATACAATATTTAATTTGAAACCGTATCACATCAAATGAGGTTAGGCCAAAAAAAGAAAATAGAGTCAGGAAAATCTTTTTGTTGCTATTAACTGTCTGCAAAGAACTCTGAAGTTGAGCTAAAAGTGGAAATGCTATGAGGTGGCAAGTCCACCCTGACATCTCAGAATGCTGAGAGCTGGCCACAGAAGGGTTAAAACAGACAATTCTTGAGAGAGTTAAGAGACTGGAGTGTCACACTCCTTCCTTAGTGCTGGAAATGCTGAATTTTCAGTGCTGTTGACCTTGAAGGCAAAGGTGATGTGTATATCAGGTCTAGACATTGTCTGGTTGCAGTCTCCTCTCTCAAAACAAAGGAAAAAAGTGTCTTTCACAAACTCTGTTTCAGCTCTGATGGTAATATTAATATAGATGCTTTATTTATTTTCTTGGTCATGGGGCTTGAACTCTAGGCCTCAGTACTGTTCCTGAGGTCTTCAATTCAAGGCTATTGTTTTACCAATTGAGCCATAGCACCACTTCAGTTTTCTGGTGATTAATTTGAGATGAGTGTCTCAATGACTTTCCTGACCCTGCTGGCTTTGAACTGCAATCCTCATTTCTTTGCCTCCTGATTAGCTAGGATTATGGGTGTGAGTAACTCGTACCTAGCTAGATGCTTTATTTTTTTTCATGTATCCATGGTTACTTGCTCTATGTAAATTCAAGAAAAAATGTTTGATTGTAGAGACTCAAGGCCCAAGTGCTACTTAGCCTTGGGAACCCAGGTTTCACTATATCTCTCTTTTATATTTTTTTTTGCTTTTTTCTGCTTTTTTATTGTGAAAATGCTGTACAGAGGGGTTATAATTATATGGGCAAGATAATGTGTACACTCTTATAAAGCATTGTAGCCTCTTCATTTGTTTCCCCTTCCCATCCTCCCTCCGCCCCCCCTAACCAAACCTCCTCCCAGCCCAAAAAAGTTGTAAAATTCTTTTTCGACATAATGAATTGTGCATCTCATTGTTGCAATAGGTACACTTGTATCCCTATTTAAACGATTTGTTTTTTCCCTTCCCATATACAAATTATACCAACAACAAATACAGTGAAAGTAGGGGTTATATTATGGGGGAGGGACATACAAAGCAACAAAGAAATAATCTAATAAATGTGTTAGAAACAATTGCATGAAAGAAAAAAAAAACATTTGAATACATATCTTAAGGTTCATTTCCCTAACATCAACTTATCTGACCATTTCTGCTTGTCTCAGACATATACTAGTTATTGCAAATAAGAGAAACCATGGGACCTATGTTTCTTTGGGCCTGGCTTACTTCACTTAATAGAATTTTTTCCAAGTCTTTCCATTTCCTAACAAATGGGGCAATGTCATTCTTTCTGATGGAGGCATAGAATTCCATTGTGTATATATACCACATTTTCTTGATCCATTCATCTACTGAGGGGCATTTGGGTTGGTTCCCTATTTTAGCTAAGGTAAATAATGCTGCAATAAATATAGTCGTGCTGGTACCTTTAGTGTGGTTTTGTTTGTGAACATTTTGGTAAATACCCAAAAGTGGGATTGGTGCTCAAAAGACTCCACATAGAGCTCCCCTATGACCCAGCAATCTCTTTTTCTTTATATATGTGTTTGTCTGATTTTCTTTGGCTCCAGATTAATATATAACTATGTCGGATTATGGTTAACAACAATTTTCCTCTACAATGGTAAGAGAAATGTCCATTTTAAGAGACATATCAGCAAAGTAAAATTGATCAATAAGAAAAACTGGTTCCCAAATAGAGCATTTGAAGAAAAAACGAAGAGATAATTGGAGAGAAGAGGAAATGAGAGAAAGAGACAGAGAGAAAAAGAGACAAATTAGAAAGAAGGACGTAAAGAAATCTAATAAGCACGAAACAGAATGAACAGAGAAAACCATAGAAAAATAGTCTTGTAAAGATACCTTAGAATCAGACAGACAGATTTCTAGAAAGGCCACAGATTATATTATCAAACATAGGCTAAGCATCAGGTAAGCTAAGGACCATGGAACAATCCAAAAACTATGTAAGGACAGTAATTTAAGTACACACACCTTTCTCAGTCCCCTACCACATCCAAAATTGTATGGGATCACATTATTTCAGCAACTCTTGTAAAACTTCATTAAGATAGTTCAGTGTTGCTCATGAGGATGTGATCTCTGACAAGCTGCTAGTGAATCTTCACCTTCCAGAAGTCACCTACTTGGTGTCATTGAATCACACAACAAATGTTATCACCTTTTCTCATATCAGAATAACAGGACACAAATGGAAACAGATCTGCACTCAACTTAGAATATAAGATTTTATAATTACTTAATCTACAAGTCATCTTTATCTGATTTAGAAACATGTTCCTAAAGCTGAAATTGTTTTTGTCCTTTTCAAGCCTGGACACCCTTAGGGACATAAAATGCAATGTAAAAACATGAGAAATAAAAAAAAAAAACACCTCACCAGAGATCCTTTCATTCTTTCTTAATGTTGACAATGATCAGAAGATTCTGGAAGCATGGCTGGGAGATTGGCAAATGAGGTAGTCAGGAAAGAACCTCTGTGATTTAGCCCCAGATTTTCCTGTTGAAAATATTCTAAATGAGCTGGAAAATCATAAAGCCTTCTGGGGAAAAGAATTTTTTCTGTGTCAAGTAGAGCATTAAACTCTTCACTAAAGGTGAATCCACAATCTATTAGTTGGTAGATAGGATAAAAGCAATTAATTTCTAGGTTAATATACATATAGGATTTTTAAAAATAATGTTCCCACAAAATAAATGAATAATTGAAAGAAAAAACACATCCCAACTTTAGTACAATTAGTTATTACTGAAATACAATTAGGGATGTATGAAGTACATTTTATTAATGCAAAACTATCCTAAGGACTCAATTTAGAATTTGTGCTCTACCTCATTCATCAACAAAATTAATAACCATAGAACAATGTATGTGAATATTCCATATCTGTTCACCAAACTCATACAGGAAAAATGCATCCAATAGATATTTCTTGTTATAATTTCAATTATGGTTGTCAAATATACAAATATTTTTCTGTATACAAATACTCAGAACAACCTTGTGCAATGCTGCGCAATTTGCCATTTAACCTGCTTTGTCCAAATGGACATCAGTAAAAAAGATATAAACACCAGTTTGAGAAGTCCCTCACTTTCCTAAACATTAATATGAAAAACTATGGCGATCTTGCTGGATATACACGATTTAATAAAGACACACCTTAAAATACTAGTAATCGGAGTGACACAATGCCAATTAGCCACCTACATCCAAGGAAGGAGAACACTAAAGTCTAATATGTTACTTAAACAATACTAGCACAAAATACTAAGGTGAGGACACCCCAGAATCTAGATACATAAAAATTAAAACAAATAAATAGCTTTGTCATTTTATATTTTCAGTTGTTTTATTACACAGGAAAAGCTATTATCCACAATTCTGTATATTTTAAAATACAATATTGTGGAATGGAAACTCATAATATAAAATTAAATGAACTTTACATTGACATTTACCAAAACTGAAAATCTACTCTGTACACATCAGTTAGGTTGTTTGTGTTAGGAAAGACAATATGAATCATTTAAAAGCAATGTTTACACATTAATATTGGGTTTTTCTACATCACCACGATGTTTCTTCAAAAAATTTAGAAAGAGGGCTGGGAAAGTGGCTCAGTTTTAGAGTGCTGGCCTTGCATGCATGAGGCCTTGGGTTTGATTCCTTAGCGCCACATTAGCAGAAAAAGCCAGAAGTGGTACTGTGTCTCAAGTGGTAGAGCACTAGCCTAGAACTGACAGCTGAGAGATAGCCCCCTGACCCACAATTCCAGCCCAATACTGGCAAAAAAGAAAATAAAAACAGAAAAATAATTTAAAAGAATTTATTGTAAGCTGTGTCTATATTCATAATGCTTGAGGTCAGGAGTATTATAGATTTCAAGGTGGGATATTTTATTTTTGCTTTGTGATTTGGACTATTTTCATATATACTAGTGAGATTGAACATACCTCCTTAAAATTTCAAAATTTTCTATTTCAGATTATTTTATTAAAATATAATCTTTATTTAAAAGATGGCATTGTAACTGGGCTATGGTTGCTTAATCCAAGTTACCCAAATGTCTGAGACCTTAGGATCATAGATTGAAGACAGCTGTGGGAGGAATGTCTGGGAGACTCTGATCTCCAATAAATTACCAAAAATAGTTGCCAGTAGAGATGTGACTTAACTGGTAGAGCATTAGCATTTGGCAAAAGAAGCTCATGGTCAGTGCCCAGGCATTAAATTTAAGAAGGAGGACTAGCACAGAAAAAGTGGCATTGGATTGTATTAAAATATATTTTACCAATTGTTTCAGAATACGTGTTTAGGAAGTCTCATTTTAAATGGTGTAAAGCAGGCTCATTATTATACTGGAGAAATTGGCATTTGTCCATAACAAATAAACCAAGTGGAGTGTAACCCTGTTAGTAACAATTTAAAAGTTGCAAACACAAAAGGAAGTGCAGAAGATAAAAATTGGTTGAACATGTTTCTATAAGATATTTGAAAGGAGTGCTTATGCTTCACTGACTTCAATTCCCAAAAGGAATTTCCAAAGTGAAATACTTCTTTGAGCAGATTGTGACAAGAAGGATAACATTAGGTAAAACTTCAGAATATGTAAAACACATACAACCTTGAGCAAAATACATTACTTCAAATTTTCTTCAGTAACTTTTTATAAGACCAGAGATCCCTGACCAACACCTCCAGAACAGGCAGGAAAAACCAACATAATAGATCTAGCATTAACTCTCGGGTCTTCATCTGGCCCACAAAAGATGGACGGAGTCCAAGGAAAGGTAACTGTGGCCGCTAGCCCATTCCCTAGCCTCCCTTAGCAGCGGGGAGTCAACGCAAGCAGGAAAACTCATTTATTAACACAGTACAAGTAGTTTTTAAAGCAAAAATGAGCAGCTGGCATTGGAGGGGAGGAAGAGGAACCAATCACTGTCAAGGTCATACCCTATCATGCACCTAAGCTTCCATGGGCTGGTTACGCACAGAACATACAGCAAATTGGGCTCTGCCCACTCAATTCCTTCTCAGCACCATCTTTGCTACCCATGTGCTCTACAGATTCTGCCTTTTTTGTTTTAATGGCAGACCCACCTCCCAGGTAGTTATCATTTCCCCTCCTTTGTCAAGGTTATTTTAACAGGATTACATTGATAAGGATAGCATTGGCCACTCGGGAGGTTCAAGGCAAGTCTGGGGGTCGAGGTTTGCCAGACAAGGATAGGGAGGGCCCTTGTTCATGATCCAAGAGCCCGTCCTAGTTATCTCACATACTTACCTAGAACAATAATAAACATCAGTCTGACCACCGTTAGAAATGCCTGAAGCAGTTCAATTAATTCCTGGGCACATATAAAAGTCAGTATCTTGTAAGGTTGTTCTCTTCAGAACATAGGAGCAGCCTGGGTATTGGGAGTTCCACACATGCAGCATGGTGAATCCTCGTGGGCTCCCACACTCAGGCCATTCTACTATATTCCAGAAAAACACGGAACATTTAAAACAAACTGAAGACATAGCAAACCAATCCTGGGCACATGGTGTCTTTAAAATGAGCCAGTTCCTTGTACATGCCTTTAACCGAGCACAGGGTCAAGATGACCTTTGAGCTTTACTGTCAGCTCCCAATGGCTCCCAACATCTCTCCTGTCTTTGTTTAAAGAAGCGAACCCCGCTGTATTAGGTTGGGTGGATCACATTGTCTGCCTTACCCGTCATCGGGAACTTCTTCAGAGTGAAGCGGAAGGCCCTGTCTTACGTTGGTCAGACTGACACCCCCTCTTACCCATCTCTGGCCGTGATTCCTCTCGGGGGAAATTCATTCACTTGGAGCTTGATCTTATGTAAATGTTTGGCCAAGCTCATAAGAGTTTTGCAGTGCACGTATCATGCAAGGAAAGCATAGAAAAACCATCAGCAAATGCATTACCAGGCCAAGCAATGTCATTAGCAGTCCTTTAACATTAGTCAAGGATGGAATAGCAGTCTGCCTCTTCAGAATCCAGAGGTGGGGCCTGTTCTAATCTGGCTATTTGCCTGTGGGGTTGAAAAAGATCTAAAGACAAGATATTTGATGATTTCTGCATTGCCACCACTAATCACTGCCCAGGTCACCCGTTGAGGTTGATGCAGATTCCATAGGGCCATATCCCAGACTGGGAGGGTCAGGAGAGCCAACAGCTGGAGTATCACCATCTGCAATTGTTAGAGAACACAAGAGATTCTCAAGGTCTGGTTGCCCTTGGAGATGGTTAGTAATTATCTTTCTGGCTTTCCTCTTTTAAATACAAGCCTTGGCCACCATAGCCCTTTTTCTTTCCTTGTTAGTTAGTTTATCCTTGGGTATCCTCCTGTACAGAGGAAATGGGTAAAAACTTAAGGTTCCTGGCAGGGATCCAAATGGGGACTGTCTCCTCTTTGGGAAAAACACATCCAAATCTCCTGCCCATGGCGTGGTCAGGACCTCTCCATTGTTGTGTCAGGGGGTCCTTCCACCTGACTTTCAGATGGCGCTTATGGTTTAGTTGTTCCCAGTGCTTCTGAAATCTGGATTCAGTTGCCCCTTTTGAAAAATTGAAAATATTAATGGTAAACAAATCTATCTTTATCTGTATATGGGGGCTAACTCCCCTTATTTGTTTTAATAATTGATCCTTAAGACACTGGTGATTTCTTTCTATAATTGCTTGGCCTTGGGGAATATAGGAAATTCCTGTAGTATGATTAATATGCCATTTGTCAAAAAATCTGACATTGCTTTACTAACAAAACAGTGTCCATTATCGGTTTTAACTTGTGCTGGTAGACCCAAGGTGGCAAAGCATTGAAGAAAATGTGCTTATGAATATTTAGTTATTTCTCCTGTATGTGCTGTGGCCCAGCATGCTCCTAAGTAGGTATCTATAGAGACAAATGTATATTTAAACTTACCAAAGGCTAGGAAATGAGTAACATCCCTTTGCCAGAGGACATTAGGTTTAAGGCCTCTGGGATTTAACCCTGGTGGTTGTAATGGGGATACTTTTAAGAAGGGCTGGCATGTTGTACAGGTATGTACTATCCGTTTTATGTCCTTTACAGGAATCTGAGGAAATCTATGCTGAAAACCTCTCCAATTAATGTGGGTTAAATCATGCAAACAGGTAGCCTCTTGTAACTTTAATGGTTGTGGGCCAGTAGCTAACTGGTCTACCAAATTATTGCCTAGGGATAAAAACCCAGGAAATTTTGAATGCTCTCTCAAATGTTGAATATGAATAGGGGCTCCCCGCTCTTCTAATAGGCTCATAAGGGTAACCATAAGAGGGGAAATAGGGTTTTCATCCAGCTTAATGTGTTCCTGGGGAATACAAGGGAGCAAGTTAATCATATATAGGCTATCAGAATACAAATTAAAGGGCTTTTGAATGTCCTGAGGGCCATAATTATGGCTAGCATTTCTTTATATTGTGCTGACCCTTAAGAAGGCTGAAATCTTTGTTGGCTTGGGGTCTTTTGTTGTTCCTCAAAGTCTGCATACACAGAGCCTGCTTTTCCTTCATCAGTAAAAACATGGAGGGTGCCACGAATAGACATAGGAGAAAATAGAGATGGTATTTTGAGGGGAAGTCGACATAACATGACAGTCCATTTGGATGGCCCATAATGGCAGTCAATTTGGCCTAGAAACCCCTCCAAGGAGAGAGCAAGACGAGCATTGGCTCGAGCGAGCCACTCAACATCTGCCATCTGAAAAGGAAAAACAATGAAGTGAGGGTCAAGGTCATAATGCCTTTGGGCTTGGGTCCTTCCCTTGACAATAGCATCTGCAAGTTGGTCTGCCTGAGAGTACACCTGAGGTGTGCCCCCAAGGGGAGTGTGAACCCACTCTAATGGCTCCCCTGTTTGAGTTAAAACTGCAGAAATCAATGTAACACCTGCAAACAACCAAAGGGAAAATGGGCTCAAAAATAAAATAGCTCATTAGGGAACATTTATCCAGGGCTTTTTGGAACTGCAAAAATATTGCCCAATGGATATCTGTAATTGTAATAACTTCTTGGGGTGGCCTGTCTTTTAGTAGAGCAAATAAGGGCACAAGACTATCTTTAGGGACAGGAACCCATGGTAACAGCCAATTGATTTCCCCTAAAAGACTCTGAAGTTGGGTTAAGGTTAGAGAGGCTAGAATATCCAGCAAAGGCTTAAGGGGTCTGGCCTGAGTCAAGGTAAAGTGGGTTCCAAGCACCTTAACAGGAGGTACCTTTTGAATTTCAGTGAGGGCTATGGTAAACTCCCTCCCCTTTTAAATATGGCAAGAACCTGGGCCAGAAGGCCCTCCAGGCGGCTCAGGTCTTGGTGTCCAAGAATTATATCATCCATGTAGGCATAGGCAAGGGAGGTATCTGAACCCAGAACAGGCCCTAAAAGTGTGGCCAAGTATTGTTGGCAAAAGGCTGGGCTATTGGACATTCCCTGTGGCAGCACCGTTTATTTGAACCTCTGATCAGGCTGGAAAAATTTAAGAGAAGGGATGGAAAAAGAAAACTTCTTGCAGTCATCTGGAAGCACGGGGACAGAAAAAAAAAAAGCAATCTTTAATATCAATCACAACCAATGACTATTCTGAAGGTATAGCAGGAGTCCAGGGCATGCCTCTTGGGAGCGTTCCTCCTAGCTCCATCCTTTCATTTACCTTAAGTAGATCTTGGAGCATATGGCAAGCCCCGGAGACTTTTTGAATAACAAATACAGGTGTGTTCCAAGGATTCATAGAAGGGGCTATATGCCCAAAGTTTACTTGTTCCTCCACCAAAGGGTGGATGGCTACAAGTTTAGGTTTGGTCAATGGCCACTGTTCCACCCAGACAGGGCTTCCAGGCTTCCAACTGATGGGAGGTACTCGGGGAACAGTGGCCTTTAGGATTGGGGGGTGCACCCAAGCGGTTCCCCTATGTTCTTCTCTGTAATTATGAAATTTAAAAAATCCTTTTTCTTAACTCCCTCTAGATCCTGTGTAAGCCTTTGTGCTTCTTCCCCATCCAGGATATCATCATAGGAAGCTTGATGGTCCATAATGACCACAGCATCCATTTGTCTTAGCATGTCTTGCCCTAGTAAATTGGCAGTGAGGCTGTTTGCTACTAAAGGGCATATCTTTCCCTGTTCTACATCTGGGTTAGTCCATTTCATAAGGGCAACCATCTCTTTGGACTGGGAGTTGCCCCCTACCCCCAAAATAGGGGGCCCAGGTACAAGCTTCCAATCCAAGGGCACTTCCTCCTCCCTGAGTATGGTTTGATTTCCCCCCGTGTCAATTAAGCAGTGAAACCTCTTTCCTCCTATGAGAATACTTATTTTAGGGCTTAGTCCTTCCACTAGGGGGACGGTCCAATGGGCTTGGGTCGTCCTGCTGCGAGGCTGCCTGTGCCTCGCAGCAGAGGGGGTTACTCCTTGAGTAAACAGGGCTGGAGGATGCCCCTCCCCTAGTTTAAAGGCTTCTCATCTAAATCAAACTTGGATCAACAATCCTTTTTCAAAAGGTATCCCTTCCTGCACCTGGGGCAGGGTGTAGGGGGCGGTTTGGTCCCCCCCCCGGGCCAGTTGGAGGGGGATTGTTGTAAACAGTCCCTCTTAAATTGCCCCTCCTGCCCATAAGAGACCCCTCCCAGATGGTCTTTGGGTCCCTTGGCCCTGGGCTGCCAGCGCCTGGGTAATAGCCTCAGTCATTTCAGATGTCTGAGCATGTAAAGCTAAAGCTAATGATTGGGACTGGTGCTGTTGCTGTCCACATTCTGGGAGGCCACCACCCATCTGCTCAGGGAACTCTTTCTCAATCCTGCGCAGGACATGCGGTGGTCTGCATTCATCCCTTCCCAGACCAGCAGCTTTACAAACTGATCTCAGAGGTTCCCTGCTGGTAGCTTGCAGTGAATGCTCTGTTGGACTCATTCTATAAACTCAGCTAGAGGCTCACCAGGTTTTTGCTTCACTCCTGCTATGGGGGTCTCAGTGGGCCCATCATCCAGTTTGTAACATCTGGCTAGTCCTGCCTGCCTCACCTGGTCACAGTATGGGCCAGGTATTGTGGCCTGTTGGACACCAGTGGAGTACCCTTCTCCAGTCCCTGTTAACATGGCATAAGTAAAAGGTATTGCGGGTTGAGGCTGACAGTTATTCTCCACTCGCACTCTACATTCCTCCTTAAAGAAAGCACACCATTAAATCAACTGAGAACTGGTGAGAACAGCTTTGGCTACATCCAGCCAGTCCTTATGGACACATGGGTGATAAGCAATGTCCTGTAATAGGGTCTGGGCCCAAGGAGAGTTCGGGTCATCCTCCACCACTGCCTTGTAGAGCTCTTTAAGATCCTTAGCTTCCCATGGATATCATTCCAAGGGCCTGTTTGCTCCTGGTGCCAGATTGACCAGATACACTTGGGGATGTAAATCCTGTGGCCTAAGCTCCAGGCCCCCAGGTGGCCCTTCCTTTCCAGGGTAGGTCTCTGAGTAGGTTACTTCCCCAGCCCTCAGCTCCTACATGGATCCTTGGTAGGAGTCCAAGTCTTGCAGGTCCCTCTCACATGTCCTGTAGGGTGTCTTACCCTATTCCCCCCCACCCAATCGGGGGAATAGGGAGGGAGCCTACGACTATCAGGGGGACCTGAGTCAGAGGGGGTAACTTTCACCCTCGTTTTGACTTCCACTGTGCATGTCTCAGTGCATTCTCCCTCCAATTTGACACATTCCTTTTCCTTCTCACATCCCAAGTCCTACTTTACTCCTTCTAGGCCTAATGTTGCCTCCTCCTCCTTCTTCTGTGAGATAGCATTACCCATAGTAAGGGTTTCACTTACCCTGAGAGACTGTTTTGCCTTGACCGGTGTCTTTTCCTTTTGTGCCCTACTTGTGGCGCCAGATGTCGGGTATTCGTCTGTCCCACAAAAGACGGACGGGGTCCAAGGAATGGTAAGTCCCCCACTAGCTGGTTCTCCAGCCTCCCTTAGCTCGGGAGACAATCAGACACAGCAAGGAGTCAACTCAAGTGAGGAAACCTCGTTTATTAACACAGAGCAAGCAGTTTTTAAAGCAAAAAAGACCAGGTGGCATGGGAGGGGAGGAAGAGGAACCCATCACTGTCAAGGTCATACCCTATCATGCACCTAAGCTTCCACAGGCTGGTTACGCACAGAACATAAAGCAAATTGGGCTCTGCCCACCAACTCCCTCTCAGTGCCATCTTTGCTGCCCATGTGCTCTACAATTAGTAATTCTATATATGGCACGATCAGGATTAGTTTGAGAGATCACATGCCAGAAATGATAGTGAGAATAGGATTAAGGATTAGTAAATAGGCAGATACTATCATTTGTGACCGTTACTCCTGTACACCAAACCACAGCCTCATGTTCCCGCTGATAGTCTCTGGCTTATTCTTAAACCCAGTTCTCCTCCACTCCTAAAAGTTGGTCTAAACCTTCCAGCAACACGAAATGTTTGAGAATGTTAGAGGAATTTTGTGTTTGGGAAGTAGAACCAATTTTTGCTTAAGGTAAGAAAAGCTAAAAATATTTCCCCCTTCCTGTGACTTTCTGCATCTTCTCATTAGGACTTGTCAGAGTTGACGAGGTCTGTCCTTTGAGGAGGTTAATTCCTTTTCATGGGGTGCCCCCCTTCCAACACTGGTAGGCTTCATTGCTACAAATACAGAAAAAGCACACACTACCATAATATGTACAACTGTCTGTAGTCACAAGGTCGTGTACAATCATGTATGTACTCAATCAAGGAGCACTAAGAAGGCTAACAAGGCAGGAGCAGAAAAGACACACCTGTAGGAGAAACAACACAGAATACCAAAATAAAATTGCAATCTAAGAAGACTCCAGGCAGACACACAATTCACAACATCACTAGAATTGTTACCATGCTCATGTTACAGCTGGGCAAAGTGAATAAATTCACATGGGTTAACAACAGAATCTCTTGGTCATGGAGTTTAAACAAGCTCTTGGCTCTCTTAGTCTGGAGAACCATTCAACTTACTCTCAGAACTTCAAGAGTCATTTTCAGTTGTCTGTATGCACATAGTCTACTGGCAATGCAAACTCATGAACTGCAAATCATTAACCCCAGAAAGGAGTAACACATGGAGTGTAGACTCAGGTCCTACACCCATCTTAGGGTTCTCACCTCACATTATTTCCAGAGCCTGAGATTCCTTCAAGTTACAGTTGTCAAGGTCCACTGAAGACTGGCTGGGCACCTGCCTCGCTACTCCAACTATGAAGTGCAAAACTGTACTTCATAGCATTTCCAGCAGCAACGAGGGAACGAAACGAATTTACAGAGTGAAAACAATGGTGGGTGAAGAGGCGCACATTAAGTAGGTTCTGCCACCCCATACTTCCAAAAAAAATCCCAACCCTTTCAAAGCATCTGTGCTTCAATGGACACTACAATTCCCACAATGTGATAGGCTACCCTAGAGGAAGTTGGTCTTACATAGGTTGGACCAGTGTCAGACTCTAAGTCTGAGGAGTTCCTTGATGCATAGGGAAATTTATCTCCTAACTGTGTCAGCTAACATGAGTTTTTACTTTAAAATCACCATTTGCCTCTTGAAACATTGTGAGACCAATCAGATAATGGAAATATATTGGAGAGAATTACATAATTTCACATTTTAATTCTTAGTTATGATAATGTAATTGTGGTTATGAGATTGCATTGCTTTTGCTTCTGTTTTTGCTTACCAGGTATGATTTGCTGACTGTAAATTGCTCTGTTTTTTTTTCCTTAAAATTTAGAATATCTTCCATCGCATCTTCAAAAGGTTTACTGACACTAAACTGATTCCTTGATAAATTTCACCTGTTCTAATATATATATATATATATATATATATATATATATTGAACTCAGTTATTGAACATAATAATTTTAGTTAATTCTTGTAATTTTCTAAATAAAAAATAAGGTGAGGTTTGGGAGCCAGTGGTTGCTGCCTGTAATCTTCGCTGCTCAGGAGGCTGATTTCTGAGGATTGCAGTTGGAAGCCAGTCCCTGCAAAGAAGTATATGAGACTCCTGAGACTCTTACTCCCGTTAACCATAAAAAAAACCAGGGGTGGAGCTGCAGTTCAAGGGGTAGAAATCTAGCTTTGAGTAGAAAGCTCAGGGACAGAACACAATCCCTGGGTTCTAGGCCCAGGATGACATAAATAAAAGATAATGTTATCTTCACAAAAGATAATTACACTCTTTCCTATCTACACAGAAATGGACATTTCTATTGTCAAATTGATTTTCCTTGCAACTCCATTTCCTTCAACTTACAAGTGGTAACAGTAGATAAGGATATCTTGTTGCTGATTTTAGGAGATTAGTATAGGAATTTTCACCATTAGGTAGGATATTGGTTATCAACTGTTCTTTTTGAAAAACAGATATTTTCATTAACATATTTTCAGTACACAGAGTAGCCTCGTGGTCACAGTTTAATGCAAGAATATAATTTATTTCATTGACCTCACTCAATCATACTTCCTCATCCACTCTCCTTCCTAATATAATTTTAACCTACTTCATTATATTGTTTTTGTAAATGCTTTTAAAGAATTTTGAATGAAGAGAATAAACATGATCAACATTGTTACTTGTATGAGAATAAAACAATGAAACATGTCCAAACTATTTTACATCATGATGAAGGGAGGGAGGTGTACCAAATAGAATACATTATAAGCATATATGAAAATGTCATATACGAAATCCTACATATATAACTGTTAACACTTACTTTTGTTCCTGTTTGAAGTGTCTTTTACCTTTTTTTTCCCCTCTGGAGTTGCTCTCTACCACTTAATTCCATTATTTTGATCACTTTATTAGAGATTATTTTGGATTTTACTATCCAGCTTGATTTTAATCCCTGGTCTTCTGATCCTATCCTACTGACAAGCTAGTATTACAAGCATGAGCCACCAGCATATGAGTCTACATGAACTTTATAAATGTACATTTTAAACCATTTTCTCTCCCTCTGCCACTGGGGTTATCTTCCAATAGCTCTATTTTAAACCATTTTCTCTCCCTCTGCCACTGGGGTTATCTTCCAATAGCTCTATTTCCTGTTTAGTAGTAGTAGCAGTAGTAGTAATAGTAGTAGTAGTACTAGTAGTAGTACTAGTAGTAGTAGTATAGTCCTTAAAATCTGTCTATTAAATCTGAAATCGGGCTTCTCTCCCAATAGATATGCTTTTCCATTGTGGTCACACTTACTGACTATTTGCATATCTGATCATTGTTAATAAAATAGAACGTGTAAAGTAACAAAGAATAACAACTGTGGACAGAACTCATTTATTTCTCTGGTTCCACTAAGTTAGACTATTATAGAAAAGTTTACTTTTCTACAGAGCTGTTCCAAGGACCAAATATGAGTATGTCCACAGGCTTTTCAGGGTTTGCCTAGCAAGGTGCTGCTTCTTTGGCCTTCAGCACACTGAGAAGTTCCACTAATATTAGCTTATTGTTGTCTTGTTTATGAGAGAAATATGGGAGCCTAAGATGAGAGATACTTGTTCCCAACCTTGGAAGGCAGAAATATGTACAATTATAACTAAACGGACGAGAGGCCTCTGTGCCTCTCTCCAACTGCTCTGTGGAATTTCTGTCCTTTGAAGAGGGAGGATATACGTGTTGTGTTTTAAAAAATTATGTTCTTTAAACATAAACATAAAAGCTCTCTAAAAACTCAGATATCTTACTAACCTTTAGTATTTTCTTCATTTGCTGTCTATCCTTAGGTTACTTCCAGACTATAATTGGTAGTTGTTATATTTTTTAAACATTGGGGTATGCTGCATGCATTTTATCACAATCACCACTACTAAACCACTGCTGCAATCTTTCTTTCTACCCTAACTCAGATGTGCAGGTTTGAGTCACTCCAGGGACAACAAGTCTGAGTAGAACATGTCTGATTTTGGAATTTCATATGCCAGAGAACGTATAATGGTCCCTTAACTTTTGCTATTGTGAGATAAGCTACATGGCCTATTTCTTAAATGTGTTTTTCGGTCCTCTAATCCTACAATACTACATGACACTGAATGGAAGATTTCTTCATATTGGATGAGAAAATATTTGAAATGATATTGCTTAAGTGGAAACTTACAGGGTCTAGTGGAAATGGAGATAGGACTGATACAATGGTTTTCTAAGGTCCCAATGGAATAATCTGTTTTATATTCAATTTTTTCCAATTAAAGTACACACACACACACACAATAGTCTAAAAGTGAAAAAAACAAGAATGATAAATGATACGTGGGTTGTGAGAGAACAAGGAAGGTAAATTTGGAGGTAAATGAAGTTAGCAACTGTGATGGTTAATCTTGAGGATAAACTTAATTGAGATTGATTTGATTGTGTTTAGATGCACCCACCTAACTCTGGGTGTGTTTGGGGGTTTCCAAGCAGACTAACTGAAGCAGATACGCCTCCTGCACATGGGTGGCACAGTCCCATAAGCTGGCTTTCCATATGGAATTAAAGAGGAGAAAAGAGAATCCTCCCATGGAAGCACTCCTTCTCCCTCTCTTACTCCTTCCCCTTCTCCATGTCCACCATATTCTGCTCTGCCATGACTGCCTGAAATCTATGACACTGAGCAAAATAAATTCCTAAGATATTTCTGTCAAGTATTTTGTCATAGCAAAAAAAAATTCATGATTAACACACAACCGAATTTTCCACTTCTACTTCTTGATTGATTGATTGATTGATTGAGCCCTGCCTAGAACTGGAGCTCAGTTGTAAGCACTGTCCCTGAGCCTAATTTGCTCAGTCAAGGGTAGTGCTCTACCCCTTGAGGAACAATGCCATTTCTAGCTTTTTCTAAGTACTTTATTAGAATTAAGAGTCTCATACACTTTCCTGGCCAGACTGGGTTAATCCACCATCCACAAATCTTAGCCTCCTAAGTAGCTAGGATTACAGGCTTGAGCTGCTTGTGCCTGACCACATTCCACCCCTTCTTCCTTCTTCTTGGTTCTTCCTCCTCTCCCCTCACAACCTTCCTCCTCTACACCATGCTAAATAAGTATAGGCTTTACCACTGAACTGGACAACCAGCCATAGGCTGCCATCTTTACTCAATGAAATAAAGAGTTGACGTCAATGGGTTGATGACTGTATGCTAGGCACCAACCCACCTTTTTCTTTGTGAACTTGGAAATAAACCTATGAGATAGGTAATCATTATCTTAGTCTTACAAACCAGGACACTGGAAGAGAACTAATGATTTGCCAGGGCCAGCATCACAAAACTTAAATCCTGGTCAAACAAACATTTCAATCCAATTTCAGTAGTGAAGATCAGACTCAGACCCAGGCACTCTCCTCACTAGACAGCCATGTACTTAGTCACACCTCTGGGCATTCTTGATTCCTTGTTAAAGGAATGTGAGGGTAGGGGATAACAAAAGCCACACACTAATGGAGTATTATTTGAAGGTGAGTTTTGCAATTGGAAAGTCCAGGAGAAAAGTCCCAGCTCCAGCATTTACTAACGTTTGACATCACATACAAGTAATTTCAAATTGTTTCCTGTGTTTCTGTATCTGGAAAATGGAGATAATCAGAACCCCTTCATTCATGAAGGAGCAATTCACAGCAATGTGTAATTGGCTCAGCTGCAATCCTAAGTACTAAAGAGGCTGAGATCAGAGGATCAAGGTTCAAGGCAGTCTGAGCAGTAAAGTCTGTGAAACTTTATTTCCAATTAATCACCAGAAAACCAAAAGTAGTGTAGTAATTCAAACTGGTAGAATGCTAGCCTTAAGCAGAAGAACTGAGGTACAGTGCTTGGGCCCTAAGTTCTAGCCTGACAACCAAAACCAACAACAACAAAGAGCAAGTTCCAATCATTTGTTTAACATAGTACATTGAGGCTGAAATCTGAGGATTGAATTTCAAAGCCAGCCTAGGCAGCTAAATCTGAGAGTTTTATCTCCAATTAACGTACAAAAGCCAGAAGTACAGATGTGGCTGAAATGATAGAGCACCAGTGACAGACAGCCACTCACTGCTTTTTCTTCAACCTGGCATAAGTCCAGCACAAATGGCCCAACAGCAGATGTTTGTTGGTGAGAAACTGAATGAGTGAACACTAAAAGAGGCCTCGCCTCCTCCCATCTTTTCATGTCCAGGCCCCCTCTGACTGCACTGTTATCTGTTCTCTCATCCTGGGAAAATAACCAGAGCATAAAATGTGTCATATGAACCAGTTATAATTGTACACTTCAGTAGCTTTAAGTTTATTCACATTTTCATGCAGCCTCACTGATACCAACCTCTAGAACTTTCTCAGAATCCAACCTGAAATTAAGCACTTATTAAACAGCACCATCCATCAATCCATTTCCCCAGTCTCAGGAAACCTACCATTCTACTTCCTTTCTCACAATTTGACTGTTGCAGATCTCCTGTGAGTGGAGTCATGATATTCTAATGATAGTGATGGTCATGGTGTGTATGTCTATGTGCGTGTGTGTGTGTGTGTGTGTGTGTGTGTGTGTGTGTGTGTGTGTGTTCATGCTCATGCACACCCCAGTGTTATTGCTTGTACTCAGGTCCTGGGCAATATCCCTGGCATCTTTTGCCATTTCTACCATAAATTCACATTAGTTTTCTAAGGTAGTTAATTGGAAATGAGTCTCATAAAACTTCAATCCTCAGCTCTAAACTTCTTGAATAGCTAGAATTACAGCCTCGAGCCAACAACACATGGCTAGAGACGGTCTATTTTAACACATTATTTCTGCTAGCATGTAGTGCTTCATTTTTTAGTCAAACATTAGTGTAAATATTGCTATGAAAATATTTTTGAAGGTGATTACCATGTTAATCACATGGGTAAATATAAACAGATAGATTTAAATAATTTTTAACGTTGAGTAAAGATTTATTACGGGCTGGGAATGTGGCTTATTGTTAGAGTGCTTGCCTAGCATGCATGAAGCCCTGGCTTTGATTCCTCACTACCACATGAACAAAAAGCTAGAAGTGACGCTGTGGCTCAAGTGGTAGAGCACTGTCCTGGAGCCAAAGAAGCTCATTGACAGTGACCAGGCCCTGAGTTCACCCTCCAGGACTGCCAAAAACCAAAACCAAAACAAAGCAAAGCAAAAATGATGATTGCCCTTCCTAAATAGAATGGACTTTATCCAATGATTTGATGAATTTCGGAATTTGAGCATACTCAAATTCTGCCACTTAGCTGCAGTATAGAAATTCTGAGTCTCCATCTACAGGCTGAATGATGCAAAATTTTTCTCTTGCTTGAGCTATCAGGCCTGATATCCCCCAATCAGCATATACACATGTATGTATACTTTCATGCATGTGTATATATGTGTGGACACATTATATATACATATACGTATTCATATACATATACACACAAGTTTATAGTGGGGAGGGGTTGAAATTAAAGTGTAGACACTTTCCCCTAGCTTATTCTGCTTGAGACTAGTACTTTACCACTTGAGCCACACCTTCGGGTCTGGGTTTTTTTTTGGTGTGTGGGAGATAGTGTTAGGAGATGGTTATGAGCCATTTTTATTGTTGTTGTTTGGTGCCAGTACTAGAGCTTGAACTCAAGATCTGGGCATTATCCCTTAGCTCTTTCACTCAAAAGTAGCACTCTACAACTTGTCCTACAGCTCCATTGCAGGCATTTTAGTGGTTAATCAGAGATCATAGCTGTAAACCGTGATCCTCAGACCTCAGCCTACTAAGTAACTAAGATTACAAGCAAGAGATACCAGCACCTGCCTCAGATAGTATTCTTATCGTCATACTATTTTGATTTTGAGCTGTGTGGCTCTAGTCAGTGGCTTAATCTCTCTGAATACCATTTTCTGATATGTGAAATGAAGATTAAGTAAGCACATTAATAATAATAAATACTCTATGGGGAGGGTATGGACAGTTGATGGGGTAAAAATAAAATAAATGTAACCTTCATCTCTCAATACAACAGTTGTTAGTAATCAATATTTATTATTTGTCATTATTATTTGGCCCGACCTTGATTTGAGAATCCTTATAAGGTACAGGACACAGAGAGAAGTCCCAAGGCAGCCTCATCCCTGCCCCTATCTCACTGGCTCCCTTTGAGGTCACAAGAGGCCCCCAGCAATGAAAAATGTCCTAGCTCTACATGTTATGAGTTGCTCCCAGATTTGATTTTGACTTTAATCATTGGTGCTCTGGCTGTGATTTTAAGGAAAATGGCTAAATACTATTGGTGCCAATGGGGACATAGCAGCCCATTCTATCTATACTCGGTCTTTGAAGGTTCCCCCAGAAAATAGAACGAGAGAGAGGGGGGGGGTGTTGGTCCACAAAGTTGTTTAGTCTACTAATCACGGTTCTGGCAGTCTGTGCTGGACTAGGACTGGCAAATGGGGTAGAGAGACCCACCTATAGCCATTGAGGGAGTTTCCTTTCTTTTCCTGGTGATTTAGGTGATTTTTACATCTTTCCAGGCTACCAGAAGATAATAGGATAGGAGAAGGATCAGAGTGGGCATGTCACAGAAAGGATCAGATTCCAGGGAATGGATACCCATGTCTTCCTCTTCTTGCTATGAGAGGTCCTTGATGTCCTTGGTTTCCTAGTCTTTACAAGTGAAGCAAAGGCTAGCTCTTCCTTCCCATGGCCCAGGGAGCATTCAATAGGCCTGAACTAAAGCGCAGGATGGGCTCTGTAGAGGGAATCTCATCTTTAGCACCAGCCAAGGATGTGTTGTTAAAAAACTGTGCCTCCTGGTTCTCTGTAGGTTCCCAGATACCTAGCAGATTTTATTTCACTCAACTCTTGAACTAGTTCATTCCTTCCCTCCCTTTTTTCCTCCCTTTCCCCTTCTATCCTCTCCCTCTCTTTTTTGTCAGTCTTTGTTATTGAATACAGGGCCTGTCCCTGAGCTTTTTGCTCAAAGCTAGCTCTCTACTATTTTGAGATACAGTTCCACTACTGGTTTTCTTGCTAGGATTACATAACTGAGCCACTAATTCCATAATTCTTCCCTCCCTCCTTCTTTCTCCTCCTGCCCCCACTCCTTTTCTTTTTTCTTTCTCTTTCTTTCATTTTGTGTTTGTCCTAGAGACTGCACTGAGTACCTGGGCACTGTTTTTGAGCTCTTCATTCAAGGCTAAAATTCTACCACTTGGGCCACAGTCCCACTTCTAGAGTCTTACAGTCTTTCCTGCCCATGCTGACTTTGAACCACAGTCCTCAGATCTCAGCCTCTTCACCAGCTAGGATTAAAGGTGTGAGTCACCAACACCTGGCTTAGTTGTCCTTCTCAAGAACTTTCATCTCAGGCAGAGCAGGAATTGCTGTATTGAAACACCAGCCAGACACTGTAATAAGGACAATGTATGTCTCAACTGGCCTAGGATCAAACATTATTGAAACTAATTCATACTTAGGAAAACTAGGTAAGACAGGTTTACCCATAAGGGTGAAGAATCCATGCCTGATGCCAATAGTTCACATGTAGACTCCTAGTTACTGAAAAGGCTGTGATCTAAGGACCATGATTCAAAGCCAGCCTGGGCATAAAAGTCTGTGAGACTCTTATCTCCAATGAAAAACTAACGACCAAGAAATGGAGCTGTGGCTCAAGTGGTATAGTGTGCCAAACTTGAGAATAAAAGCTAAGGGACAGCACTCAGACTCAAAGTTCAAACCCTAGGATTGGTGTGTGCATGCATGCACGCACGTGCACATACACACACACACACACACACACACACACACAAACACACACACACACACACACACACACACACACACACACACACACACACACACACACACACACACACACACACACACACACACACACACCACAGAATGCATGTAGCCTGTCTTTTGTGCCACAGGTTTTTTTTCCAATGAAAGGTACTGAGGCAGGGGATTGGATTTAGGGTCTGGTGTCACTGATTGTCCAGGAATTTTCTTCCTCTGTAATATGGAAATAAGGATAACTGAGGGATATGGTTGTTCGGAGCATTAGACGAGCTAATAATAAGTGGTATATGTGTGTGTGTGTGTGTGTGTGTGTGTGTGCGTGTGTGTGTATGTCTGTGTCTGTGTCTGTGTGTGTGTGTACCATTCCTAGGGCTGTCCCTGAGCTTTTATGCTCAAGGCAGGCACACTACCACTTGGGACACTGGTCCAATTCCAGATTTTTTGATGTTTAATTGGAGTGCTGGCATTGAACCACAACCATCAGGTTGCTAGCCTCCTGAGTAGCTAGGATTACACATATGAACCACTGGCTTCAAACTATAATAAGGTTTTCATGAAGGGGAGTTGGTGATATTCTTCAGTTACTATTTCATGGTGACCTCCTCTGAGGCCCCCAAAATGCAACCAGATGGGGCTCTGCCTTCAAGGAACCAGGATGAGTCAAAACCAGCCAAGTAACGCTGCATTAACAAACAGCCCAGCAGTATTTCTACTCACAACATGAGTTTAAATTGAGTCAGTAGGAGCTTCTTTTCTTCCTGTGAAGGACACTCTGCTCTGACAAACTTCTAAGATCACTGGCAAAGGAAATCAACTTAAGCTTCACTCTGATGTAGTTTCTACATATGTTGTAATCATGTGATTGTACCTAACCTTTTTTTTTTTTTTGGTTGATTGTGGGGCTTGATCTCTGGGCCTGAGCGCTGTCCCTCAGCTCTTCAGCTCAAGGCGAGCACTCTACCACTTGAGCTACAGTGCCACTTCCGGTTTTCTGGTGGTTTATTGGAGATAGGAGTCTCACGGTTTCTCCTGCGTGGGCTAGCTTTGAACCGTGATCCTCAGATCTCAGCCTCCTGAGTAGCTAGGATTAAAGGCGTGTGCCACCAGAGCCCAGCTAGATTGTACCTAACCTTGAAATGAACAGAAATGTTTAAGTCTATCACGTTGCATGTGTCCCATGGTGTAGGAAGGCAGGCGTGTATGTCAGCAACTACTCACAAGTGTTTTAGTCCCATAGAAGATAAGTTCCTTTATCATTTTTTAAAATTTTTAACCTGGTAGTGCAGAGTGGGACTTGAACTCAGGGGCTGGACCCTGTCCCTTCGCTATTTTTACTCAAGGCTAGGATTTTACCACTTGAGCCACAGCTCGATTTCTGGTATTTTGGGTGGTTAATTGGTTAGCATTCTCACATATTTACCTGCTCAGGCTGGCTTGAACCATAATCCCCAGCTTCTAGCCTCCTGAGTAGCTAGTATTACAAATATCAGCCAACAGTGCCCAGCTGACACTTATAAGTCTTTTGTTTATTGGCCTAGGAAGGTGGCTCCATGATAGAGTGCTTGCTTCTCATGCATGAGAAGCATATCCATATCGTGGAGTTCCTTTCAATGTGTATACTATTTTAGATAAATATGAAGAGGCACTTAAACACCTTATCTTTTATGTAGGTAAGAGTTGTGTTTTTCTGGGAAGAAAGTCTTTAACTTACCTTATGTAATGGTATGTGTGAGTCGTCACCAAATGGTTTCTACATCTTTGTCATTCTCCTGAAATTTGCCTTGGGTTCAATGATCAGGCCATGTCAACAGACACATTTGGCATTTGTCAAAAATGACAAATCCAAGGGAGGTACTGGTGGCTCACAGCTATAATTCAGTCATGAGGTTTGAGATGAGAGGATTGCACTTCCAAGCCAGCCTGGGTAAGCAAATCTGAGTCTCTTATCATTAATTAACAAGGAAAAAGAGAAAAACAAAACATGGAAGGAGCCCGGCACCAGTGGCTCATGCCTGTAATTCTAACTACTCAGGAGGCTGAGATCAAAGGACCACGGTACAAAGCCAGCCAGGGCAGGAAAATCCATGAGACTCTAATCTCCAATAAATCAGGAGAAAACCAGAAGTGGCACTGTGGATCAAGCAGTGAAGTGCTCGCTTTGAGCTGAAGAGCACAGGGACAGTGCCCAAGCTGAGAGTTCAAGCCCCATGCCCAACCAAAAAAACAGAAAACTGAAAAAACAAAACAAAAATATCCACAAAGAGAGATGTGGCTCACGAAAAAGAGCACCAATTGTGAGCAAAAACCAGCCAATCAATAATATGAGCTGGGTTTAAGGATTTAGCTCAGGGAGGAGCATTTCCCTGGCAAGTACAAGGTCCTGAGTTCCATCCTGCCTACTCAGGATGAAGAGATCTCAGAATCTTGTTTCTAAAGCATCCCTTGCAGGAAAGTCTGTACGACATTTTTTTTTTGGTTTTTTTTTTTTTGGGGGGGGTCAGGTCGAGAGGCCTGAACTCTGGGTCTGGGCGCTGTCCCTCAGCTCTTCAGCTCAGGGCTAGCGCTCTACCACTTGAGCCACAGTGCCAATTCCGGCTTTTTTCCTTTTTTTTTTGCTTATGTGGTGCTAAGGAATCAAACCCAGGGCCTCAGGCATGCAAAGCAAACGCTCTACCACTGAGCCACCTTCCCAGCCCACTCTACAACTCTTAACTCCGATGAATCATCAAAATGCCAGAAGTAGAGCTGTGGATCACGTGGTAGAGCACTGGCCAAGAGTGAAAACTAAAAGACAGAACACAGGCCCTGAGTTTAAGACCAAAGATCTGAACACATACCTACACACACACAGACACACAGACACACACACACACACACACACACACACACACACACACACACACACACACACACAGAAATATTGATAATTTAGTCCAAATGCACATAAACATATTCAGGTACATGAGTAAGTTTCAAAGAGGCAGAAACAAATATGATCACAGTTTGGAATATAAAAAAATGCCACGTGCCATCGGTTCATAGCAGGGAAGGAAGGCATGTGTCATTTCACCCTCAGGGAACTCCTCTAGGGGATATTTTGGGCAATCTCTCCACCAGGATATGTCTGTACTACTGGAGAGTCAAAGGTGGCAAGTTCCTCAAGAACCAGAAATTCACATTTCACCCCATCCAAGGGACCTACATTTCCAAGAGGATCTTTGCACTCACTCCCCAAGGAATCAACAATACCTAAAAAACAGATAGGATGGATAGCAGTGAATTGGGAGAAGGAGCGGGGAATCCTGGGGTCCCTGTGCAAATGGTTAAATGGGAAAGGGACTGACCTGAGTAGAGACACAAGGATAAGTAGGTGGAGGTGAGGCAGGAAAGCAGAGATGATGAGGGCACTAGTCCTACAGGAGGCATCACATCCTGGGACACAGGCATGTGCAGACAGGGTACTCCCCAGAAAGAGAATGCTGGATGAGGTCAGGGGACAGGAGAGGGCAACAGAAAGAACTGATTGTAAAGTATGAAAAGTAGAAATAAGGGTCCCATACTGGGGCACCAAGGGGCCTGGGTTCTATTTTGACTCTACTGAGTGGACAAATCCCTATGCTCACAACCTCAATTGACCCCACCTGGGAGAAAAGTAGGAAGAAGCACAGACTGCTCAGGTGCTGCCACTGAGGACACCTACCAGATGAGGAGGAAGGAGAAGGAGTCACAGGTTTGGAGTAAACCCACACCATGGTGGGAGACTGGGGTGCAACATTCTGTCTGCACCATACCTAGGCACTCAGCTGTCTGGCTCACGGCCCCTCAGGGTTCCATCAGGCTGCAGCCTACAGTGCAGAGCCCACAGCCCCACATTGGGCAGGAAGACCAGAGCCACCAGTAATGGAGCCACCGCCTGCACAAAGCACTTCTCCTTCTGCTTCTTCAGAGCCAGTCAGCCCACAGTTCAAGCAGCCTTGCTCCAAGCCCTGGCATGTCCAAATGGTGGTAGCAGCAACAACTCAGCAAAAGGGAGTTGCCCAGGCCCAACCCCAATCCATCCCCCCTTCACGTCTCCTGTTCATAGGCTAGCAAACCAGATGCTACCACTTAGTCACCACAGCAGGGGGTAGTCGCTGCCACCAATCCCAAAGTTGGGCACTATGGAGTCCTCAGACCCAATATTCCCCTTTCTACACTTGTTAGAGAATGACTCTATCTGTCGACCTTGGCCTTCTTCTGGAGAGTTCTAGTCTATCCAGGTGAGAACTGTGGGTCTGATATCAGATATCCCCCTCCTCAATCAAAATGGTGCATCCTGCTACTCCATAGCTCCCTCACCTTCCCACCCAAGTGTGGTGAGAAAGAGCTAGAAATGAGTTGTTGAGCTATAAATGGTACCTGCTTGGTGCTAGTGAGCATGTAAATTTTGGTAGTTGAAGTGTACCCCAGAGATCGATTCCTCCTCACAACCTCCTCTGAGGGTGTGAGCTATCCTGGGGGAGTCGAGCTTGTCAGGCTTTGCAGATACTGCTGGAGCCCTGGCATTGCTTTATGCTCAAGGCTAACACTTTATCATTTTGAGACACAGCTTTGCTTGTGGGGTTTTGTTGCTGGTGCTGCTGTTGCTGTTGTTGTTGTTGTTTGTAGATAATTGGAGATAAGAATCTCAGGGACTTTCCTGCCCAAGCTGGCTTCCAATCTTGATCCTCAGTTATCAGCCTTCTGAAGAGCTTGGATAAAAGCTGTGAGCCATTGGTGCCTGGTTAATCTCTTTTGTTAAATTTGATAATTTTTGCTTTCTTCTGATTTCATAGTCTATCAAAATATGTGTGGAATACCTTTTTCTGCATACTGTCACTGTGCTCCTTGATTCTTTACTGGAGGCTGTCCGCAGAAGTGCCGTCAACCCTTATGAACTCTATGAGGGGACTCTATGGCAGCTGAGTGTCCAGGGCAAAGTTGGCAGAGGAGGCAGTGGCACCCGTGGGGATTTGGCAGAGTAAGGGAGGACACAGAAGAAAATGAGCACTGCTTATATGGGCAGCCTGAGTGGGCAGCCCCGGGGGTTGATGGTGTGGGTGCCCCTAGGCAGCTGAGGATGGCCTGGAGGCAGCGGTGCTTCTGCTGCAGCTCCGTGGCTTCCATCACTGCCATTGCCTCTGCAGAGCAGGTGCATTGGCTCTGCCTTGAGCCTGGGGTTATAGGGCAGCTGCTGGCCGGCCAGGACTTGCTTCCGGGCCTCTGGCTCATCCTGCGGCTGCCTGAAATTCATGTAGGCCTGGTGGAGGAGGTAGGGCATGAGCACAGTCACTGGCTGTCTCCCTGAGGCCCTTGACCTGGTGGAGAAACCAGTCCAGAGGTGCTCAGCTGCTGGAGCTCAGCTGGCAGTGTGGGACTCAGGCTGCTGATGAGCAGCATCTGGTGCTCACAGATGCTGAGCAGGGTCCATGGGCCAGTCCACAGGAGACGTCAGCAGGGGCGAGGCATGGGACAGTGGGCCAAGGCTCCTGGGTCCCTGAGGCTTCGCCGTCCCAGTCTCTGCTGCTGCTGGCGCCTGAGCCCAAGGAGCACCCACTGCTAGTTGGAGGTTCACAGCATGTTAGCTGCCCCTGCCGGCGCGGGGCTTCCCAATGACTCAAGCCTGAGATGGGTGCTGGGCACCAGAGGCCTCAGGTGCAGCCTGCCACCCTTTCAACTGCAGCAGCATTGTGTACCACAACAAGCTGTACTGACTTGGCTCCACTCTGCAGCTTCGGTGCTGGAAAGGATGTGCCCCACAGACCCTCATAGCAGCTGCATTGAAGCCCAGGAGGCAGTGTCCTTGGTGCCCCATCTTGGAAAAAGGACCCAGCGTGGTGGTGGCGGCTGGGCTGGAGTGGCCTTGCAAATGATTTAAGTACACTTTATTTGGGAGTTTACTGTCTTCTTAGTGTGTGTAAAGCATTAGTTTTGTTAGGTGACTAGTTGGACATGTCTACATTCTGACCAGGTTGGTCTAATTGAACATTTTTTATTAATTTACTTTATTAGTATTATAAAGAACATGTACAGAGGGATTACAATTAAATGAGTCAGGTAAAAAATACATTTCTGTTTGTACAGTGTCTTCTGTTCCCTCACTCTTTCCCAGCACCTTCCTTCCATTAATTAAACATTTAGGGAATTCCCTGAAGGAAATATAGACTAATGTAAAATAAAATCTTACGTCAGTAGAGACTTAACCCAATCACATTTATTTTTTTGTAGAATAGACAAATCTATTTTCTGCAATGATGAAACAGCCATGAGGTATCCTTGGAGACTGGAGGGAAGTTGCTGAGCTACCTAACCTGGGCACTAAGGAGAAGATCAATTGGCCTAAAAGGATGCCTGAAAGAAGACAGAGCTGCAGCTACGTGTGATGATCAAGCAGGTCCAAGCATTATAGAGGTGACATTAACTTACTTCTCTGCACACCATACTTAGTTTTATTTGCTGTATAAAAGAAAGGAAAGTTTAGAAAATTCATTATTGTGAATTTTCCAATGAAAAGGCAAGCCTTACGAACATTTATGTTTTGCTCATTAATAATACAGAATGGAAAAAGGTTCAATGTTGAGTATATCAATACTTTAAGTACTGTGAAGATACTCTTTGATGAGTCATGAAATTTAGTCCATGGAGCACAAATCTAACTTTTTTTTTGAATTTTAATTTTTTGTGAACATACTGTACACAGGGGTTACAATTATATGGGCAAGATAATGAGTACATTTCTTATCAAGCATTACAGCCTCCTCCTTTGTTTACCCTTCACATCCCTTCCCAGCCTCCCTCCGCCCGCCCACCCATTCCCCCCCTGCCCCTCCACACCAAAGTTGTAAAGTTTGTTTTTGACATGACAAATTGTACTTCTCATAGTTGCATATAGTCAAACTGTATCCTTAAACGACTCGTTTTTCCCCATCTCCTCCACAAATTATAATGACATCAAATACAGTGAAAGCAGAGGTTATACTGTGGGGGAGAGACATACAAAGCTACAAAGAAATAATCTTATAAATGCAGTAGAAACAAATGCATTAAAGAAAAAACATTTAAATACATATCTAAGGGTTCGTTTTCCTAACATCACATGATCTGAACTTTTCTGCTTGAAATACATATACTAGATATTGCAAACTAGGGAAACCATGGGACCTATGTTTCTTTGGGCCTGGCTTACTTCACTTAATATAATTTTTTCCAAGCCTTTCCATTTCCTAACAAATGGGGAAATGTCAGTCTTTCTGATGGAAGCATAGATTTCCATTGTGTATATATACCACATTATCTTGATCCATTCATATACTGATGGGCATCTGGGTTGGTTCAATATCTTAGCTATGATAAATAATGCCGCAATAAACATAGTTGTGCTGGTAGCTTTAGTGTGGTCATGTTTATAAACATTTGGGTAAAGGCCCAAAAGTGGGAATGGTGGGTCATAGGGGAGGTCTATGTGAAGTCTTTTGAGGAACCTCCATACTACTTTCCAAAGTGGTTGAACAAGTTTACACTCCCACAAACAATGAAGTAAGGATCCCTTCTGTCCACATCTTCTACAGCATCTGTTGTTGTTAGAATGCATGATTATAGCTATTCTAAATGGCGTGAGGTGGTATCTCAATGTTGTTTTGATTTGCATTTCTTTTATGGCTAGGAACGTTGAGCATTTCTTCATGTGTCTATTGGCCATCCTTCTTTCTTCTTCAGAGAAGTTTCTCTTCAAGTCTTTAGCCCACTTATTTATTGGGCAGTTGTTTCTTTGAGGATTTGTTGTTGGGGGATTTAATTTTTTGAGTTCCACGTATATTTTAGATATGAGACCCTTGTTAATTGTATGCCTAGTAAAGATATTAACCAAATCTGTGGGCTTTCTATTGATCTTGCTTGCTATGTCGTTTGCCATGCAGAAGCTCTGCAACTTCATGCAATCCCATTTGTCCAACTTTTCTTTCTTTGTTGTGTTTCCAGGTCTCTATACAGAAAATATCGGACTGAGCCAAGGAGACCTAGGGTTTCTCATATTCCATCATGTAATGTTTTCAGAGTATGTGATTTGACTTCGAGGGCTTTGATCCATTTGGAGTTGATTCTGGTGCAGGGTGATATATAAGGATCTAGCTTTAGTTTTCTACATGTAGTTAACCAATTTTGCCAGCAACATTTACTGAAGAGGCTGTCTTTCCTCCATTCTATTGTTTTAGCTCCCTTATCAAAGATTAAATGGCGATAGGTCTGTGGGTTCATTTCTGGGTTTTCAATTCTATTCCATTGGTCCTGGGGTCTGTTCTTGTCGCTACCGCCTCGACCAGCAAGGAAGACTCGACACCGAACTCTTCTCTTTGCAGTTTATTCAGGACCTTTAGGTAATCTTCTGACTCCCAACCCCGGGGAGAATTCCCCACAGCCTTAAGTACCCGCTGGGTAGCCAACCCTGATACGCCACGTGGGAACCACCAATAGGTTCAGGTGCGCAGAAGCAAGCCAGATTCTTTGCCTTAGCCATATAAGGAGTTGTTTACCACAGAGAGCACTCGCCATCGGGAAGGCGGAGGGCGGAAGCCGGCGCCATCTTCCAGGTGCCGCCTGTCGTAGCTCTCTACAGTTCCCCCTTTTTTGTTTAAAGAACACAGATGAGAACAGAGGTCTGATCCCTGTTGTGCAATGCAAGGACTGCATACAAGCCTTCTCCCAGAGGGTACCTTCTCTAGGGATGACTCAGCCTGTCCATTGATTCGTTTTTCACAAGGACGGGAAAAGGCGAATTGAACCCGTGTGCAATCAAACATGCTCTCCTCTAGGGCAAAACTCATGCCTCTCGACTGCAGTACTTTGGCTTTGCAATCTGTGTTCATTGTTTTAGGGTGGCAAGCCACGCTTGAGGGGACTGACCTGCTCCAATGACTGTAAAGGCTTGGATAATCATGGCTGCACTGTGATGCTGAGAACCTCTAATTTGGCAAATGCACCACAGGCATACCAAGGAGGCTAACACCAGAAAGCCTGTCTGGGCTCCTAAAGCCGCCCATTCCTTAAGATGATTCATAGCAGCGGAGATCCATGAAGATAAGCCCTCGGCCAATCCGGCATCCAATCGGGTCGAGTTCACCATGACGATGGCAACCCTGAGCTGTTCCATCAGGCTGTCGAACTCCCCAGTTCAATTACCTAAAAGATAACTAGACAACTGTTTAGACAAATTTGCAGCATTTTTTAAATAGGTTTTTTCCTGGGCCTGAACTCTGGGCCTGGGCGCTGTCCCTCAGCTCTTCAGCTCAAGGCCAGCACTCTACAACTTGAGCCACAGCACCACTTCCGGCTTTTTTTTTTTGCTTATGTGGTGCTGAAGAATCGAACCCAGGGCCTCATGCATGCAAGGCAAGTGCTCTACCACTGAGCCACCTTCCCAGCCCCGCTTCTTCTGGGTTAATTGCACCACAGCAGCAGCTAATCCAGCTTTAATTAGTGGTCCACCCAGCTCTCTGCAAACTTTCATCCATGCTTCTAGTCCCCTATTCCTATATGGGGTTATGGCGGCTCTGCATTCCTTAGTGCACTGCTCATAAACAAGCTGTTTAATTAATGGCATGGCTGTGTCTGGGTCACCAAAAATTCTGCCAGCGGCCTCGACCATACGGGCAACAAAGTCCGAAAACGGCTCCATAGAGCCCTGCAGGATTTTGGTGAGATTGCCACTCACCTCGCTTTTATTTGGTAAGGCCTTCCATGCCTTTATGCCAATTTTATTGATTTGTTCATAAACTTGAACCCGGTAGCCTATCTGCTGATTGGCGAATCTCCCCTGTCCAAGCAGCATATCTCTGTCCCAAGCTGGGTTGTCCCCAGCCTGATTGGCCGCAGCCTCTTCACTAGCAAATTCAATCAAAAAGGCATTCCAATCTAAATACTGACCTGGGCTCAAACAAGCTCGTGCGAGCCCACTCCAATCACCGGGTGTCATGCAATGTCTGTTTAGGGCCTCCACCTGGGCTACAGTAAAGGAGGCTGTGATTCCGTATGTCCACACAGACTCAGCTAAAGATTTTATAACCTTAAAATCTAAGGGTTCATGATACCGCTGTCCCTGTGGACCCTGAAATATTGGACAGGCTAGATGTGACTCGGTTCTGACCGCTTTCCACACGCCTGGGCTGAAAGAACAGCTGGGGCTGCCACTTCCGGAGTCCTCCGCATAGAGTGGAGGGGCCGAAGGTGTGGGGCGGTGCATGGAGGGCGTGCATTCATCTTTATCTGGGTCCTCTCTCTCCTTCCCTTTCCTACTCTTTCTTATCTTTGTTTTTTCTATTTGTTCTATGAGTGATTGTAGTTCCTCTGAATCTGTAGACTCAGAGGTCTCTAGTTCGGAAAAATCGGGGTATAACCCCCCTCTACTCTCCTCCTTTTCTTTCTTTTTTTTTTAAATTTTATTTTATTTTATTTGAGAACATACTGTACAGCGGGGCTACAATTACATGGGCAGGATAATGCATACATTTCTTACCAAGCATTGCAGCCTCCTCCTTTGTTTACCCTTCACCTCCCTTCCCAGCCTCCCCCCTCCCCCCACCCAATTATACCCCCCTCCCCCCCCAACACCGACATTGTAAAGCTGGTTTTGACATGACATTTTGTACTTCTCATTGTTGCAACAGGTCCACCTTTATCCTTAAACGACTTGTTTGTCCCCATCTCCTCCACATGTTATACTGACATCAAATATAGTGAAAGCGGGGGTTACACTGTGGGGGAGGGACATACAAAGCAACAAAGAAATAATCTTATAAATGCATTAGAAACACATGCATGAAAGAAACGAAAACATTAAAATACATATTTAAGGGTTCATTTCCCTAACATCACATTATCTCAGCTTTTCCGCTTGACTCATACCTATACTAGATATTGCAAATAAGGGAAACCTATGGGCTCTCCTCCTTTTCGCTGTCTGCCCTTTCCGATCTTTCTTCCTGCAGCATTTCTAAGGCGGCCTGACCATTCTCTACCGCCTCACTGCAACACTGGTCCTTGAGACAGCCTCTTATCAGTTTCCATATTGGTCTCACTCCGCTCTTAAGCATTCCTTGTTCAAAGGCAAAATCTAGGTCTCTCCCTAGTTTCTCCCAAGAGGCCACCGTGAGGCTTCCGGAGACAGCGAAACACGGGGCAACGATGTCACATTCATTCAAAAACTCTCTAAAGTACTCTTTTTTATTTTTAACTTTTTTGAGTGCAGTAGCTCATTGAGAGCCAAAAAAATTGGGTGCGAAGAAGAAGTGCCCATGTTTTAAACATTTCAAGCTGGAAACAAACTTTTACTTTCACTTTTGGCTACTCTACTGACTAGCCCCGGGTTCTTGCTCTCTCTTTATCTACAGAGAAGAGCAAAAATCCCCCCGCTCTTGTCGCGGATTCCCCCTTTACCTGGGAACTTACCCCCGCTCTTGTCGTGAATTCCCCCTTTTACCTGGGAACTTACCGGTGCACCACCCTGACCACAGAGAGTTCTGAGTCCTCGTTGGGGTTATGGCTGAGTTCCCCGTACGGGCCACCACGTGTCGCTACCGCCTCCACCAGCAAGGAAGACGCGACACCGAACTTTTCTCTCTGCAGTTTATTCAGGACCTTTGAGTAATCTTCTGACCCCCAACCCCGGGGAGAATTCCCCACAGCCTTAAGTACCCGCTGGGTAGCCAACCCTGATACGCCACGTGGGAACCACCAATAGGTTCAGGTGCGAGGAAGCAAGCCAGATTCTTTCCTTAGCCATATAAGGAGTTGTTTACCACAGAGAGCACTCGCCATCGGGAAGGCGGAGGGCGGAAGCAGGCGCCATCTTCCAGGTGCGGCCTCTCGCAGCTCTCTACATGTTCTTATGCCAATAACAAGCTGTTTTGATTACTATGGCTTTATAGTAGAGTTTGAAATTTAATATTGATATTCCTCCAGCAGTGTTCTTTCTGTTGAGGAGAGTTTTTGCTATTCGGGTCTTTTGTTGTTCCATATGAATTTTTGGATTGCCTCTTCCATTTCCTTGAAGAATGAGGTTGGAATTTTTATAGGTATTGCATTGAATTTGTAGATAGCCTTGGGAACTATTGCCATTTTCATGATGTTAATCTTTACAATCCAGGAGCTTGGGAAGTTTTGCCATTTTCTAAGTTCTCCTTTGATTTCCCTTTTCATGAATTTAAAGTGTTCATCATAGAGGTCCTTCACTTCTTTGGTTAAGTTAATTCAAAGGTATTTTATTTTTTGAGGGGTATTTAAGATGGAGTTACTTTCCTAGTTTCGGCAACACTTTTCTCATTGTTGGCATACAGACAATTCATTGATTTTGGGGGGTGAATTTTATACTCTGCTACTTTGCCAAAGTTTTGAATCAGCTTGAATAATTGGGGAGTGGATTCTATGCGATTCTTTAAATAAAAGATCATGTAATCTGCAAAGAGGGAGTGATTTATTTCTTCTTTCCCTATTTGGATCCCCTTTATGTCTGCATCTTGTCTTATTGCTGTAGCTAGGCATTCTAATACTAGATTGAAGTGAAGTGGAGAGAGTGGACATCCTTGTCTTGTTCCTGAGTTCAGAGGAAATGACTTTAGTTTTTCACCATTAAGAATAATGCTGGCTGTAGGTTTGTCAGATACAGCCATTACTGTATTGAGTAATGTTCCATGGATTCCTAATTTTTCCAAAACCTTCATCATAAAGGAGTTTTGGATCTTGTCGAATGCTTTTTCTGCATCTATTGAGATACCCATGTGGTTCTTATTCTTGCTGCTGTTGATGTGCTGAATAATATTATTTGATTTGCGTATATTGAACCAACTTTGCATCCCTGAAATGAATCCTGTTTGATCGTGGTGTATGATTTTTTGGATGAATTGTTGAAGTCAATTGGTCAAAATTTTGTTGAGAAGTTTTGCATCAATATTCATCAAAGAAATGGGTCTATAGTTCTCTTTCTTTGATGAGTCCCTGCCTGGTTTTGGGATGAGGAATATGATTGCTTCATAGAATGTGTTCGGTAGTGAGCTTTCTATTTCAATTTCATTGAAGAGTTGGAGGAGTATTGGTGTAAGCTCTGCTTTGAAGGCCTTGTAAAATTCCGCTGTAAAACCATCTGGTCCTGGACTTTTCTTAGCTGGGAGGTCTCTTAATGCTGTTTCTATTTCAGTGCTTGATATGGGCCTGTTAAGATGGTTTAACTCATCTTGGTTTAGTTTTGGCATGTCAATATTTGCTAGGAAAAGGTCCATTTTTGTCAAGTTCTCAAACTTATTAGCATAAAGTTTTGAGATGTATTCCCTCATAATGTTCTGAGTCTTGGTTGTTTCCATGGTGATGTATCCAATCTCATCTCTGAGTGTGTTCGCTTCTTTTACTGATAAGATTTGCTAAGGGTCTGTCAATTTTGTTGAGTTTTTCGAAGAACCAACTCTTTTTTTTTGTTGATTCTTTCTCTAGTTTTTTTGGATTCTAATGCATTTATTTGTGATTTAATTTTAATTATTTCTTTCCATCTACTGGATTGTGGTTTATGTTGCTGCTATTTTTCAAGGAGGTTCAGATGTCTCATTAAATTTTTGGATTCATATCTCTCCAATTTGTTGATGTAGGAGCTCAGAGCTATAAACTTGCCTCTGAGTACTGCCTTTGCTATGTCCCAGAGGAGCTGGTAATTTGTGTGTTCACTTTTGTTGAATAGCATGGACATTTGAATTTCCTTTCTAATCTCTTCCATGACCCACTCATGATTCAGCATTTTGTTGTCCAGCCTCCATATGATACCGGACTTTCTTTGTTGGCTTTTGGTTTTGAGTTCTAATTTTATTCCCTTGTGGTCAGAAAGAATGCAAGGTATAACTTCAATGTTTCTGAATTTAGACAAGTTTGCTTTGTGGCCTAAAATGTGGTCTATTTTAGAAAATGTTCCATGTGCTGCTGAGAAAAACGTGTATTCTGATTCTGCTGGGTGAAATATTCGGTAGATGTCTGTTAAGTCTAGTTCATCTCTGCAGCTGTTTTGATCTGCGGTCTCTCTGTTGAGTTTTTGCCGAGTTGATCTATCTAGTGGGGTGAATGGTGTGTTAAAATCCCCAACAATTAATATCTTTGGATCTATATGGGATTTGAGGGAAAGTAGTGTTTCTTTGATAAATTTGGGTGCTCCATTGTTTGGCGAATAGATATTTAGAATTGTAATATCCTCCTGAAGGAGAGATCCTTTAATTAGTATGTAGCGACCTTCTTTATCTCTTCTCACGAGTTTTAATTTGAAGTCTATTTTATCTGATTAGGATTGCAACTCCTGTCTGTTTATGAGAGCCCTTTGCTTGGTAGATTTGTTCCAGCTTTTAACATTGAAAATGTGTTTGTTTTTACGGGCAAGATGTGACTCCTGCAGGCAGCAGATAGAAGGGTCTTGTTTTTTATCCAACTAGACAGTCTATGTCGCTTAATTGGAGAGTTCAGTCCGTTAACGTTAAGAGATAGGACTGAGAGGTATTTGGGAGTTCCTGCCATGTTATCCACCTTCTTGGGGGCTGCAAAAACTGGGTTCTTCCTATGGCTATTGGCTTCTCAGTTTGGGTGCGGTTTCTTGGCCTTTATTGTGGTTTTGTTGGTTTTCTATGTGTAGGACTTCTTTAAGAATCTTTTGTAGGGCTGGTTTGGTGGAGATGTATTGTTTCAATTTTTCTGTAGTATGGAAGGTTTTTATTTGGCCTTCAGTTATGAAGGAGAGTTTAGCTGGTTACAGTATTCTTGGTTGATAGTTTTTTTTTTTAGGGCATGGCATACGTCATTCCAGGCTCTTCTTGCTTTGATTGTCTCTGCTGAGAATTCTGAGGTGATTCTAATTGGTTTCCCTTTGTAGGTGATTAACCTTTTCTCCCTGACAGATTTAAGGATCTTTTCCTCGGTCCGAGTTGATCCTGTGTGGATTACAATGTGACGGTGGGATGTCCTATTGTGGTCTGGTCTATTTGGGGTTCTAAATGCTTCTTGTATCTGAATAGGCCTATCTTTTTGTATGTTTGGGAAGTTCTCTGCTAGGATCCTGTTAAAGAAATTCCCTAGACCATTAACTTCTGTTTCTACGTGCTCCTCTACACCCATTATCCTTATATTAGGCTTTCTGATGGTGTCTTCCAAGTGTTGGATAGATCTATCATATTTGTTGGACTTGTCTTGGATGGTTGCATGTTCTTTCTCTATAATATCTAGGCTATCTTCAATCCCCGAGATTTGATCTTCTGCATGGTCTAACCTGCTGTCAACACTTTCTACTTTGTTTTTTATTTCTTTTCCTTCTAGTTGGTCAGCTTTTATCGCTTCAAATTCTTTGTTGAAGTTTGTTTTAGATCTTGTATGAACTTCTTTACTTCCTTAATTTGGTGTTCAGTATTTGTTCTCAAATCACTTAGTTGATTGGTTATGGTTTCCTTGGAATCCCATTCCTTCTGTTGGGTTCCATTCAGCATTCACTTTGTGGTCTCCCTAATTTCCTTCAGCTCTTTCTTAATGGATCCCATGAATGCCTTTAGTGATCTTTGTGTATTCTCATCCTGGTCTCTCAACTCCTGCTTTACTCTTTGGTTAGCTTCCTCCCGTTCATGCCATTCTTGTAGTTCTCTTTGAGTGTTCTCAGCCTGTTCATGCCATTCCTGCCTTTCTCTTTAAGTATTCTCAAGCTGCTCATGCAAATCCTGTATCAGTTTTTGAGTAGCTTCCTCACTCTCATGATATTCCTGTATAAACCTTTGGATTGCCTCCTCTCTCTCCCTCTCACACTCATAGAGTCCTTTGTAGGTTTTCAATCTTTTTCTGCATTGACCTATTGTTTGCCTCCTCTCTCTCCCTATCACACTCATACAGAGCCTTTTTTAGGTTTTCAATCTTTTCTTACATTGACCTTTTGTTTGCCTCCTCTCTCTCCCTATCATGCTCATACAGAGTTCTTTGTATGTTCTCAATCTTTTCATTTATCATGTTTGCCAGCAGTTTTTTTAGAGCTATTTGGGAACTCTCCTCTGGATTATTCATTATCTGTTCTGTCCCCTGATTATCATGAGTGGGTGTGGAAATACCCGAACTTGCCATTTTTCTTGTGGTTTTCCGGCTTACTCTGCCCATTTGGGATGAAAGTAACACCAGTTTTGTGCTAGAACAATAACTTAAGGCAAGCATCAACCAAAGTCTGAATTTGCACAGTCAATAGTCTGCAGATACAATCTAGTTCAACAGATACCTCTATTCAACATCAAACAACTATATATTAATGGGCTATGAACCGCAAAGAAGAATTTGGTAAACCAGAAATTATTAGGGCTAGGGAGAGATGTTGTTACAAAATAGGAATAGAGTGATGTGGGAAGCTATAGGGAGAGTTACCTTAACTAAGTCCTAGTCTCAAAGCTGGAAATTGATTGGATAGGATGAAAGTAGAGAGAGAGAAAACAAGAAGAAAGAGAAAGAATAAAAAAGACCAGAAAAAATAGAAAAATAAAAATGAATAATATGCAGAATCGAGAACAAATTATTCAAAGAATGTGAATATAATGAGAGCAGGGGAGGGATATAAAGGAGATGTGATATCTTAAAAAATACTTAAAATATTATATAGGTATAAAGAGGTAGTACTGCTTTTAAGGAATTTAAGTCTCAGAAGTTTTGAATTGAGTAACAAATTTGTGGATTAAGTGTGTACACAATGAGGGATAGATAGCTTCTAATAATCAATTACGGGTTTATCTGAGGATGTGCAGAACAACAATTAAGTCCCATAAAGAAGAACAAAAGAGAGGAAAAAGTGAGAAGGATGAGGACGAAAGAAAAAAAAGATCAGAAGTTCAATGAAGCTAAGCAAAAAACAAAAAGAATTAAAAAAAAAAGAAAAAAAAAGAAAGAAAAACGCACGCACGCATGTATCCCAAAAATAAAGATTATAAGGGGGAAAAAATTACTAGAAAAAAATTTTTTTCATAAAGAGTTAAAAATTAAAAATTAAAAAGTTTTAGAAAAGAAAAAAAATTTTGTAAAAGTATTTAAAAAAAAGAAGAGGAAAAGAAAAGTTATTTGATTTTTTTGGAAGGGTTGGGAAAAATCCTGTATCTCCCTTGTGTCTCTAATCAGCCTCTGGTTGGAATCTCTGGTCTGCTTGTGGTCCTGTGGCTTGGTTGGTTTCTTAAGTCAGTTTATTTGGACAGGCAGAAAAATGCTCTGCTTTACCCAGGATTTTGCAATCCTCCTCCCAGGTTAGTCAAATGGTAGGCAGATCTGCTTTGATTATCACAAAAGAGGAAGATGGCTTTTTCCTCAAATTTGGAGATGCTCTGATGAGGCTAGGTTCTGGGTTGAGTTGAGGCCTTTCAGCAAACAGTAGCTTTTCCTGGGGGCTAGTTTGTGAGAAACTCACAGAGCCCAGCCTGGAGCCACTCTCGGGGTTTCTTTTTACTGATGTCGAGGCTGCTAAAGGGAGGGGCAGCCTCTGGCTCTTATTACCCAGTGAAGAAAGCCACTACTAGGGCTGGTGCCTGAACTGAGTGACTTTTCCCTGGGTGGAGCTGAGTCTGGCAGGTCACACCGCCATTAAGTTCTTGTGACCTGCTAAATGACGCTAGTTTTATTCCAAGGCCTGAGTTGGAGCTAGCAGCTCTGCTGAGCTTTATCAGTATCCAAGATGGGGGGGGGTTGCCTTCCCTCTTCTGCTCCCTGAGAAGGAGTGAGGATGTTAGGCTTCTACTCAAGCCGAGTCTTGGTTCCTGGGTTGTCTCTGGTCTGCGAACTGCAGCATGAAGATGTCTGCTCCTTGTCGGTTCTTGCTGGTGTTGAGTAAAATCCGCTCGCCTGCCGCATCTGGCTCTTTCGTCCCAGCCTCTTTCTGTTTCATGTATGGAGGTACTGCCACTGCCGCCGCTGCCGCCGCTGCTGCCGCAGTGGCAGCTGCTTTCAAGAGCTCCGATCTGTCTCCTTGCCTGGATTTTCCCTCTCTGGCCTAACTCTCTGTCCTCTGATGGCACACTTGGTATGATTCTCTGGCTTAGGACTGTTCACTGGAACTCTAAAACTGTTTTCTATGTGAGAGCTTCTTTTGCCTCCAGCTTCTCCTCCACCATCTTTCCGTCACTCCCAAATCTAACTTTATATGTTTTACAGTCCTGGGATATAATACATGAAGTGATGCTGAAATTTTCTGCTATCATTAGAAAAGATACCTTTCCACACAGTGAAATCCTACATGATTTAACACTAATTAAGAAGTAAAATGTTTTATTCTGTGTCATTAGTAGAAAAATGATTGTTTTTTTGGCTCAAAATGGCAAATTTTCCTCAATGATTATGAACTATTTTGAACCTAATAAAGCGGTTTTGAATTTGAGTTCTTTTTTTTTCCTGCCAGTTCTTCTGGGACATGACCTAAGTGACTGGGTGCTGCCCTGTAGCTTTGGACCTTTTGGCTAGCATTCTACGGCTTGAGTCACAGCTACGGTTTCTTTTTTTTTTGCCAGTTGCTTTTTACTGGTTGAGATAAGAGACTCATGGAGTTTTTTGCACCATCTGGCGTCAAACCATAATCCTCCAATGTCAGCCTCCTGAGTGGTGTGGATTACAAGTGTGAACCATAAGTGTGTAACTTATGTTATGCTTTTTCATGGTAAATTTTCTCAAATGAGCCCAGAAAATGTATCAATTTGTGATTCTATGAATGAGTGAATTCATTTATTTCTTCTGTGAAGTAAGTCACAAATTAAATAAGATTAAAGAATTTTTATTTTCAGACCTGAGAACAAATTCAGGGCCTGGCAGTTGTCAGGCAAGTGCTCTTCTATTTAGCAAAATCCCCAATACCAAAATTAAGATTCCTAACATTCAATAACACAAGATTCAGAGACTCAGTGGAAACTAGTTTGTTGACCACTGAATAGAATGAAAACAAATCACAAGATGAAAGGTCATGAAGGCTGGGAAAATGTAGGCTCCGATAAATAGCTCTGTACCTCTTCTCCCTGCTTCCTGTATTCACCTATTTTTAACCAGTCTTGGGGATTGAACTCAGGGTCTGGTCATTTTCCTGAGCTTCGTTTACTTAAGGCTAGCACTCTTCCACTTGAGCCACAATGTACTTCTAGCTTTTTCTGTTTATATCTTACTGAGGAATCAAACTCAGGGCTTCATGGCTGCTAGGCAAGCAATCTCCCACCAAGCCACGTTCTCAGGCCTCACTTTTTGTTCTTGAGACAAGATATTCAACTACAACACAGGCTGGCCTATGTCCATGTTTTTAGTATTAATTGACTTAGGAGAATATGCAGGGTACAACTTGCCTGTATCAATGTCTGCCACCTAATTGTTTCTTGGTGTAGGCCTTTAAGTTGGGTAGTGTATGATTTCACTTCTTCAGTGTCACAGTGGGTAGAATACTAATAGAGATAGAAATATATTTTCTAAAAAAAGTCCTTAGTGATGTTTGAGGTCTAAAAATGTCATAGCATTAATTAAATCTTAACAAATGTAATTGACATTACAAAGGTAATATATGGAGGATTTATGGTTACTTTTGACTGATTGATTTAGAATGATCCCTTACCTATGGAGGAAGTCACATTCCAGAGACCCTTGACATAGATGATAATCCTAGAAATAGCAATAAGTGAAGTCTAATTATCACAAGAAACTGCATTTATTTTTTGTGCTGGTCCTAGGGCATTAATCAAGGCCTAAGTACTGTCCCAGATTTGTTTTTAATTTTAACTAAGACTATTGCCTGATGAGTTTAGCACATAAGAACAAATATACTCATGAGGGTGAGATATAAAGACCTCTGATTGAGCCCTGCTTGGCCTAGAAAATGAATGGGACACTTCTCTCCCGAAAAGAGATGGAAGTGGTTCTGTACTTCAAGGGGTAGATCAACAGCCTTGAGAGAAGAAGCAAAAGCATCTTGCCAATTCACAGTGTTCAAGTCTAAGTATTGTTATATGTACACCAGAGTGTGCGTATAACACACATACACACACACAGACACACACAGACACAGACACACACAGACACAGACACACACACACACACACACACACACACACAAAGAAAAAAAGAAAAGGAAAAAACCCTAATAAGGTAATTAAGACACCTAATGTGATAAAGAGGAGAGAGCTTGAGGATTAATTTTTGTATTATTAGATTATTAAGCCACAATCTACAGGTGATTTAAAGTATACAGATATAGCTGGGACACCAGAGTTTCATTCTTGTTAATGTGTGTTTGTATGCATGTGTGAGCTCATATACCCCATACCAGTGCTTGAATTCAAGCCCTTATTCACTTCATTAGCTTTTACTCTCAAGGATGATGCTTCCCCACTAAAGCTACATCTCCAATCTGGCATGCCTGTAACTCTAGCTACTTAGGAGTCTGAGACATGGGAGATTGTAGTTTGAAGCTCCATAAAGTAGAAAAGTCTGTAAGATTCTATCTCCAATTAAACAGAAAAAATAATGAGTCCAGAGGCCTGTCTCAGTAATTTTTCTGAGGTAACCTTTAGTCAGTCCTTCCTTACATTTCTCAGTGCTTATGTAACATACGGAGTCATATAGCTACAAAATATACTCAACCTTTAGACACATATGAGCATGCATATATTTTCATAATATGTACATCAAGAGAAAATATACATGTTTTTGTTTCTATGATCAGTCCACACATCTCCTAGAAGGTGGTGAGTTCATCTTGCAGCCATTGCTGTTCATATGGTATTACTCTAGAAAGACGAAATAGTAGAAAGAGGCAGCATATGTACCACATAAGTATCAGAATATCTTTCTTGTTGTAGGACTCTAGGTATGTACACATGCACTGTGTACATATATTAAACTCATTTACTTGCACTGTTTGACAAGTGTTAGACAGCTGGCCCTGTTTTTAGCAGTTACTTTGAACGAATATAATGGGTTCCCTAAGTTGTGTTAGAATGCAGTGCTAGACTCTGAAAACATTAAGGATGGAATAGGAGAAACCCTAGGTCACCTTGGCATAAGCTGAAATTTTCTTTTCTTTTTTTTTCACTTTGACAGATTTATTCATTTTAAATTTGTTTTAAAAGCATTCACGTTAATTAGTTCCATAGGGTATTTGGGGGTTTTGGGTTTACTTTTCAGATTGATTTTTGGTGCTATACAGACTGACATTTTGTTTGGTGCAGCATATGCACTGAAAGATCTGCTCACCAGATTTGCCATTTCACTTGCTGAAATGATGAGAAGGGACAATAGAAACCTAGAGTTACATCTCTTCACAGAGACCGACTCTTTTGACTGTTTGAAAAAAAAAAGGCTTATCTCTGTAGCTAGTTTGAAATAAAACTCAATTTTTTGAAAAGGAGTTTTAGTTCCCTATTTCTAAGGAATGTAACTATTTTCATTAGCTGGGATGTTTGCCAAATTTTAAAAAACAACTTCTAAAGCGTTTGTAGTAAGCAGCTAAAAACAAAACAAAAAAGTTAGTTGCTTCCCAGAGTTTGTGTAATGCCATTATCTAACTGGAACAAAGACTATTTCCTTTAATAAGCTAGTATTAATGAATGAATCTCCATGCTCTGCAGATTTCTATTGTCCCTAGTCACAGGAATGAGGATCAGTGAAATGCTACAATTAATCCACATCCTTCTGCAATCTTCCTACAGTGGAAGAGAGGCGAGGAAACACCCCTGCAGGAAAAATAAACCTCAGAGATTGGTTTAAGACTAAAAAACCCACCACTAGGACATTCACCACTTAATCTTACACAGGCAGGTCAAAATTTTAATATAAATTACTTTTGCCAACACATAGCTTATGCATTCTTTGTTCCTTTTTTTGGAGGATTCTCAAATTGATATCTAAAGACTTACATATGATATATAACTGTTATATGGTCTTATGACTAAGAAAATTTCTCTGGTAACCAAAGCTGATGCCATATATGGTAGTGTTCTTGGCATATACTCTATACGCCTCAGACCACTTCTACATTCTTTCTATTCAGCTAATTATAGCTTAGTAGCCACTGGTAAAGGATTGTGAAGACCCTGTCATTTCTACAGAATAGAAAGGCAAGGCTAGTTACTGCAATTCAGCCAAATAAAAAGAAAAGATAAAAGATTAATAAACCACTCCCTTGAAAAGGAGAGGTACTGCACCTTTGCAAAATTGAACGGGCTCACTGCAGCTGAGCAACAGAATCACCACTGAAGCAAGAAAATAAGTTGGTCTATACAGGAATTGTACATGATTTGAAAATGCAAAAGTTATAGCGATCAACTAATAGCTGCAACCTTAATTTCCATTGCTGCCTCAGAGTTGAAACTTAAACAGTTTCTGCAAGCCTAATGCTAGCTTCTCATCTCCTTTACTAAAACTAGGAATTTGTTCTCCGCAGCAAAGAAACAAAACACTCAAAACACATAGGTAAATACAGCAAGACATTATTGAAAACAGCTGCCTTGTGGTACAAAATACAGTACAAGTATACAGATGTCATTAAAACATCAAAAATACTATTGCTCCCATACAATTTAGTAAACATTCTTGGCAAAGGAGAAAATTTGAAAAGAAAAGCTATAAAAATGTTTAAAAATTCTACTGTGAATGATGTGAGTAGAGAAATAGTCTGAAAAGGGCACCAATGTTTGTGACTCTTCTATTTCTTTGAACCTAAGATCAACATTATTCTGAGTCATAGTCTAGTTTTTTTTAAAAAGGCCTAATTTTATATACATAAGTATCTCCCTCCCTCTCAGCCACAAATACATGAAAATGACCGTTTTGTATATTACTTATTTCCCAATAAATAGAAAACGATTGTATAGATTGAATACCAAAATAAGATAATAAAAAGGATATGCAATAAATTAAAAAGGCAGCTCAAATAAAGGGCAGGCATGCAGTTAAAAAATACTAAGATTGTGGAGATGGGGTTACTTGCCTCCTGGTTGAGAAGGTGTCACACAAAGAATACCTGAAAACTTTGGAAAGAACCTTAGCTCCCATTCAATTCAAAGTTTCCTAGGCCTGTGACATTTCTAGAAATACCTTTTGATGGGGTGGGATTTACTTGATTAATAAAAATCATTTCTACTGAAAATCCACTTAAAATATAGAAGAGGTGATCCATGAAAACCCCAACTTTTATTCTTGAAAGACAGCTGGATAAACTGGCCAATCCCAGTATGTTGCAATTTCAAGATGGTATAAAAATGCTTCCAGGATATAGTCAGCATATTCACGTTCACATCAATTCCATTCACAGATGGATTTCAGCTTCCACCGGGTGCACTGCTTTAATCATTCATCCATCATTTGCCAACTTTGATTGTGAGGTACTAATAAGATGGATCAATTTCTTAAAAATTTGTTTTAAAGAATAAATGATGCTGTAATTCTGAACCTGAGGATCTTTACTATTTGAACAAATCCACAGATTAAACTGAAGGTGAATTAAGACTTCAGTTTTAGTTATTTCCAACTTCTCTGTGAGGATGCATATTCCATTAAAGCTCAGGCTTGTAGCCATACTTTCCCTTTTGCAGAAAATCATCGTTTTACAGTTAAAAATGCAGCCAATCAGTGGCTGTAACAGACAAATTAGCCATAATTCACTTGCTCATATGCTAGAGCCATGGGATCTGGCTCTCATTCACACCAATGCCATTTCTTGGTAATGACCTCCACCTTTAGAGATCAAGGGAAGAACTTTAGTGAGCAGCAACCCATCCACTCAACGAGTTTGCCTTGTGCTTTATGCCTGACGTATTGTGCCTACCTCAGCAACCCCCAATGTAAAACTGCTTTTATTTTTTGAAAAAAAATTCCTTTTGCCCAACTTTTAAACTATTTTAGTAATGAATTCTCTAGTTCAAGCATTGGCTTTTGAATTTTTGCATCCCGGAAAACAATTCTGCAAAGAAAAGACATGGGGCCAGGTTCCATGCAAAATCATTTAAAAAAATCCAATTTGTTTTGATTCACTGATGGCTTCTTGAATTCTTTTTTGCCTTGTCCATGATTGTGTAAAATTGCATTCCTTTTCATAAACCTGGACTCTCAGGACTGGGTAACTGCAAAGGTCTCTCTGTCTCAAGAATTTCCGTGAAGATCTCGATCCAAAAGGCTGATTAGAATAAAGGTGAAGGATAGACACTGCAACGGCGGCTCGGCCTGGAGAGATACTTTAGATTTACCCAGGTACAACACAAATTCAACTGTTATACACAGATGGATCTGGGTAAGTCAGATGTGTTTAGGGGCCCAGACTGAAATCTATCCCCTTCAGGATTATCTAGATGAGCTTAGGAACCTCGGGTGGGAAATAGAAGCTGAGACACTTGCAGGTGAGGAGATGCTGTTGTCCTCTGCAGGTTGCTGTCAATTTCTGGAACTTTACTGCTTTACTCACTGTTCAAGACTGTTGTCTTATGGTTATTTCTCTTAACTATATTATTTTTTTTTAATTTTGTTGTTTTTTTTTTCTCCCTTGGTGGCCTCCCGGGCTCCCTCTCCACTAGCTCACAGGGGAATGAGCAAGAATGGGAACTAGCCAGGGGGATGGGGGGTGGGGGGCGCGGGTAACAAGGTGGGGGAGGCCAGGGGGGAAAGCTGCCATTTCAATCCTCATCCACCTCCTCGCCTTAGGACTCCTCACCACCCCCCCCCCCAGCATGACACTTGTAAAGCTTATCCCTCTGCCGCTCCTGGATTTCTTTCATCTCATCCGCATACCGGCAGAAGGCGCCACCAAACTTGTCCCAGGCCTTGAAGGGCATGGTGATGGCATTGCGGTAGGACGGCTTCACCTCACTCACACAGTAGAAAAACTCCCTACTTGTTGCAGCCCACATCGAAGAAGAAATGTTTGGAGTCCACCGTAATAGAGGTGCCCTCCAGGAGTTCCCCGTACAGCCCTCCCCCCCCCCCCCCCCCCCCCGCCACCGGCACCGACTCTTGGGCCTCCGGCCAGCTTGTGGTCTTCGCCTCCGTAGTCATCGAGGAGCTTGGCGAGCGTGTCGGAATTCGATGAGACCTTGCGCAGGCAGCACGATGGTCTGGCCGCTCTGGAGGCCGCCAGGCCCTGGACCTGCGCCAAAGCCGCCGCCGCGGTTGATGGTCTGGCGGATGTGCAGGAAGGGGCCGCGCTGGTTCTCCTTGAGATCCAGGTAGTACTTGCAGTTCTCACGCACCAGGAACTCGCTCTTGAGGTGCGCCGGCCTGCCGCCCTCCTCAGCGCCCGCTGCCAGCTGCTCGGGGCTGCTGGGGCCCAGCTGCGCGTAGTGATCAATGAAGTCACCCAGCAAGTCACGGAAATTGGCCGCCACCACAATCGACAGCGTGAGGCGGCTCTTGGAGACACCCGTGCCCACCTCTGCGATCTTCAGGAAACCGCCCTTGGCGTTCTGCTTCACATCCAGGTAGAAGCGCTTGTTCTGGATGTCCATCTGCTTCGAGGCCAGCTCCTGCTTCTCCTGCTGGCCGCCACCACTGCCGCCACCGCTGCCGCCACCGCCACCGCTGCCGCCACCACCGCCGCAGTGCTAGCTGCCGCTGTTGCTGTCCACCATCTTCTTGGCTACTGCCTTGCCGCTGCCCACTGTGCTCGCGCCCCCGCCCTCCGCCCTGCGGCTCGCGCTCCCGGGCCCCCCAGCCTTGCCTGCCGGCTTCTCACGCGCTCCCGCTGCTCATCGCCCAAGGAGAATTCTTGTGTGCTGGGCCAGTGGCTGTTACTGAGCTGGGGTACTGTACCCAAGTGGGCTTCCAGGTGCTCGCCAATGGTGACAAGGAGACTGTGGCCTGTCATCATAGGGCACCACCACCATTGGGTGACCACCTTCCAGGCTGCCTTTGCTGACCGTGATGACCGAAAGGCTGCCATACTTGCTGCCAGTGGTGAATAAGCCCATTTTATAGAGAGGAATTACTATTCTTAAGTGCGAAGACTGGCATTGGTTGAAGGTCACACGGCTGGAATGTATGGATTTGTACTCTGCTCATGCGACTTTAAATTGAGTCTCAGAATTGAGCACCATCCACTGCAGGGCTGGTTGGAGCAACAGCTGGTGGGGTTCCTCCCTCAGGATCTCTGACTCAGTGTGTGTCTGTAAAACCCACTCTTACCTTTCACCTTCTACCTTGGGTAGCCTACATCAGGGTCTTTGGTTGAGTGCCAGGCTGTGCCTGCTGCCTGCTGCCTGCTTGCAGGTTGGCCTGCTCTGCAGCCAGCAAAAGCTGAAAGTGTTTCATGTACCATGCACACCAGAGACTCTAATGCATCTATGCCAACATCCTGAGGGCCACTGCCCAGCAGAGAGCACAGCTGAGCCTCAGAGACCTAGAAAACCTCTCTTGGAATGCTGGCTCTGTTCCCTCTTCCTTTTTGTCACACTGTCAAAAAACCTATATGTGCTAGACCAAGGAGTGGGTGGCTAGGCCAGTCCCTAATGGGACTTTGTTGCTGTACATGAGCACTTCTACCTGCCACATCCTGGGCTCGCAACCCACTGGTATAAGTGCTAGATAATCAGGCCACCACTTCACACTTCAGGATAAAAGAAGCTCACCTGAGGTCTTGGTGCAAAGTCTACATGTTCAGGGCTTGTGTTACTAGCCACGTCCTCACTAGGGGATCAATAGTGTACTCTCTGGGGCTTCTTCCTCTCTGGGAATGACCAGGCCTTGCTTTATTCTCAGGAGTGGCATCTTAGGCAGATCCAGGAGATGCGCAGCATGGATGTGTGCCTGACTTTCATGTAGAGACTTAGATGACTGAGCCAGCCATGGATGGACAGGGAAATGCTTCTGCATCCAAGTTGCCTTGATGAATTCTTACTTAGAAGATGACCTGGCTCTAAGCAGATCTCAAGGGGAAAACAAGAGTAGATGGGCTGGGTCACATCTATAATTCTAGTACTTAGGTGGAAGAGACAGGTAGAGAGCAGCTGGAGGCCAGGATTTAACTTCATAGTGAGATTGTCTCAAAAGAAAGCCAATGACTGAGGAGGTAGACCAGTGGTTAAAGCAGGTTTCTACTGTGTGAAAGTGTCTGAGTTCAATTCCCAGCATTCTGAGGACAGCATAGACACAAGCTCTGTTTCCTGACATCCTTTCAGAGGTAAAGGACCTAGCCACTTGATCAAGGTGCTTTACAATGAGAAAGACACCAATAGTACCTCAGTCTTGCACTGCCATTGAGCCTTTTTAATCTTTCTGTCCACTGATATGGACCAAGTCATGACTTCTGTTTCCCCACCACTAGGCCAGGGGACCCTTCCCTGTCTGTTCCTTCTCAGAAGGAACACAAGCCATGCTTCTCAGGTAGAACCAGAGTATTTTTGGCAGTTCCTTGGACCTGTTATTCAGGCCGTGGACCTCAAGGAATCTGCTGTTCAAATGTGTGCCCAGGACCAGCTCTGTCGGGACGACGGAGGACACCTAGTGGAGGAACTGCCTCAGTCGATGTGGATGTGTAGGGACTGACAAAGCCACAGCTGAGGACAGAGATGGGGCTAGGGTCGCAAGGCTCCTTCCCCATTTGCACTTATCTCTGGATTACACCCAGCCATGTCCTCTGCTGCTCTGATACTGGAGATCGCTAGCAATAGGGGATCACACTGTGCATCTGTGGATTCTGATCTATGCCAAAGCATAGCCATTGGGAGTTGGTAAGGATTGCTGAAGAATGTCCTCTGGAGTTGGGGGGGGGGCTTTCATGTGATATGTGTTGGGACAGGCGAGGGCAGTTCATAGTGAGTGCTGCCAAATCCCTCTTGAGGACTTCCTGCTTACCTGTGATCCTGCCCATGGTTACAGCTGGACTTGAGGTGGTTAGGTTGTGAGCTGACAGATCAGAGACCTTCTCTAAACAGAGCCCTGAGTTATCTGGAGGGACGACTTGGCCCTGTCTGATGGCCTGGTAGCTGTTACCCAGCTCTGGCTCTTTTGGCTTAGTGGGTGTGGAGGCCATGGTGCAGGTGAGGAAGGTCCTTTCCTTCTGGCAGCCCAAGGAGGAGATGTGGTTTGTCCCTACCTCTGGGCATTGCATTTTTGTCTTATAAGCTTAAATGTCTCTGGTCCTGGAGGAGCTCAGAGTCCAGAAGCAGAGAAATGACAAAGTAAGTCCTGACAAACTTGCTTGTCACTAGTGGCAAAAGGTAGCCCAAGGTGTAGGCTGTCAGGCATTCTGGACCTCAGACATGCAATTATTCTAGTCCAATGCCATCACGACCTGCCCTGCAGGCAGAACACTTATGTCATGGGAAGATATGGTGTAGTAAATGCCAGGTGGGTTTGCCATGGAGATGCTCTCCAGGGTCAGACTCTTGAGTGGGGGTGGGCAACTTCACCTACCCCTACCAAGTGCTGAAGGGCATTCTTTCCACTAGGAAATAGCATTTTGTCATTAGTGGGAAGGGAGTTTGGGGGACAGATTGCATAAGCAGGGTACAAGCAAGATAGCTGGTAGCGAGTGGTGAAAGCTGCACTGCAGAATGAGGAACAGGAGGATGTAAACAGTTTACAAGGAGCCTTGAGTAGGTTGAGGTTTAAGTGAGCTCAGTGGGCGAGACCAAAGGCAGAGAGATTAGTGTTCAAGGCTAAGACTGAAAGGGGTTTTGAGAATCGTGAGGGCCCTGAGGTTGAGGTAGCAGAGGTAGGATTGGGCTTGGCTGTATGGGGTTGTGGATGCAGGAGCATGAGGGTTGGGACATGAGGGAGTGGTGGCATTCTGGCCTGTGCACATGGCATGAGTGAAGAGGGAAGGTACAGGGAAAGGACGTCTGAGGGCTCACTGGAGTCTGGGGCTAGGCCCTTGTATTGGGCCACTGAACCAGATGTGCTCGTAGTCTCTGAGTGATGCCTACACCCTTGGGAAGCAGACACACAGAAGATGAGCCTTTTCCAGGTTGCACCTACATACATTCAGGCATTTGATCTGTGTAGAGATCTGTGGTCCCATTGTGTGTGGTCAGGTTGAATTGGCCCAGGTCACTAGACAGGAATATAGACATCCTTTGCCCATAGGTCAGCTCTGAGGACCAGCAGAGTGGCAGAAGCACAACTGGAAGCTCGGTCCATGGAAAATCCGCACTATCCTTATCCTCCTTTTCCAAAGCCTGAGGTATCAGACACAGCAGGAAAAGGCACTGCTGTCAAGGTACATAGGATATGATCTCTCAGTGGTAGCTTTTGAGAGTGTGAAATTGAGTTAAGCTGGGCAGTAATCTTTATCGACAAGAATCAAGGTTTCATTTTAGACACAGTATAGGAGGCATTAGCTGGTGAGTTACTGCTCCCATCGCTCACCTCCATGGAAGTTTGTACTGGCCAGCCCAGTACTGTGAGTCCCATACAGGCCCATCATCCTTCCCCCTCTGGGACAGGTGGGAGGCCTCATAGGGACAGACAGCAAAAGACAGGGTCCTTGCTGTCCCAGAGCCTTCACTTGGATTAGCTTGTCACTTGACACTGGGAGGCAATTCTGGCCTCACTGTCATCTCTCATCCCACATGCCCACAAGCATGCCATGCCAACCTACCATCAACAATACAAGTCTATGGGCTCTGTTGCTGTCAGGGAAGGTGCCAGGCCCATCTGCATCCACGGGGACACAAACAGCCCCAACAGCAGCCACCCCATTCCCCTCCCTCCCACCCTCATTCTCCTTACTGCCCACATGCTGCCCCGGTCTTTTCAGACTTGTGCACAGGAGATGACCCCGGCTGGCAAACATCAGCTGACCCTCCACCTGCCTCAGTGTGACCACTAGGCACCTGCGTTGGTCACTCACTTGGGTGAGTGTGTGTGCACACTTGTTCCCACACAACACACTAACACTGGGTCGGGCTTAGACACAGTCACACAGAGCTTTCTCTGCAATTACCACAATGCCCTAGGCTCCTTCCTTCCCCAGACATCCTTGAAAATGAGATCACTGAAAAGGGCCCTGTGCCAATGTAATCCTGGCCCTGTCTCCATGCCCACTATCCAACACTCCCCCAGTTTAGACACTCATCACAGGAGAAAGAAGCTTGATGCCCACATGTGAAATGAGGTATCACAAGAGCTGCCTCTACGCATCTGCATTTCACTTGGCATGCTTTGGCTGAATTCTGACATTTCCCCTCCTAGCCAGTCCCAGGCCCAATACTGCCTCTCAGCTCTGTTGCCAGGGGCCGAACACCTTCCTCACCTTTTGTAGGCTTTCACACGTGTGTGTGTGTGTGTGTTTATCCCATGATCCTCCTCAGTTCCCCTTTCTAAAAGTGGTAGAGTTTTTCTGAGCTCCTGCCAGCAAGCCTCCAGGGAAATGGGTCTTACTTTGCCAAGACATTCTGCCCATACCTGGAGAGAAAATGGGATGATGGTTCTCATGATTATGGAGGACATGTACACCATATGGACAGTAACAAAGGGTACTTGTTGCAGATGCCCAGGGGGTATCCACAACCCTTTTGGCCCCATGGAGGCACGGTGCTCCAGCAAACAGGCCCTGTGAGTGACCAAGTGATCCTTGTCCTGCAAGGCTCTCACTGATTTGGTCAGCTGGAACACATCCAGGTCTCACCCAAGTGGACATGTAGTTCTTTGCAGAACCAGCTTTCACTCCTCTTCACCCCTTCACTGGCCTCTCTGTCATCTCTCCTCTTACAAGCCCCCAGGTGCACCCACTCACTCAAATTCCAGCCATCAACCCTGCAAGTCTGTGGGACTTGAAGCTGCCTGGGAAGGTGCCAGGCCCACAAACTACCATGTAACCACAAATAGCCTCAACAGTTACCACACAGCATTTTCCATCCCCTCCCAACCAATGCTTCTTTCTGGCCTTATGCCACTCCCTGTCTTTTCAGACCTAGCAGTTATATAAACACATGCAAGGAAGGGCTGGCTGCATCTTCCTGTATGAGGCTCTCCCATGGAGTTCCTAGTCTCTGTCCTCCCATATCAGTGGAAACATCTGGAGGTGAGGCTGCAGGTGAAGGCGACTGGCTTGGTGCTGTTCCTTCCAAAGAAGGGATAGCCAGCCTTAGGTACAAACACACACACACACACACACACACACACACACACACACACACACACACACACACACAGGTGAAAGCCATTCAAGGGCAGAATACTGTCTGTTGTGTATGGCAGAGACACCAGAAGGAGAATGTGTGTGTGTGGAGGGAGGCAGCATCGTGGAAGGCCTGATGTGGATCCTTTGGGGACTGATCTCCTGAGCTCTGCCGGCACTGCTGTTAGCACTGGCTTGCACCATCTTCCAGCTCCACTGACACCAGAGCAACAGCCATCACCACAAATGCACTGACCACAAGCTTCTGCATGCAGGGAATCTTGCCTAAGGGCTCTTCAGACAGCTCCAGAACTAAGCCCCACCTTGCACCAGCCCCTGCCACACACCTGACTGCCCTCTTACTCATTAATTCTCTGCCTTCTTTCCCATATGACCTACTGTTTCCTTTCTTTCTACTGTTCTTATTGTTAATTTCAAGAAAAAACTGGTACACAATGACTTCTCTCTGGTGGAAAAAAGTTCCAATCCGTGGCCCCAAATCATGTTTGAGTTGGTGCAGCCCCTGGTACTGTCTACTAGGAAACACAATCCTTGAACAGTTACCCTTCAGAGGACGTCCCCACTCTTTGCCTCCTTGTTTTTGGCAGTCAAGAAGCCATCCACCTTCCTTATTCTGGATTCCTTACCTTTTTGCTGGTAGCCTGTTATCTGCCCATAATTGTAGGAGTAGTACCTCTGATTTAGGTCACAGGCCTCTGTGTCCCAACAGTAAATGGAACTCAGAACCGAACTCACAGGGCATCTTCCTAAGGTGGCAGGGAATTTTGGAGGACAGGAGTGCAAAGGAAAACACGGAGGGAAGGGCCTACTCCAGTTGTTGCCCAGTCCAATGCAAGGAGAACTACTCTGGAGGGTACATGTTGGGGAGACATCCTGGGGCCCAAAGTTCACATAAAGTGCTATCAGCAGTTCTGTCACACAGGGATTTATGAGGGGGAAAGAGGAAGGGAGAGCCTGTTTGTCTAAAGATATGGCCAGCCCATGTCTTATCTTCTGCTGATGACCTCACATGAACAGTTGGAACTAACACACACACAAGCCCCTACAAAACAACTAGCATGTGTGCAAACCAATGCACACAGTCTTCAGATAGCATTTCTGGCCAGCATCCTGGCAGGTAGGTTGGAAGAAGCTGCTGGCTAGCACTGAAGAGAATGTAGAATGTTGTAGACGGACCACTGGGAGAACTCTCCCTAGATGAATCTGTGCTAGCTTGGAGAACCCATCCAAGCTCTGAAGAAATAGGTCACTTGAATTAATAACAGCACCAATGCTGGGGTTTCCTGCCACAAGGACTTTTGCACAATTCATCAGGATATCTTGGCAAGACTACTTACTCCTAACAGCACTGGGAAGTCCAAGGGGTTAGAAGGCTCTAGAATGTCCTTGCAGGCAGCACCAATGTATATTTCCAGTCCATGGCTAGCAGGAAATAGTGTGTGAGGGAGGGGAACATTAGATTTTGGAAGGGAGGTGAGGGGGAAGCGGTTGGACAGTCCCAATCTCTGTCAGAGAGACTGCAAGAACCCTAGCAAAAACCTTCCTTTTACTCAACAAAACAGGTATGGATATTTCATTGTGGAAAGCACTGCATCTGGCTTAGACATTCACGTGTGAGCAGAAACAGAGCAAGGAACCTCTGGCACCACCAGACATAAACCTCTTGACCTCCCTGACTGAACCTGACTAACCTGACTGGTTCTGCTGTGGCATGAATTCTGCCAGCCATTGTTTTGCTCACCAATGGATGCCATCCTGCAATGTGCTCCTCATGGGCCTGCTTTCCGAGAGGAAGGTTCATCACATGCCATGTCTACCCTCTGCATTCTCAGTGAAAGACAGGTGGCTTCCTTCAGGGCACTGAAGCAAAGACAAGGTCTTTAATTAGAAAAAAGATAGAATTTCACAGGAATAAGAACAGGGGGATATTAAGAGTGACTTTAGTAAGGAGCCATAAATGTCTGTTCCACACCTATATATGCTCCACTCCCATACTGAGTTTTATCACAACATCTAACTCTGTCACATGCAATGTGACAGAGGCGTCCCAGGAAGGAAAGTCCTTCAGAGTATTACCTCCAATTAAACATAAAAAACCCAGAAGAAATGACATGGCTCAAGAGGTAGTCAGTGTCACCCTTCAGGACAAAACCTCCGTGACAGTTTCCTGGCCTTGAGTTTAAGCTGTACAACTGGCACTGAAATAATAATAGTAATAATTCTACAGAGATATGACAGATTTGTGGCCATTGGATAAGATGTCCACTCAAATCAGGTGATTGGGATAGTTAATATCTCTGAAAATATTTTTTGGTGGAGTCCTACTTTTCTTATCTTTGTGGCCAGGTGATCCTTGCTCTAAGTTTAGCAGTCCCATTACTATGTTGGTTTCCATTCTGTGGTTGCTGGTGGCAACTTCAGTCTGAAAGAATTACAGCCCTGCATGCCCCTGTGGAAAACATTGGAGACCATACGAAGCCTTTACCAGCTTGTTAGCATCAGACAAAGTGTTGGCACAATCATCATCTCATGCTGAACCAGACAGTCATGACGCAGAGAAGCCATGCTGCTGAAAGGAAAACCTCCCCTTCCTACTGCTTTAACTCATGCCAATGTGCACTTACTTTTCATAATGTCACCCATTCAATACTGCCATACACATGCAATCACACTGTGCATGACTGTGAGGGACAGCACTGCAGGGACTGCTGATTTCACTGTATCTTGTTCCTTCGTTTTTCCTAGTACTACCCCAGCAAGGGGTAGGAAAACAACCACTGGGCCAAAGAGAAGCTGCACTTATAGGCTATTTTTCTAGAGTGGGTGTACCATTTGCACTCTGCTGCCATTGGATGAAATGTCTGAATCTCTCTGATCTTAACTAATATCACTATAACAAACATTGTTAGTGCAAATTTTTGTGAGGTCTGAGGTTACACCTCCAGTGTGCTTCAAATAGGTAATGGCATCCAAAACCCTGCCATGTGTTTGTCATCTATATTTGATGGTGGTCAAAGCTGACCGTACAAGTCTTTTGCTCACATTTCAGTTAGGTTGTATTTCTGTGTTCTGACCATGGAGTTGTGAGCCATGTTCCAGAACATTTTACCGGACTGCGCGAGGTGACAAAATCAGAAAAAGGTGAAGGTTGCTCAGAGTCTAAATTTTTCAAGGACAAAGCTGAGATTCAAACATGGGGAGTGCGTGCTTAGACACCATCGTGAGCAGTTGCTCACCACAATCATCACTGTGGGCACAGATGGACAGCCATTCAGAGGCACAGGTACCTCCTAGCATTATTAATTATGGGTACCTGTGACTGGTCTAGCTGATCTGAGGACAGCTAAGGAATACTTTAACTCACACACTAATGGGCTAATAAAAGTGACAATGTTTCATTATGCTACAAGGTATTTTATACTCTGGATTCAATACTTTGGACAAGGAGCACTAAATTGTGACTGTATCACTTTTTGGGAGGCAGCAGGGGAAGCAAGTGAACAATCTCTGAAATGTGAAAGGTCATGAGCTACCACCTCCTATCCACATCCTAAGGCCCCTTTGCTAGACAAGAATGCATCTCCTCCCTAAAAGCATCCCCAGAAGAATGGCCCAGTATGGACCTAAGGAGGTTCTGTAAGCATCCAAAGAAAACCAGGTTTCAAGTGACTCAGTGGCAACAATAGATTTGCCAACCAACTGCCACCATTAGGAGGTCAGAGTGAGTTTACTTTGTGGCTTGGGTAGTAGGAATTGGAGGCTGACTTGATGGGACTTCTGAAGAACCCTGCAGGGTTAAATAAAGTGGCCAAGCAGATTGACACGCCACAGTACCTGTGCCCACATCACTCAGTAGCTTATCACTAGGTGGTTCTACAGACTACCTGACAGTGCACAGAGGAAGGCTGCATAGCCAACTGCTCAGGATACACTGACCAAAGGTTATTGCTGAGGAACAGAAATGAGCAGAACAGGCTCAGCTCCTCAGTAACCTGGACTCTCCCATTGGGTGAAGCACAAAAACTCTGAAGACATACAGGCCTGTGTTCAAGTCCTATTTCTAACACATTGGAGCAGATTAAGCCAGAGCTCAAGTTCTTCTGGTACAAAGCTGTGATAATATCCTTGTCTGTTAGGGAGAAGTCACATGTTGCTTGTTATACTCCAAGCTCAGTGGTAAAGGAAGCACATGTCCACAGACACAGATAGCTCTCATTCACTCATTGCCAATCTGGACACAGGTGACAATGCTGAACCCCAGAACACAGACTGGTCATAAGAGGCCCTAATCCCTTCACCAACTTGGCAAAGTGAGACCTGTATTTCCAGCAAAGCAGAGGAACCACAAATTGCAGAGTCTCTGGAATTCCAGCACAAACTTCTTAATCCTGGTTCTTCACAATCTCTATAAGCGTAGTGCCCATCCCTCATGGTCACTATGTTGACTGAGTGTGGCTGAAGGCTCAGCCAATGCCAGAGGTAAAGGCAGCTTTCGGGGTATGCACAGGGTGCCTAGTGCCTGGGCCTCCAAACATTAGTGAGAACTAAGAGCAGAAATCCTGTGGTCAGGCCTCCTGAGCCCCATGCAGAACAGCAGCTGAACAACTGCCTTATCTTCAGCCACAGAACCAGGGGGACTGTTATCAGACTCAGCCAAAACACACAGGCTCAGAGTTGCAAAAGAACAAAGTTTCTGAACACTATAATCAAATTCCACTCAGAAGTGAACCGGAGGGAGACACATTCATCTACAAATACTGATAGATGGTAACCTGCCTCTATAAAACCTTAAAAGAATCAAAAGATGGGGAAGATAAGGAGTAACAGCCTTCCCTGATAACCCTATAAGGGAAATGCATGCAAATACATGCTCCTTCTCAATAACTTCCTACTGACACTCTGCAATCACTTTGCTTATCATGGAAAAAGTTACCTTGCTGCCTAGCCAGCCAAAGACCTTCTTATCCATCCACTAAGGCTCAGTCGTAGAGTGCTTAGAGTGCAGAAGGCACTGGGTCCAAGCCCCAGCATTTTTCACACACAGAAACACCACCACTATATTGTGACACATGATCCTGATCAAGGGCTGTCAAAAACCAGATCCACAATCTTACAAACAGCCATAAAGAAAACATTCTGTTTGTTCTGAGATAAGGACATTTAATTGAATATTAATATGGCCCATCCCCTCTCCTGCTATTGAGAATGACTCAGGAAGTTTGCTGTTTCTAGGACACCAGCCCAAGCAGAAGCAGCACAAGCTTCATCAGCAGGTCCAACCTCTAGCTCCACAGAACCAAGAACATTATGCAAGACAGTTAATTCAGTCAACACTACTTCAGGATGTGTTTCATCGGTAACACAGGTCAAGCCATAGAGATCACAATGGCAGAAAACTCAACAACATCCACTTATGGCTGTTGGTAATGCTCTGGTAAAAGAACTGCTCTTACAAAAGACTTAATGGCCTTTGGATGAGGCTCCATCAATGCTTGATACAGGATGCATGGTGTACTTCCCCTCCCTTGTTCACCCACAGCTCAGTGTGTGTAGTGCAGTGACTACACAAAGACAGCTGGGAGCCTAGATTACACAGGCACCATACAAATTCTAAGGAAGAGACCTTTCAAGACCCACACCCACTGCATCTGGGACAGACACCAAGTCACTGAGTCAGCAAGCCCAGCAAGCAGCAGGCATTCAGCAAACTGGGTCTCAAAGAAGGAAAATGGTAACATCTGAAAGAGTGTGCCCCAAGACCACTGATATTCTATGGGACCAGAGTACAATGGGCAGTGGGCAACATTTGCCTTCCAAACATCAACTTCCTAAAATCTGCAGGATACTGTCTGCACCCCTCCCCTCTATGTTGAGGGATCACTGTGCTAAGATTTTGCTGCAAATCTTCTTGTAGCCCTGATTAAAACTGAAAAATACTGAAGAGGAAGAAGAGGAACAGCCAGCAGGTGGCATGTGAACTACAGGGGAGCCAAGAAAGAATAGCAGAGGCCTATTTACAATGACATGAACAAACAATGAAATGAGAAGGCAAAATCAACAGCTTATCAGGAGCAGGAGAAAAAGACACCCAATTGGCAGGAGTCAGGCAGCTGGCCCACACTGCCATGGAACCATAATCTGCTCCCAAAGGAAAACCCTTTGCAGCTGCCAGCACTGCCTGCCAGCCAGCCTGACACCATACTGTGCATTCTACCCTTCAGCCTCTAATCCATTTCACCCAAATTTCTGCTCAGATGCCCTTATAAGATCCCTAGGGCTGGGTGCTGGTGGCTCATACCTGTAATCCTAGCTACTTAGGAGGGTAAGATCTGAGGATCACAGTTCAAAGCCAGCCTGGGAAGGAAAGTCCGTGAGACACCTATCTCCAATTAGCTACTAGAAAACTAGAAGTGGCACAGTGGCTCAAATGATAGATCACTCGCCTTGAGCTGTTGATTACAGGGACAGGCATAGGACCAGAGTTCAAGCCCCATGACCTACAATAATAAGTAAATAAATAAATAAGTATATAAATAAATAAATAAGATTCCCTAGGAACATAGCTCTTTGGCCTTACCAGGTCTCCTAGCCCCATGAATGGGATACTGACCTGCCACCCAAGACCAGCACAGCCAACCCAGGACACTAGGGCCAAGAGCAATGTAATGAATCCAACTACTAAGAGCAAGGATCCTCATCCTGGATGCCTGGCTAGTTCTTCAGTGTCTGACAGCTGCTGGGTACCTCATGCTCATTGGTCACCCTACTTGTCACAGAGTCCATGTGCACCAGGAGTCACACAGAGCAATGAGCCACAGCCATGTGAAGTCAGAACTTAAATGACCAGCACACAGAGTATAAAATAAAACCCACCTTGGAAAAACACACAGAATCAGGCAGGGGAGGTTCTGGGGACCTCACTTTAGACACCAGAGATGCCAGTGAATAGAGCTCATGGTGACTGCTTGCCCACAGAGAGTAAAACATTGGGTATGTCCACAGGACACACTGAGCTCACGTTTCCTCCCAGGGTGGTTGCATCAAATCTGGGTGCCCAGGAGTCCTGAGACAGGGCAGAGAAAAGGAGTGACAGGGACAAGCCTGCTGCTGGAGCCTTCACTCCCCAACTTCTCCCTAAAGAAAAAGCATGAGCTATTGAATCTACACTTGTGACCCCGCAGAGGCTATACAACCATGCATATCATGCAGATCTCTGGTCCACGGGGATCTCTGGTCAGACAGCGATCTGTTACTTGTCACAGCAGTTAGTACAGAAAGTACCTCATTTTAAGCACACACTTTTCCTTTCTCTTGGTAGTGCATTCTGTTTCATACAGTAAAATGAAGAGCAACGCCAGGCTCTCTTACCAAATCACTTCTCATGCCATTCCATCCAAAAGTATGTTGAAAGTGAAAAAAGCAATCTTTATCATTTTTTAAAGCAAACTGATGTTATTATGTCCAACATAACCAGCTAATTCTTTTTTTTGGGGGAGGGGTCCAGTCGTGGGGACTGAACTCTGGGCCTGGGCGCTGTCCCTCAGCTCTTCAGCTCAAGGCTAGCGCTCTACCACTTGAGCCACAGCGCCATTTCCAGCTTTTTTCTTTCTGCTTAAGTGGAGCTGAGAAATCGAACCCAGGGCCTCAGGCATGCAAGGCAAGAGCTCTACCACTGAGCCACCTTCCCAGCCCCAGGTAATTATTTAGTTTATTTTTTATAATTATCTTTAAGTAGTTGTACAAAGAAGTTCCCATTCTACAAAATAGTATATGAGTACAAAGTGTCTGACAACATTGTCACTCTCTTAACCCATCCCTTCTCTCACTTTTTTTATTTAATTGAGATTAGGTGATTACATAAATTTCACATATTTACAGTATTGTGAAATAGTGATACTTAGAGTCATGATCACATTTTAACTTTCACAAGGCAAATTGTCATTATCATGGTTTATATAGTTTGTGAATTCTATGAGCTTTGACAATACAAGTTATTTTTTCCACATCTGGTGATGTTTAAATTTCTTTCTTTTTGCTTATTGTAGGATGTTTCCACTTATTCTGTTCCTCTTCCTGGCTTCCCTCTGTGTGTGTGTATATCTATCATATATATAGTCAAGAAAATGGAGTCATTTAGCAATGACATGACAAAATGGTTGGCTGTCCTTTGTTTCTTCAGTCCTGTTACTTTGCCATATCTTCTTGCATTTGGCTTTATCATCAACATATCAGGGAGACCATGTACCATTTCTCTCTTTGTTCTTGGCTTACTTTGCTCAAAATAATCTGCTCTAGTTCCATCCATTTCCCTGCAAATGTCATTATTTTGTCCTTTCTAATGACTGAATAATATTCCATTGTATATAAGTACCACAATTTTTGGGTGCACTTATCAGTAATGGGGAATCTGAGTTGTTTCCAAATCTTGGCTATTGTGAACAGTGCTGCAATAAACATGGAGGTGCATGTGTCTTTGTATACTGGTTCCTGTTGCTCAGGGTAGATGCCTAGGAGTGGTATAGCTGGGTTATAGGGGAGGTCTATATTTAGCTTTCTGAGGTACCTCCAGACTATTTTCCAAAGTGATTGTATTAGTATACATTCCAACCAGCAATGCAGTAGGGTTCCTTTTTCTTCCACATCCCCTCCAGCATTTGTCGTTGGCTGACATTAGGATGTGGACCATTCTGACTGGGGTAAGGCGGTGTCTCAGTGTTGTTTTTATTTGCATTTCCTTTACAGCCAGGGATGATGAACATTTCCTCATACCCAGCTAATTCTAAGAGCCAAGTGATATAAGAGAGCAAAGGAAAGGGTAACACTGTCCAAAAAGAAATGATTCCCTGATTTCTGTAAGTATAAACCCTCTGAACATCACCTTTATATACTTTTTTTTTTTAAATTTTATTCATGGGGCTTGAAATCAGGGCCTGACCACTGTCCAGGAGCTTTGTTCCTGAATGCAAGTGGCTCTACAACTTTGAACCACTGTGCCCCTTCCAGTTTGCTGGTGGTTAGTTGAAGATAAGAGTCTCACAGACTTTCTTACCTGAGACGGCTTTGAAACATAATTCACTCTCAGCCCGCTGAGCAGCTAGGATGACAGGCATAGCCACTGTAATGCGGCTCAATTTTTAAAAGTCTTTAATACTTAAAACCAAGAAATGTACTCATTACTTGACTTAGGAAACAGTAACCTCTCTGTGTATCACCTTTGTCATAACAACAACAAATAATAATAAAATAAATTATTAAACCACTATCTCCACATGAGAAAGAGCCCGTGGCCTGACAAGCAATGGCAAGAAGGGTGGGTCTGAGCTCTCTTCACAGACCTGCCTGTCCACAGGTCGGTCTGTGCAGGGCTCTCCTCCTCACCGTGGTCAGGCAGCATTTACTCTATGGCTCTGAAGGAGCCTGATCATACAGAGTGATCCTCCACACCAGGTCCTCCAAGGAGTCAGGAATAAATGTGAGGCACCCCATGAGTGTCAAAGGTTAAAACGCAGTATTGGCAAAGCACTTGCTGTCCAGAAAAAAAAGAGGCTGAATGCTCAGAGCAAGCAGGGACACAAGAACCAGGAAGCCAACAAGCAGGTACTAGAGATGAAACTCTCCGGAGCCCTCAAGTGCCACTTACCACTTGTGATAGAAACATGGGTCATTTCCACCAGACTCCAGCCCCCAACCACTGGCTCAGACCAGAGCCAGTGAAGCACAGCCATCCCCCAAGACTTGCAAGTGTTATCACGGTACACACGCATACGGAGGTGAGACTAGATAGGCCCTAAGGTCCAAAAGAGTAATATTTCCAAAGGACTGAGTTGGATCTCAGACCCTTTCATTAGTTCTTGCAAGAGCTAATATAGATGACCGGCCTTTTTCCTCCTCCAGCTTCCTGTGAGGTGGGGTGATATCTCTGCCCACATGAGGCTCTTTCCAACCCCAGGAAGTGCCAACCATAGCTAAGGTGATTTCAGCAACAGGCTCTTTTTATCTCCAGAACTGTTAGCTAAAGCAACCTCTTCTTTAAGAAGTACCCAGCCTCTAATACCTTATCCTGTTAATGAGATACTAAGAGATCCTGAGGGTTACACAGTTTCCTCTCAATGGCCCAATGAGTCCCCATGGATGCCCTGAGTGAACATCTACCTGGTAGTGATATCACAGTGCCCGTGTGCTCCCTCAGTGACAGCTCCCATAGTTGAAGCTCCACCACAAATCCACAAAGGTCTTCTGGAGTCCTGAGAGAGGAAGAAGACTGAACACAGTCCCATGTACCCCTGGAAATGGACTTAATCCTGCACCCAAGATACAGGGCAAAAATCATACCAGCCACTGACTACTCAAGAGACCAGGACAAGTCACACATCGAGCTTTTACACCAGTAGGGTCAAAACACAGCCTCCACAAGCTACACACTGGTTCCAACCCAGTTCCTCAACTACACAAGGTTACTTTCATGAAGTCAGTTTATCCACCTGGAAAACCAAGAGACAGCACATAGCAAATAGTGTCACTTGCCCAAAAACATACCAGTCATGAGGCAGTACTGGGCAGAACTTAGCTCCTTCCTAGATTTAACAAAACATTCTGTGCAATAGCACAGGGAGGAATAGTACAAAGAAGCCTGTGAATGAGCTGCTCCATGAAAACCACTCACATCTTCCTCATTATTTCCATCCGGCTATGAGGAAACTGGGGCTTCAAGATATGTTTGGTGATGTAACATCCCCTCCATCCATGAATGTAAGCACACTCAGTGCAGACTTCACCTTCTGACTACTGCTGCCAGAAGACATGTACCCAGAGCATCATACATTGAAGAGTGGTGCGAGCGTCCCAGACACACCTGTGGGCTTGTGGCATGGTACTGGTGGGTGGCACACAAGTTTGAGGCTGAGGATGAATTCTGCTCGTCATCACCTGTCAAAGCAGTGAGCACAGAGCACACAAAAGGAATGTGCAGGCAGAGCTATGTAGTGTGAGCTGCCCACAGCCTCAGCCCTGTCCCTGTTAAGGCACCCATGGCAGCACTGACTGGGTGGAAGCAAGCTTTGCACTTGTCACTCTGCAAGGAGAGTCATAAATCACACTATAGGACTGCACTGAGGCCATCCTCCTAATCCTCCTACCTGCCTGTGGACTCTGCTGATGTCTTTAGGATGACAGCAAGCACCCCAGGATGATCTCAGGTAGGCAGTACTAGCATACAACTGAAAGACCATTCATTTTTCTAAGGAGCTCTAGGTTCCCATGGGCAGGGCCCTTGCCAGCACTGATACAAAGGAGCCACCCCAACCCACTGTCAGATTCATGCTGCTGTGGAGCCACTCTGGCCTCTTCTAATTCCTATGCGGAAGCACTAACTCTGTAGGAGGGTTTTTGAGGTGAGTAGGGTAGGTGTGAGGCCAGGAAGGTAATGTGCATTTTGGAAAGTTAATGCACTCACCACACACTTCTCAGGCCAGCACAAATCTGGACAGCAGAACACAAGGAAAAGGACATATAGAAAAGGAATAGGGGGTAAAGTTCAAGAAGCCCTGGTAGTCATAAATTAGGTTCAGCTCTGCCAAAGAGAGCACAACACTCAGCTTTCAGTGGTCCATCCTAAACACTGAGCTCTGCTGGAGAACAGGGGATTCCTTAGTTGCTGATAATCCTGGAAGATGAATACACAATCATAACCCAAACCACAATGCAAACCACAGACCTGGGTCCAGCATTCCTCCAAAAGGGAAGAAGAGGGTTTACTTTCTCAATGCCTACTGACCTGAGTGTGGGTAAAGCTACTCAGAGATGCTTACCCAGGACACTGCAGGGTTTAGACAGAGTAATACCAAGTGCCATTACAGACTACAAATATTAGCAGTGTCCACCTTGAAACCAGCACTTCACAAGTACAAAATAGAAGTAGTTGGGCTTCAAAACCCTTGAGCACAAACACAAATGACAAAAAAACAAACACAAACACATATCATTATGAGGAAGGGCAAATGATTGGTATCGCATCTACCTTATACTGAGGACTGCTAAAATTCATCATCACCAAGCTATTCACAATATGAGGAGTTGAAAGAAAGTGAGACTAAGAGAAATGACTCCTACTTCAGAAATTTGTCTTATGGAATGCAGCTTCACACAGACGTCAGGGCACTGCAGCTTCCCAGGGTAGAACCTACTTGAAAATTTATGTCAGGGTCCCCTATCTTATTATGAACACACTATACTTTAAATTCTCCTCTGGGCCAGCTATGAGACCACAATGATTAATTCTCACCAATTAATGAGACTTGGTATATCTTAGCGATGGTAAATAATTCTGCAATAAACATAGTTGTGCTGGTAGCTTTAGTATGGTCTTGCTTTTGATCATTTTGGTAAATGCCCAAGAGTGGGATTGCTGGGTCATAGGGGAGCTCTATGTGGAGTCTTTTGAGGAACCTCCATACTACTTTCCAAAGTGGTTGAACAAGTTTACACTCTCACCAACAATGGAATAAGGTTCCCTTCTGTCTACATCCCCTCCAGCATCTTGCTTCTAGCTTCTAACTGGGGTGAGATGGTATCTCAATGTTGTGTTGATTTGCATTTCTTTTATGGCTAGTAAGGTTGAGCATTTCTTCATGTGTCTATTGGCCATCCTTCTTTGTTGTTGCTTTCTATGTCCCTCCCCCATGGTATAACCCCTGCTTTCACTGTATTTGATGTTGTTATAATTTGTGGAGGGGAAGGAAAAGAACAAAAATTTTTAATATGGATACAGGGGGATCCATTACAACAATGAGATGTACAAGATGTTATGTCGAAAAACAAACTTTACAACTTTGACTGGGGTTGGTGGTGGTGGTGGTGGTGGTGATGGTGTGGATAGGGGCCGGTGGGAGGAGAAAGAAAGGGATGGGAAGGGAACACAAAGGAGGAAGCAACAATGCTTGATAAGAAATGTACTCATTATCTTGCCCATGTAATTGTAACCCCTCTGTATGGTATTCTCACAATAAAAAATAACACTTGGCAGCTCTGACCAAGGAAACACAACTTGCAAAGCCAGCCCATTGAAAATTACGAAGGATTCCTGAAAAATAATGAAATGATGGTAGAGAGTGCATTGTCAGGAACTGGAAGGTTTATGGTTAAAATGACAATTATCCCCAAACTGACCTATAAATTGAATATAATTCCAGTAAACATCACAAGGCATTTTGTAGATATCAATGACCTATTTCTAAAATATATTTTAAAAAGCAAAGGAATCTTTAACAGCAGGACAATCTTAAAAACATATTTAGGACACTGTCACTACTACCATTTTTAAAGTCAATGTAGTGTTAGGGGATGTGTCTCAAGTGGTAATATGCTTGCCTAACAGGACGGGGATAAGTTAAAACCCCAGTTACACACACACACACACACACACACACACACACACACACACACACACACACACACACACACACACACACACACAATTGCATCTCTATCAGTTAGCACCAAAAGAATATGGAAGACTAGCTCAAAGCTAGATATTTAAAAACAGAAAAAGAAACAGACCAATATGTATACAGCAGATTTATTTGACAAAAGCGACAAACATATTTAAGCTATTCAAAGGATTGAACTTTTCAAGAATACTAACACAACAAATTTGGGGGGACAAGATGGCCCTTCATCCTACCCTCATGAAACAGGTATGATGGATCATAAATCTGTACATAAGAAGTAAAATTACGAAGCTTCAGAAAGAAAATACACTTGCAACCTCAAAAATAATTGTTTCTCTTTTTGCCGTAATAAGGTTAGAAATCACACTTTCTAATCAGGTACTCTTCAACCGGTGGCACCCTTCCTGTCCAAACAGACGCTTGTTTTGTTCTCCTTCTGACATCATGTCTCTTCTGGTCCAAGATAAAAGCCACCGGGAAAATAGAAAGTCCTCCCTATCCCCAGTATGCATAAAATCATATTCCAGGGACCAGTTAGGTCCCATGAACATCCCTGCAACAGTTGTGATCCATAACCCAGACCTTCTCCACATCCGACTCCAACAGGGTAAATTCCTTCTAAATCTACAGGGGACCACCATTCTTAATTATACTCAATTCCAATATGCCAATCATTGACATAAAATGAACTATTGCTTTCATATAGACCACATATATTCTCCTATATGCTTTAAAACATCTTTAGTTTACATATACCAAACATTATTTTGTAAGGGATCATAACAACAACCACAAAAAAAGGTCTGTACATATCAGCACAGTTCCAAGCAACTTTTTGGAATAACTCTGAATTGCATTCTTTGGACCCAGAGATACAGAACTTAATAAGACAAAAGAACAATCGTATGAAATTAAAAGTTCCATTTATAATTTGATGGTGTTAATTCAGCCCAGTAATAAGTAATAAGTCAGGTGTAGGATTATAATGAAATAATAGGCCCTAGCTAGCACATGAAGCCCTGGATTCAAGAAGGAACATAAGAAAAAAGGAAGGCAAGGCCAGACAAGGGCAAGGGCATGGGCAAGGACAAGGGCAAGGTCAATGCCAAGGCAAATACAAGGACAAGGTAAGGACAAGAGCAAGGACAAGGGCACGGGCAAGGATAAGGGCAAGGGCAAGGCAAGGGCAAGGGCAAGAACAGGGACAGGGACAAGGACAAGGGCCAGGACAAGGACAAGGACAATGGCAAGGGCAAGGAGAGTGCAAGGACAAGGACAAGGGCAAGGGCAAGGACAAGGACAAGGACAAAGACAAGAACAAGGACAAGGACAGGGACAAGGAGAAGGACAAGGGCAAGGACAAGGACAGGGACAAGGACAAGTATAAGGGCAAGGACAAGGGCAAGGACAAGGATAAAGGCAAGCATGGGCGAGGACTAGGTCAAACACAAGGGGAAACAAGGGCAAGGATATGGACAGCGACAAGGATAGGGACAAGGACAAGGGCAAAGACAAGGACAGGGACAAGGACAAAGACAAGGGCAAGGGCAAGGACAAGGGCAAGGACAAAGACAAGAACAAGGACAAGTACAGGGACAAGGAGAAGGATGAGGGCAAGGACAAAGACAGGGACAAGGACAAGTATAAGGGCAAGGACAAGGACAAGGGCAAGGACAAGGATAAGGGCAAGCATGGGCGAGGACTAGGGCAAGCACAAGGGAAAACAAGGGCAAGGACATGGACAGCGACAAGGACAGGGACAGGGACAAGGACAAGGGCAAAGACAAGGACAGGGACAAGGACAAAGACAAGGGCAAGGGCAAGGACAAGGACAAGGGCAAGGACAAGAACAAGACTCAGAGTTTGGAGTGCCTATATACCAAGAGTAATGCCCTGGGTTCAAACCCCAGTACTGCCAAAAAATAAATTTAAAATAAGTGATCGGGGCACCCCATAATCCAATCCCTAGGGAAAATGAGTGGCTGAAGGCCAGCTGGCCAATTTTCACAGAATCCCGGACCAAGTGGCTATGATGCAGACCAGGTTTCTGGGCAGCCCAGGGCAAGGATTCAGTTGGGCTGACCTCAGGCTAGCCCAGTGCACTTTGATATCATTGAGTCCTCCTCTCCCCCGCCTGCCCTCTACCATTTTCCCCACCCCCCTGCCCTCTCTCTCTGTCCTATCTGTCCCCCTCCAGCCCCCTGCCATCCTCCACGACCCCTCATGTCCTCGTCCTCTTCACGTCCCATCTCCCCATCCCCCACTTGTCCCCTTCCTGTCCCCCCATTCCCCTCTGCCTCCCTACCTTTCCCCCTACACTCCCCCTCGTCTCCCCTCCTGTCCCCTCCTCATCCCCTCCTGTCCCCCTACAGTCCCCCTAGCGTCCCACCTGCTCCCCTCCCCTTCCTTCATCCCCCTCCCTGGCAACCCCTGACCCTTCCTCCCTTGGCCGTCCCATCCACCCTGCTCCATCAAAGGTCGCCGTGGATCTCTGGCCTTGCTGCCAGCTTGCTGGCCAGCTGAGGTCTGGAGGGAGCAGGACTTGAACAGAAGGAAGCACCCGGTGCTGGCCACCCTGGCTTGATCCAGAGACCCTGGGGCGCCCCCAGACGGGACTCGAAGTGTTAGAGTGTTAGAAGCAGACTGGGTCCAGAAACAAGTCAGAACCAGGGCCAATGTCGGACTAGGGGCTGAGTCTGTCCGGGATCTCAGAGCAGCCTAGGACCAAGGGCTGGGATCCAGACCCGGATCAGGCCAGGGACCGCCTGGGGCGGTCCTTGGGCTGGCCCCTGGCACCTCCTGGCAGGGCTCACCATGGCTGCTCCAGGGCTGACGCCTCCCTCCCTGGCCTCTCTGGGCACCGCCCCTCCTGTCAAAGCTCACCTCTGAGGCCACTCCTGGCTTGGCACCTCTGGAAAGAGCTCACCTCCGTGGCTGCTCCCAGCTGGGGGCCCTCATACTCATGGCTCCCTGCAGCCCTCACCTCAGAGGCCAATCCCTGGCCGGGATCCCGGCTCCCAGCTCTGGGCAGTGCTCACCTCAGCAGCCACTCTGGGCTCCAGGATTCTGGCTGGGCTCACCTCAGTACATGCAGATACCTCGGGGCCCCATCCACGGGTCTCAGGATTCACTCTTGTGCCCCAGACTCAAACAAATGGCCAGAAAGATGGATTCTCTGTTCTACAGTAGTATGGCAAAGCCTCTCCAGCCACCAGATGAACGAGGTCTGCCAGGGTGGGCCCATGAACCTAAGACAAACCCTGGGCCCTGAGGCCCTGCCTTGGGTGCTCCCGCCAGATGCTCTGGGGAGGCAAGGAGAAAGGATGGGCAGAGGGCGGCCAGGGCCCGGGGCTGGTAGGAGGTAGGAGCCACCTGGGTCCTGGGGACCAGAGCAGGTTGGAGGGTTTGAAGGATGTGAACAGTCACCAGCCAAGGGGCCATTAGGCCGCTTCTGGTTTCTTTGACTGTGGTGGACAATGTTCTACCGACATGGGTGTGTCTACCCCTGCCTTCACCTGTTGGCATGCACTGGGATCTAGCGGTGCACACCATCTCCCCACACTGCCACTCTGCAAACTTTAGGGACATGCTAAGCACATCACTTCTTAGAACATAGCACAATCAGCCCTGTTTGTTTTTGTCACTTTAATAACTAGTGATTTTGATGCACAGTTCCCTAATTACTGGTAAGGGGCATCTTCTCCCTGTACCTCTCATGATATCCACAGGGCCTTTTGTGACCTGTCAGAAGCATTTTGCCCAATTTTTATCATGTTAGTTATTGTTACTTTCAAATAGTTTTAGAGAAGAGTTTTGACTTAACAAGTCCATTTATGTGCACAGCACATCTTGTACAATCATTTCCCTTCCTCCACCTATCCCAGTTGGGATAGGTATGAGTATATTGAGATTCCATGGCATAACCCGATCAAAAAGCTAACAGTTGAATAAAAGTGAGTATCTGGAAAATGAAATTTGTCTTGACTAGAGGATGTGGTTGCTAATTGGAGGGGAAGTGAATGGAGATAAGAATGGTGGGAAAATGTACACATCAGCCTTGCCTCCATTTTCAGCTTCATAGGGATCCACTGCCCAGTCCTCTGTGTGTCATCTGGGCCTCAGATGGAAACTAAATGGACCATCATGTATTTCAGAAGAGATGTATGCATAATGGGTAGGAAGAGCTAGATAAAACATTTCTTAGTATCTTCTGACCTCCATGCTCCATGTTTTGTACACTTTTCCTTTACCCAGGAAATTTCTGGTACCTAGGTGTGTTTTTCTCTGCTGAGCACCAAAGCATCCCTTCAGGAAAAGATTTGCTAAAATTCTTTCCACTTTGATGTGACTGGCTTCTACTACCTCTGAAGACAGTACTCCAAGATGAGTCCTAACTTGTACCAAAAGTTTTCTTCTGGAGAGACATTTCTAAACTCGAAACTGAATTGGAGATGATCTTTAAGGGACAGGAAATACTTTCTTTTTGAATCTTCCTAGTATCCAGATTATCAGTGATCAGTGAAAGCCAAAAAATGCATTTTCTTAAGAGTATAGGGTTTGATGCATCATAGGTCCAAGTAAATATAGTGACGACTTTTTCCACACATAAGTAAGATACCAAAAGAAAGATAAAGCACATAAGCATATATGACATTATCTTTAAAATGTGATACGTAGGCAGTACTCAGAGGCAAATTTATAGTTCTGAGTTCCTACATCAACAAATTGGAGAGATCTGAAACAAACAATTTAATGAGACATCTGAACCTCCTTGAAAAAGAGCAGCAACATAAACCACAATCCAGTAGACGGAAAGACATAATTAAAATTAAATCAGAATTAAATGAATTAGAATCCAAAAAAAAACTATAGAAAGAATCAACAAAACACAGAGTTGGTTCTTCAAAAAAATTAACAAAATTAGCAAATCTTATCAGAAAAAGAAGAGAACATACCCAAATAAATAAACTCAAAGATGAGAATGGAAACATCCCCACGGGAACAACCAAGATTCAGAACATTATAAGGGAATACTTCTCAAAACTTTATGCTAATAAATTTGAGAACTTGACAGAAATGGACCTTTTCCTAGCAAATATTGACATGCCAAAACTAAACCAAGAAGAGTTAAACCAGCTTAGCAGGCCCATATCAAGCACTGAAATAGAAAAAGCAAGGAGAGACTTCCAAGCTAAGAAAAGTCGAGGACGAGATGGTTTTACAGAGGAATTCTACAAGGCCTTCAAAGCAGAGCTCACACTAATACTCCTCCAACTCTTCAATGATATTAAAAGAGAAAGTTCATTACCAAACACATTCTATGAAGCCATCATAACCCTCATCCCAAAACCAGGCAGGGATTCATTAAAGAAAAAGAAGTATAGACCCATTTCTTTGATGAACATTGATGCAAAACTTCTCAACAAAATTTTGGCCAATTGACTTCAACAATTCATCCAAAAAAATCATACACCACGATCAAACAGGATTCATTTCAGGGATGCAAAGCTGGTTCAATATAAGCAAATCAATTAATATTATTCATCACATCAACAGGAGCAAGGATAAGAACCACATGGTTATCTCAATAGGTGCAGAAAAAGCATTCGACAAGATCCAACACCCGTTTATAATGAAGGTTTTGCAAAAATTAGGAATCCTTGGAACATTGCTCAATACAATAAAGGCTGAATATGACAAACCTACAGCCAGCATTATACTTAATGGTGAAAAACTAAAGCCATTTCCTCTTAACTCAGGAAAAAGACAAGGCTGTCCACTCTCTCCACTTCTCTTCAATCTAGTATTAGAATGCCTAGCTACAGCAATAAGACAAGATGCAAACATAAAGGGGAACCAAATAGGGAAAGAAGAAATAAACTTTTCCCTCTTTGCAGATGACATGATCTTGTATTTAAAGAATCCCATAGACTCCACTCCCAAATTACTCAAGCTGATTCAAAACTTTGGCAAAGTAGCAGGGTATAAAATTAACTCCCCCAAAATCAATGGCTTTTCTGTATGCCAACAATGAGAAAAGAATGGCTGAAATTAGGAAGTAACTCCATTTGTAATAGCCCCTCAAAAAATAAAATACCTAGGAATTAATTTAACCAAAGAAGTGAAGGACCTCTATGCTGAAAACTTTAAAATCTTGAAAAAGGAAATCAAAACAGAACTTAGAAAATGGCAAAACCTCCCATGCTCATGGATTGGCATGATTAACATCGTGAAAATGGCAATACTTCCCAAGGCTATCTACAAATTCAATGTGATGCCTATCAAAATTCCAACCTCATTCTTCAAGGAAATAGAAGATGCAATCCAAAAATTCATATGGAACATTAAAAGACCCCGAGTAGCAAAAATGCTCCTCAATGGAAAGAACACTGTTGGTGGAATATCAATACCAAATTTCAAACTCTACTATAAAGCAATAGTAATCAAAAGAGCTTTGTACTGGCATAAGAACAGACCTCAGGACCAATGGAATAGAATTGAAAACCCTGAAATGAACCTACGGACCTATTGCCAAGTAATCTTCGATAAGGGAGCTAAAATAATAGAATGGAAGAAAGACAGCCTCTTCAGTAAATGGTGCTGGCAAAATTGGTTAAGTACTTGTAGAAAACTAAAACTAGATCCTTATATATCACCCTGCACCAGAATCAACTCCAAATGGTTCAAAGACCTCGGAGTCAAAGCAGACACTCTGAAAATATTACAGGACGGAATAGGAGAAACCCTAGGCCTCCTTGGCTCAAGCCGAAATTTTCTTAATAGAGACCCAGAAACACAACAAATCAAAGAAAGGTTGGACAAATGGGATTGCATGAAGTTGCAGAGCTTCTGCATGGCAAAGGACATAGCTAGCAAGATCAATAGAAAGCCCACAGATTGGGAGAAGATCTTCACTAGCCATACAATGGACAAGGGTCTCATATCAAAAATATACTTGGAACTCAAAAAATTAAATCCCCCAACAACAAATTCTCAAAGAAACAACTGCCCAATAAATAAGTGGGCTAAAGTCTTGAAGAGAAACTTCTCTGAAGAAGAAATAAGGATGGCCAATAGACACATGAGGAAATGCTCAACCTCCCTAGCCATAAAAGAAATGCAAGTCAAAACAACATTGAGATACCACCTCACCCAGGTTAGAATGTCTATAATTAAGAATTCTAACAACAACAGATGTTGGAGGGGATGTAGACAGAAGGGATCCTTACTTCATTGTTGGTGGGAGTGTAAACTTGGTCAACCACTTTGGAAAGCAGGATGGAGGTCCCTGAAAAGACTTCACATAGAGCTCCCCTATGACCCAGCAATCCCACTTTTGGGAATTTACCCAAATGTTTACAAACAAGACCACACTAAAGCTACCAGCACAACTATGTTTATTGCAGCATTATTTACCATAGCTAAGATAGGGAACCAACCCAGATACCCCTCAGTAGATGAATGGATCAAGAAAATGTGATATATATACACTATGGAATTCTATGCCTCCATCAGAAAGAATGACATTTCTCCATTTGTTAGGAAATGGAAAGGCTTGGAAAAAATTATATTAAGTGAAGTAAGCCAAGCCTAAAGGAACATAGTTCCCATGGTTTCCCTTATTTGCAATATCTACTATATGTATGAGTCAAGCAGGAAAGGTCAGATAATGTGATGTTAGGAAAATGAAACCTTAGATATGTATTTAAATGTTTTTTTTCTTTCATGCATTTGTTTCTAACACATTTATAAGATTATTTCTTTGTACCTTTGTATGTCCCTCCCCAACATTATAACCCCTGCTTTCACTATATTTGATGTTGGTATAATTTGTGAAGGAGATGGGGTGGACCTGATGCAACTATCAGAAGTACAAGTTGTCATGTCAAAAACAAACTTTACAAGTTTGGTGCGGGGGGGGAGGGATTGGGAGGGGGGGCGAGGGGGAACCTGGAAAGGCATGTGAAGGGTAAATAAAGGAGGAGACTGCAATGCTTGATAAGAAATGTACTCATTGTCTTGCCCATGTAATTGTAACCCCTCTGTACAGTATGTTCACTAAAAAATAACAATTAAAATTAAAAAAATAAAACAAAATGTGATACCTGATGTAGTGCCATATATCTGTATGACTCAGCACTATAGCAATTAAGGTAGGAGAAATGAAAGTTTAAGGCTAGCCTGAGCTGCATAGTAAGACCTCAAATTCAAACAAACAGCCCTTTTAGAAAATTAAGAGGGTTTTAGTTAAAGGGCACACTGTGTATTTGTGATAGAATCACAGGAAAATACCTATGAAAAAGCAAAGAAGAGGCTGAGTAAACATGGAGGCCAAAAAAGGAGTGAGCAATGTAGAGACACTGATGTGCTTGTTGTGATCATATTTTGAATCGATTACCTTCCATTAGGACTTCCTGCAATGATGGAAGTGTTTTCAGGTTCAGATTCCAGGATGGCCATCCTCAGCCACACTTGGCCTACTGGGCACAGAAAATCTGGCTAGTGTGACTAAGCAAGTGGATGTTAATCTTGAGGGATGTGAACTTATTTAGCTACCCAGAACTAGTAGTTTACACATTGTAAACTGTAGTTATAAAAACCATTGCTTTTGCCAACTGCAATTCTAAAAATATTTTTTTAATAAACACTCTTGATAGGGAAATGATAGAACTACCAATATTTCACAGCTTTCAAGATGCAAACAGCTTATTTATTGAAAAGATGATTTCTTTTTTTTCTTTTTTTTGTGAAAATATTGTACAGAGGGGTTACAATTACATGGACAAGATAATGACTACATTTCTTATCAAGCATTGTAGCCTCCTCCTTTGTTTCCCCTTCCCATCCCATCCTCTCCCTGCAACCAACCCTCCTGCCCCAGCAAACTTGTAAAGTTCATTTTCAACAAAACGACTTGTATGTCTTATTGTTGCAATGGGTCCACCTGTATCCCCATTTAAACGATTTGTTTTTTCCATTCCCCGCCACAAATTATAACATCATCAAGTACAGTGAAAGCATGGGTTATACCGTTTGAGAGGAACATACAAAGCAACAAAGAAATAATCTTATAAATGTGTTAGAAACAATCGCATGTAAGTAAAAACATTTGGATACATATCTTAGGGTTCATTTCCCTAACATCAACTTATCTGAACTTTTCTATTTGACTCAGACATATACTAGTTATTGCAAATAAGGGAAACCATGGGACCTATGTTTCTTTTGTCCTGGCTTACTTCACTTAATATAATTTTTCCAAGTCTTTCCATTTGCTAAAAAATGGGGCAATGTCATTCTTTCTGATGGAGGCATAGAATTCCATTGTGTATATATATACCATATTTTCTTGATCCATTCATCTACTGATGGGCATCTGGGTTGGTTTCATATCTTAGCTATGGTAAATAAGGCTGCAATAAACATAGTTGTGCTGGTAGCTTTAGTGTGGTCATGTTTGTGAACATTTGGGTAAATGCCCAAAAGTGGGATTGCTGGGTCATAGGGGAGCTCTATGTGGAGTCTTTTGAGGAACCTCCATCCTGCTTTCCAAAGTGGTTGAACAAGTTCACACTCCCACCAACCACTTCTGTCCACATCCCCTCCAACATCTGTTGTTATTAGAGTTCTTGATTATAGCCGTTCTAACTAGGGTGAGCTGGTATCTCAATGTTGTTTTGATTTGCATTACTTTTATGGCTAGAGAGATTGACCATTTCTTCATGTGTCTATTGGCCATCCTTCTTTCCTCTTCAGAGAAGTTTCTCTTTAAGTCTTTAGCCCACTTATTTATTGGGCAGTTGTTTCTTTGAAGATTTGTTGTTGGCGGATTTAATTTTTTGAGTTCCAGGTATATTTTAGATATGAGACTCTTGTCTGTTGTATGGCTAGTGAAGATCTTCTCCCAATCCGTGGGCTTTCTATTGATCTTGCTAGCTATGTCCTTTGCCATGCTGAAAACATGATTTCTGACTGACTCATCTCCTGCTCCAACCCATTACCCAGTTTTCATAGCCTTGGTGTCTTTCACTGGTTTCTAGAATGACCCTTCAATACTGGATTTTGGAACAAAGTAGCTGAACTTAACTCTCCAGGAGATAGTTTTCTGCCTGCTCAATGAGAGGACAAAGCAGTGGCATCAAGGCACCCATGTTATTAATGAGCTGCTTTTCCAGGGGTGACAACTCTGTCTGTGAGTGGTGTTGACTCTTAGGAGCATTATTTGATCTTGCATGAAGATCTATTTCCAAACATGCAAGAGATGTGGTTTTCTTCAGTATGCTTGGACTCATACCATTGCTTAGAGAAAAAGAAAATACAAGCTGTTAGGTGTCAGAATGCCACACAGGGCAAATAAAGGGTGAATGTATAAAAGGTGTCTTAGAGTGACAAAATCCTGAAGAGGAGAAAAAAGTGTAACAAAAGTTCCGATCTTATCACCCCATTGTTTCCTAGACCAGTGTGATCCTGTCAATCCTTCTTCGAAGTTGGTGAGGGCACAAGAGGGCTTACTGATCTCATAGTAGCTAAACTTGACTATATATGACACACTTGTAATACTGAATATCAACAGGGAAGTCATCAGGCATAAAATTCTGTCTTTAGGGAAGGTGACATTGATGGATTCCACCCACACTTGAAGATAATCTATCAGAATGAAGTTGTCATCCTTGATCTGCATGGGTTTGCTAGAGCTAGGGGAAATCTCTTTCAGGTCATCTGTAACTGATGACGAAGGATCACAGATTGGGGGGGCTCACTATGGACTTGTACAGAATGATGTCATTGTTCAAATCTGGGTACATACTCATCCTGAAAGAATTTGGCTGCATGGAATGTAACTCTTACACAGAGACTCACAACTAGAAAGTGATTCCTACTCGGAGCTTGTGGTCCTTTCTGTAGAAAAATTTGTACCTTCTCAATATCAAAATAAAACCTGAACAGACAACTCTTGGGCTCTCTCATTCCGTGTTTCAGCTCTTTGTCAAGAGCCGTGCCTTTGGCTGCATGGTGCTTCAGTCTTAGGGCTGCAGACAGAAGGGACACTGTGGGAAGGTCCTGGGGAGAGCGGTGGACATTCGGTGTACTTTCTGATTATGCATGAGAATGGACGAAAAATGCTTTGAAGTTCTTTATACTGTACCCAGACCCTTTACCTCATTCCTGTTTGGTTGTTGCCATACACTACAAATGATCAGGAAAATGCCTGCCAAATGAGATGACACAGATGAGTGTACCATACTCCATCGTGGCACGTGCCTTCAAGTGTCCATTTTTATGTTTGACAATAGTCACACTGCCTGTTTTTACCCCTCACCCCCCCCCCCCGCCCGCCTTGTTTCCTGCTAGCTGTGGGGCTTAAACCCAGGGCCTGGGAACTGTCCCTGAGCTTTTCTGCTCCAGGTGAGCACTCTACCTTTTGATCCACAGTGCCACTGGAGATTTTCTGGAGCTTCATGAGAGGCGGGAGGTATCATGGCTACTGCGTGGCAGCAGCAGCGGTTGGAGGGGAGCGGCCTGAGCCTGGTCCAACCCTCCAACAGCCGGGCCATTGGGGAGGAGCCCTCGAGCATCCTGGGATCCCTGGAGCACCCCTGGAGCATCCTGGAGACCCCTGGAGTATTTCGGGGAGGACTGGGACTGTCGTGCAGGGATGGGCACCTTTACTGCTGCCTCTTTTGGCCTCCACACCCTCAGAACTTGGAAGCCCGCTGACCTCTGTGCCCATGAATCCTGGATGTAGCCTAGCCTCAGCACAGAGCTAGTCTGTCTTGGATGCCTTCACCCTGGGCCCCAAGGCCATTCAGAAAGGGGTCAGGCTGTCCTGCTTGTCCCGAGGCCTCATCTGAGCCTTGTCTAGGTCTTTACACTGGCCATTCAGGCCACAGACCCTGGTCCTGCACTGCCCTGGGACCCAGCCACAGATGGCCCGGCCCCTCTGCCTGGTGGACCCCGAGACTGTCATAACCCATAGGCCCTGATAGTCAGCAGGGGCCTGATAGTTAGCGCAACCCCTGGTCAAGCCTGCAGTAAGGGGCAGGCATCAAGAGGCAAGCATCACTGATCTACAGACTGGGGCCTCGCAGACTGATCTTCGCACACCCGCGCTCGGCACACCTGGCCACTGGACAGAGCTGGACATTGAGGTTCTGACGTCACTGCCCCACCTGGTGCTGCAGGAGGGACATGCAGCTGAAAGGTGCATGTCAGGCCGCCAAAAGAGGGTGTGGAGGCTCACATGGCGAGCTGCCTATTGGGATTGGACAGGGGGCAGCTTGGGGGATGAGCATGAATGGTGGCTTGAAACCATTATTGGGGGAAGGCAGCAGCCTATTTGGGTATATATAGGCTGAGTGCTCTGAGGTCATGGGAACTTAGGGGGTAAACAGTCCATAGGGAGGAGACCAGGAGTTCTGGGGGAGGGGAGTCCAGTGCAGACAGAGACTTGAGGATATCAGGAGTACTGAGGAGAGCAGTCCGGAGCAGATTGGGAGTCCCAAGGGGAGGAGTCTGGAGCAGACCTGGAGTCCTGAGGGGAGGAGTGTAAAGGAAAACCCTGAGTTTTGAAGGGAGTAGAGGAGGGAGTAGGGGAAAGCTTGTTGCAACACAGCAGGGCGGGCCTGTGGAGGCCATTTGGGGCCTCCTCTGGAGGTCATTTGGGACCTCCTCTGGAGCTCATTCGGGGCCTCCTCTGAAGGTCATTTAGTGCCTTTTCTGGAGGCCATGTGGGACCTCACTCTAGAGAGGCTTGTGGAGAGGCACCTCCTAGAGCAGAGCAGGGCAGGCCTGTGGAGAATGGAGAGGCCTGCAGTGGAGGACTGGAAAAGCCTTCCCCTTTGGAGGTTCAGAGCTTTGGAGCTTTGGAGGTCTGAGGTTTGGAGGTTTACAGACCTACTAATTGGTGGTTTGCAGAGCAACTAATAAAGGTGGGAGGGTTGGGGCTGCCCACTGGAGGCTTGGAGGTTTGGTGGTTGAGGCGGCTCTTGGTTCTGGGTATCTAGCCGAGGACAAGGTAGACTCAGGACCCCTTTCTGGTGTAAATAGTGTAAACTAACTTCTTTTGTTCAACTTTCACTGTGCCTCTATGGATTGTCTTGCTCTCAGGATGTCATAGGTAGACCTGTTCTGGCACACAGCTTCTGGCTTTGTGCTTCTCTGAGGATCTTGCAGGCCCTTGGTCCCTTGCCTGGACTTGTCTAGGTACTAGGATCATCTACGCTGTTTCCACACTCCATTTTGCTAAGGTTCTCCTGAAGTGGTCAGAGTTGCAACTCTGCCTCTAAGGCGTCTGTCCCACTGGGACATCCAGAGGAGCCCTTCTGCAGGTAGACTTACTAGGGGACTAGCCCAGCTGGATTGTCATTGGAGGGCATGCTTCCTGGACAGTGTGTAAGTTTCTCCTGCAAAAGGCATTTTATTTGTCTCATTTCTTAAATGAATTGTCTGTTCTCGGTGCTCTGCATACTTTTATTGAGTTGTTATCTTTATTGGTGTTGATTTTTCCACTATCTTCCTTTCAGAGACAAGTCTTTCATTAAGAAATTTCTAATGGCAACAGTGCCAGCCAGTCTGTGGTTTGCCTTTTCATTTTCTTGAGTGTTAGTATTGAAATGTAATTTATCTTCTATGAAATGAATAGTTTCAATATGTATGCTTTAGCAGCATTTAGTGTATCCAGAAGATTGTACACAGGGACTGTTGTTAACCAGGTTAGGCAGGTTAACCAGGAAAGGCATTCATCATTCCTTTTCCCCTCTGCCCCTTGTAGCCACTGCTCTGCTTTCTGTCTCTGTGACTTGCTACTCCATCTTAAATGGGTAAAACATACAGCAGTATGGCTCTTTCACTTGGCATGGGGTTTTCAAGCTTGTTCTTGAATTTTTGAGATAAGGCATTACCATCCAGTGTATTGCCCAGGTTTGCTTTTAATTCATAGTGCTCCTATTTGCTGAGGTTATAGGCTTGTGCCACCACTCCTGGCTTATTTATTCTTATTTTTAAGTCATATCAGACATTTTACTTGAGATGAAATAAACAGCTTACCGAAGTGAACTCCAAGAAGTAGAAACAAGAAGCTCTTTATTTTAATTTTTGCAATTCTTGTGTTTTTCTGGTTCCCCCCACACCTTTTGCCTCTGTTTTTGATATCTGTACATTTTGTCTTGTATGAAAGTTTATCTGATTTGTGGAGGGGAAGGGGAACTACAGAAACGATGAGAGAAAGGGTGAACTAATTCAGCAGTGATACTCATTAGATGTTGGAAATGCCTTTATTGTGATTAAGTGATTTCATATATTTCACAAATTTCACAGTATTGTGAAATAGTGATAATTCAAGTCACAAATATACTTTAACCTTCACAAGGCAAATGGTCATTATCATGGTCTATAATGTTTGAATTCTATGAGTTTTGACAATACAACTATTTCTTCCACATTGGGTGATATGTACATTTCTTTCCTTTTGCTTAGTGAAAGCTGTTCCCTCTTTCTTTCTCCTTCGCTCCCTCCCATGGCTGCCCTTGAGTTGCTTAGTTTATTTTCATCAATGTCCATTGCAGCTGATGGGCCCCTCTGTTGTATATTTTCCTGTTTCACTCTGATTCTGTGTCTTCCTTCTAGCTTCCCTCAGATTTGCATATATATATATATATATATATATATATATATATATATATATATAATGTCAAGTACATTGAGTCATTTAGAAATGATAAGACGAATTGAGTGGAGATCCTTTGTTTCTTGAGACCTGTTTACTTGGTCATATCTGCTTGCATTTTGGATTTAACTGCTTTCAACCATGCATTCTTCTTGGTTAGAGGGAAGGTTCTGTTGTAGGTGTTGTTCTCTGGGAGGGAAGGAGGATGTCTTTTGTGGAGTACTCATGCTTTCCCTACAAAAAATAAACTGAAATGTATTAGATTACCTGAATAAATTTATTTACAATAAAATCAGAGTCTGCTCCCAAGAAAGGTATCATCAGACCTCTATGTTCTGCCTGTTCAATGCCACTGGACAGCTGTTGAATAATTGATCCAGGCTGATACTACATCCTGTACATCATAGAGGTTGCCTCATTTCCCAGACTTTGTGTTAGAACAGCTTCTTGAGTTGTTCATTCCTGTTCAGGGATCTAACTTGCCATGTCACTGCTGTTCACTCATCTATTTTGCAACTTCTGAAGGCTTTTGATGTGAGGTCCTTTTTATATTTTATCTTCAGGGGTAAGCCTCAGAGATCAGGAAATCCTTTACTCCTGCCTTATTGCTACTACGAATATTTGGTCCTGGAGCCACTGTCTTGAACTAAAGTCTCTGTTTTTCCCTTTTCTATAGTGTGTGTTTGTGTGTGTGTGTGTGTGTGTGTGTGTGTGTGTGTGTGTGTGTGTGGTGTGTGTGTTATTTTGTTTTGTTTGCCAGTCTTGGGGCTTGAAATCAGGGCCTGGGCACTATCCCTGAGCCTTTTTGCTCAAGGCTGGTGCTCTATCACTTGAGTCACAGTGCCACTTCTGGCCTTTTATATGGTACTGAGGAATAGAACCTAAGGCTTCATTCATGTTTGGCAAGCCTATACCACTAAGCCACATTCCAGCACTTTCCTGTTTTATACAAATCAAAAGCACTTTATTTGCAGTCTGTTTTTCCACTTTATATTGTAGATTTCATAGTTTCAAATACTACATAAAAGTTTGCCTCCCTTCTTCCTTCCCCTCTTCTACACTTCTCTGCCCTCTTGTCTCCATTTCTGCCCTCTGTGTCCTTTTCTTCCCTTTGTGCTAGGAATCAAACCTAGGAAGTTTTGCATATGATACCAACTGCTTGCTCCAGTAGTAGCAGTTTTAGGTGTGACTAGTAAAAGGGTGCTAAGTTTATTTCCTCCACTGTAGACCAGACCCACAAAGTGCACTAAGTTCTATAGGCATCCTTAGAAGGTTTAATCTTCCCTACCTTTTGAGATTGGTTTCCATGAAGCAGAGTAAGTCCATTTTAAGCTGTTTTCTTTTCTTTTCTTATTTTGCAGGGCAGGGGCAATTCTGGGGGGTTGAACCTAGTCTCTTGCACTAGGTAGGTAATTAGGTGCCCTACTTATGGAGGTAGGGCCTCCCAGCCCTTTTGCTTTATTTTCTGAATAGGGTTTTGGGGTTATTCTTGGACCTCTGTACTCTTGTTTATACATCCTCCATAACTGGAACAACAGGCATGTGCCACCACACCAGTTTTTCTTGAGGTGAGGGCTTGTGAATTTTTGACTGGCCTTGAATTACTGTCCTCTTGATCTCCACCTTCTGAATAGGAAGGATTACAGGTGTGTTCTACTGTCCCTGTGTCCACTGAAGTTTAATCACTGAATCAAGGCTGGGGCAAAGCTATCGTCCATCTAGGAGCAAGTCAGAATATATGAAGATCTTTGAAGTATTTCTGGTTTTTGTTTTTCAATTTTTAGGTTTGGTTTGTTGTGTGGTTGCTTTGTTGCTCTGTGATTTGAATTCAGAGCACTGTGTTGGTAGGCATTTTCTGAGTCAGGTCTAATGTTGCTTCAGTTTGTTTTGAGATAGGATCTTGTGCTTTTGTGGAGGCTGGCCTGGCCTACAGTCTTCTTTATGATCCCTACATATCTGCATGACAGACATGGACCTCCCTTCTAAGCTTTTACTGTGAGAAATGAAGACTCACGACCATTTTACTCTGGCTGGCCTTGAAGTGTAATGCTCCTGATCTCTGCCTGCCAAGTAGCTGAGATTACAGCTTGTGCTACTACACTTAGCTATCTTTGGTATTTTCAAACAATGATAAAGCCAATTAAAACAATATCTTCTTGTTACCTTCGCCATGAGTCTGCAGAGTTGTAAAGAACAGGAGTGATCAGACTCTTCTCCCACCTTCACCCTTCAGCGTACAGGAGTGTACTCTGGCAGACAATCATGAGTCTTACCTGCCCAATTTTGAGGCAACGTGGAGTTTATGTAGGATCCTTCTCTACTCATGGGCTTTCTCCCTAACCCTGAAATCCGGTCCTGTCCTTTTTCCCAGGGTCCTTAGATTAGGAGAAGCTGTGTTCACTGGAAAGGCAGGATATGTAATCTTCAATAATTTAGTTCATTAACCAAGCCTTATTCTGATAACCTGTTCATAGAGCTGACTTCTCTGTTTAGCCTGTGTGGCATATCATAAGCAAGGTCAGTCTAATCTTTGATAGCCTTGAATGCACTTCTCAATCAAATTCCCAAATTATTGACTATTATGAAAGAGAGCGGAGGGGGCTGAGATGATTAGGACCAAATGAAGATACCAGTGTATGTGTCTTGAGAGTATAAAAGTTTTGCACAAGAAGGTGACACACTTTCAAATAAGTGCACATAATACTTGTTTCATGCACCTGTCTATTGAGACTTGTTTAGAATCTAGCATATTAATGTATGTATCAGATTAAAGTTATCATGTGCATTTTTCTCATTTATTTTGATAAAATCTTTTTTCTAACAGTCCTCTTGCAGTACCACCTTTGGGCAGACCATGCTATGGAAAACCACAAACCTGGAGTACCAGTCAGCACTCCAGAAGACTTGGTAAGATAAGGTGATAGGTGTTTTTGGACACTTGTAATTTTGAATGTTGTAAATTAGATTTGTGCTGTCTTCTTGGGAGGGATTGGAGTCTAGTTTTAGATCATTGGTACTGTTTCTTTTAAGTAATCTTTACTATTAGTCTCTGATAGGGATATCAGCTATCTTCATTTCATAGAGAAAGAGACTGACACCTACAAATGTTTTAAAACAGCAACTACGGTTAAACCTTAGGTAGGATGTGATCGGAAAGATTTTGTATTTGGAACCAGAAGCTTTTTATACAGTGGATACACAGGCACACAATCAATACAGACTTCAGTGTTTGGAGAGGTAAATGGTTAATCTTCATGTTCCCATGAAAAATTAATGGTAAATTGTAGGCATTTAAGACAATCTGAAAATGGGAGTCAAGCAAAGTTTTCAATGTGGGCTTTTACAGAAATCCAGTTGAAATTAAAAGAAAGCTTAAAGACTGATTGGTAAAGTCCATCCTGTTGACTCTGATAATCAGAAGAGTCAGGTTACAAAAGAGATACTATTCTGAATTGTTAAAGAGAAGCAGAAGATTGAGAACCACAAATTATGTAGCAGGATGGCAGAAAAGCTTTGAGAAATCAAGTTTCAAGAAAGCTGATCTGAAAAGTGAGATGCATGTAGTGCAAGTTTTGTTGTGAGAGCAGAAGTAGATTGATGTCAGAGCTCCAGTACACAGGCAGAATAAAAGGAATTTCTCCTTTACTCAATCTTCTTTAAAAAATTCTGTTGTGTAGGAACTAGATGATATTCATTCACATTAGGAATGGCCATCTTCTTAATTGAGTCCACTCATTTTGATGATCATCTCATTTGTTATCATCTGGCCAGATGCAGCCAGATATAATGTTCAACCAAGTAAAGGGCACCCTATGGTTCAATTGCATTTACTAGTATCATTATCTGTCAGAACATGGATGCATGGTGGATCTTTTTATTAGCTCGGAAGCTTTCATCTTATCAATCTTATGACACCTCCTTTTCCCCTTCCCTTCCACTTCCCCTTTCTCTTTCCTCTTTCCCCTTTTGCTTTTCCCCTTCCTACTCCACCTCTCCCTTTTCCCTTCTCTTCCCTTCTTTTCCTTTTCTTTTCCTTTTCCTTTTCCCTTTCCTAGTCCTAGCCTCTTTGTCCTTTGCCTTGCCTATGCTTTGAATTTCCTTTTGAGTTTGCTTTTATTCTTGGCACTGCTCCCACCTTTTCCTTTTCCCTTCCCTTGCCTTTGTCTTGCCTTTTTCTTTCTTATGTTCAATCTCAAACCCAGGACCTCATATATGCTAGCTAGTGGCCTATCATTGAACTACTTCCCCAGCCCTAACTTAAATTTATTATTAGACTGAATTATCCCTGCAAATTACTTTCATTTTCATACAATTTTTCTTTTATCTTAGTGGCTTCCATATCTCTGGGTTCAAAAAATGTAGTTCAAAATTATTCAGAAAAGATACTTGCAACTTTGCTGACATTTTTAAACCTTTTTTCTTGCATGATCCCTTTAAATAATACTGTATAAGGCATTTAACATAATGCTTACATTATATTAGGTACAAGTAACCTACAGATCATTTAAAGCACATAAGAGTATGTATATAGGCTATATGAAAATAGGCTGTTTTAAGTAAATGACTGTGAATATCATTTGATTTTGATATTATTAAGAATGTTACACCCTTGTAGACTCTGAAGGAATTTACCTTGTTCTAGATGAATATGGGGCAATTTCTGGATTATGGATTTTGTTTCAGGGATGTTCATGTGGCTTATCTGGTCTTAGGCATGTGATTGTTAGGAATTCTATGGGGGGAATGTCTCCCCAATCCCATCGGCTTCTGTCTTAGACTAGAAGAGACCTTATGAGGAAATGAGATAACATGAGGAAAAGAAAATCTAGAGACCATGACTAAGAAGCTTCATTTCCTGTGTTTTGTGGAAAAACCTAGGCCCATAAACACAGAATTGAGCTGTGAATTGAGGTGAATCAAGTGTGTGGTGCTGCGGTTTAGTTGTATGCTACCCTTATGAATGGTCATCAGCTTCTCTTGGTAAATCAATCATTTTTCCAAAATGCAGATCTAGATATGATTTTTCATCTGTTTATGAATAGGTATGCTTTCTTATCTGGTTATGAAAATGTTGGCTCCAACATCCAACAAAAGCCCTGCAACCAACAGCAAAACACACAAACAAAAACAAGGCAAAACAAAACAAAAATCTTGTCTTTAAACTGCTCTCCCCTACAATGGTCAGTGTTTAGTTGTAGAACATTAGTGTTTTTAATGTTTATTTCTCGATATAAAACCCAGGCCTCACACATGTTAGGCATTTTCTCTAACATGTCTCCAGCTTTTTTTCACTTTTTTGATTTTTCAGATAGGCTTTTTCATTTTTGCCTAGGTTTAGCTTTGTCTTACAGTATTTTTACCTACACCTTCCATGCCACTGGGTTTACAAGTATGGATCAGCAGGCTGAACTTGTTTACGATGGAGTGTCACTTTTTCTTGGCTATCATCAAACTTCTGTATTTCCAATCTCTGTCTCTTGATAAGCTGGGGTTATAGATATGCATCAGCATGCCTGATTGGAGACTTTTAAGTGTTCAAATTATTTTTAAGTTTTAAAATGATGGCTACTGCATTTTGAAGGTGAAGGACATAGGTTAGTGGCTAGACTAGGGAATGGAAAAATGCCAAATCACACAAAGGTAAAAAAATGGGACTTTGATCAATGTCAACATGAAAAATTGGCAATTTGGGCATGTGCTGGAATGATAGAGTAAGTGTAACTTTGCTTTATGTCATTTTGATGAACATTTCTGCTGATAAGTACTAGAGAATGGCAAGAAAACAGGAATAATGGTAAAGGATCCTAACATAGTATGAAGAGATGAAAATGTTCATCATACATCCATGCATAATCAGAATTGTACACTGAATTTCCACTGTTCTTCCCCAGAAGCTCCCCACAGTCTGCATTCTTTCTGCATCTCTAAGATGGAAACACCATAGTCTCTAAGGCAAAACCTGGGACAAAGAGATGGAAACATGTAGTAAAGGTCGTCATAACTGTCTTCTGTTCAGATTTATTTGCTTATGAATGTATTTATTTTTATTTACTTTTTGGTTAGTCATATGGCTTGAACCTAGGCCTGAGTGCTGTCCCTCACCTCTTCCGCTCAAGGGTAGCTCTCTACCACTTGAGCCACAGCACCACTTCCGGTTTTCTGGTGGTTTATTGGAGTTAAAAGTTTCATGGGCTTTCCTGCCCGGGCTGGCTTTGAACTTTGATCCTCAGATCTCAGCCTCCTGGGTAGCTAGGATTACAGGTGTGAGCCACCAGTGCAGGGCAAGATTTATTTATTTTGTTTTTCCAGTCTTGGGGCATGAACTCAAGGCCTGAGTACTGTCCACTTGAGCCACAGAGCCACTTCTGGTATTTTCTGTTTATTTAATGCTAAGAAATGGAACCCCAGGGCTTCATGCATGCTAGGCAAGTACTCTACCACTAAGCCACCTTCTCGGCCCCATGTTCAGATTCATTTTGATGCTAAGAAGGCACAATGTTTTTTTTCTAGAAAATGTTTAAGTGCACTGTAGGAAACTCTTAGTTTTCAGTCTAACCCAGTATAAGAGGTTACATTCTATGTACCCAACTTCTTTTAGCATGTGTATATGCACAGATTTTAACAGTGAAAACATTCTGTACAAGACCCTAGTAAGTTCTCTAAAATCTGTAACTTTAGTGGGATGTGTATATGAGGACTCATTTTTGGATCATGCGGATGACCTAAAAGTGATCCACTCTAGCTCTACCAAGCTTAGATCAAGGATGACAACTTCATCCTGACAGGTGAACTTGTACACACTAGATACATCGTCCTCAAGTATGGATGGAAGACTTTCCCTAAAGACAGGAATTTCTTGCCTGATGACTTCCCTGTAGTTGTTCAGTGCTCAGAGAGTCTCATATATAGTACAGTTCAGCCACTATGAGATCATTAAGCCCTCTAGCGCTCTCATCAACTTTGAAGAAAGGCATGGTACGAAGATTTTTGTTACAGGGTTGTTTTCCTTACTTCATGATTTTCTTTGTCACTCTGAGACATCTTTCACACAGTCACCTTTATCTTACCCTGTGTGTCATTCTGAATTTTCTTTTCATTTTCTAAACAATGTTATTTGGTCTAAGCATAGTGAAGAAATATCCAGGGGGGGGACACATCTCTTGGGTTGCTAGCAGTAGGGAGATATCTGCGGCAAGATCGAAAAATGCTCCTAAAACAAATGATCCCTTAGGAGTACCACCTCCTCTTTTTGACTCTACCTACCACCTGGAGCAACGCCATCAAACACTCCCCTACAGAGTCATTACCTGTTACTGCCCAGTTGTGTTAAGAAATGGTTTTTCTTTCTTGCTATTGTTTCTAACATATTTATAAGATGATTTCTTTGTTGCTTTGTATGTCCCTTGCCCATGGTATAACTCCTGTTTTCATTGTATTTGATGTTGGTATAATTTGGGTAGGGAAAGGAAAAAAAACAAATTGTTTAAATAGAGATACAGATGGACCCATTGTACAAGACGTTATGTCAAAAATCAAACTTTACAACTTTGGCACTGGGCGGTGTGTGTGTGGGGGGGGGAATAAGGGAAGGAATGGTAAGGGGAAACAAAGGAGGAGGCAACAATGCTTTTTAAGAAGTTTACTTATTACCTTGATCATGTAAGTGTAACCCCTATGTATGGTATTTTCACATTAAAATATAATGAAAGGGAAACAGAACAAAAAAGAAAGGAGTAAACCAGTGAGTTCACAAAACTTATCAACCTTTGGTCCTCAGTACAGAGAAAGATTTCTCTACCACTTCTAGGACAGGAACAATTAATCGATGGAAGAATTGCAGCATAGCCTGTCATGCAGTTGGCAATATGCTAAGGTAGGATCCATCTTCTCCACCTTTACTGGTAGAGAAAGAGGATTCAAGAGTAGGGTCATCTATTCCTTATAGAGACAATAGGGGCAGTCAGGAAAAGCTAACCTCATTTTATTTCCTCCTAAACACTAGCCATAGATAACCCTAAACCCATACCAACAAAACAGAATGTAAAAGACGGAACTGCTATAAGGGCATTTATTGGAGATGAGAACAAGGTAATGTATTGGAGGTTTATTAGGGGGAAGTTATGAATTATTTTGAGGGAGGAAACTCTTGTCCCTGCAAATGATGGAGGAAAAGTTTCCCTTTCAAAAGGGAACCACTCCCAACACACTGCCATTAGGAATGGTAGGGGTAGCCAGAGGCACTTGAAGCACTTGCTGTCTGCAGGTGGGTCTGCTGTGGAGCCCTGGTTCCCTGTATTCCATGGCTGTGAGATGCCTTCGCTCAGGAGTTAGCACACTCTTTGTTGGCTCTTTGTGCCAGCCTGTGCCCTGCCTGTTCTTCTCAAGGTAACTCTCTGTCTAAGACTAGCAGCTTCTTGTGTGTAGGACTTGACACATGCCACTTTAGAGCAGGAAGCTTTGTGGGGTGCTTGCCCTGGCTACATTCTGTCTGTGTCTGAAGTTCTGCCTTTGGCTGAGATTTCCCAGACTTCATGGGAGATACAAGGGATTCCTGGGGGCATGTGACACTTACTCCATGCCTCTGCCTTTATTTTGCCACTGGGACTTTACCAGTGTCTCTGGTGACTTTCTGATTTTCAGTGTTCCCAGATAAAGAAGCTTTCCCTTTACCTAGGCTTCTGGCCTGAGCGGATGATCATGGAGAACTGCCCTTTCCAAGATAGCTTTCTTGTCATTTGCCATTTTTACCTGTACTAAGCCACTGACAAAAATGTTTCATGTGGTTTCTGAAATGGTTTTCAGGAGGAGGCTGTCCCTTCTGTAACAGAATATAGGATGTCCCCGCAGGTGTCTCCTTTAATGTTTTATTTTGAGGATGGCAGCTCCTCTTCTGAGTTGTGATGTCCCAAGCCATGTATCTCCTCCACCAGACTTGTCTGATTTTAGTGTTGGAGGACTCGTGTCATTGTTACTTTGTGGAAAATTTTTACCTTGGCCCTTGTGGAGGTCACTATGGTGCAACGCTTCTGGCCCTGCCCTCTGCTGATCGTTGTCTTGTCCAGTTGTTCATGCAGTTCATGGGAAGCTGCCATGTCCACACTGGTGACACTAGAGTTTAAAGTAAATAAAGTCACATTTTTCAAGTTATCTGACTCCAGAGGCTGGTCATCCTGAAGACTCTGGGCCTTTCCTATCTTTCTGCTCTGCAGTTTCAGTTTTAATTCATTGAAAAGTCCATTTTTTAAAGTCTGATAACTCAGACCTTGGGAAACCAATGTATCTATTGGGGTCTTTTTAGTGGTCAGGATACCCTGTGCTTTGCTTTGATTGATAGGTATCACTACGGAAGCTTTGCTCTCATTGGTGATGTTGCTTTTAGCTTCTAATGGAAGATTACAGAATTCCTTTGTCTTGAATATCTCCTTAGAGATATTATATAGGGAAATTTTCTTTGAACATATCCCTTTTTCATCAGTCTTTTGAATGCTTTGTCTAAAAATTTGTTTCTTATCATCTGCATCAGGTGCAGCCACTGCTGTCCTCAGGAACACATTTGGACTGCATATATTGTCTGCTATGGATTGTGTCATACTGGCTTTTTCTAGGACACCATGTGTTGGGTGCAGAAAAGGCCATCTGCCCTCTTTCATTCTATGTAGGTTCTCAATGTACTCGTTGTTGGTATCAGAGAGTAATTGTCTCTGAAACCACTGTTCTTTCTTGCTCACAGGTGAGGCTGAATTTGTTGTTCCCATCTTCTTTGGCTATTAGCAAAAGACTTTTGTCCATGGGGCTGGGATACCCCAAGTTTAGAATATACTCCAGAAAGAGGTGGATGGGGAGGAAAGTTTAGAGTTGGAGCAAACCAAGATGGACCTTCTTTCACATAAGTGGTTTCTATTGATTCCTGGGCCTTCTGGGGAAGACATTGCATTGTCTTCATTTGAAAAAAATGTAATTCTGTCTGCCACGATATTTGACGTGCTGGAATCAGGGAAAGAAATATCATGGGGTGTGGCCAGACTTCTGTCTTTCCCTACGAGTGGTGCCAAATCTCTCTGTTTCTTTTGGCTAGGGGATTTTTCACACAAGGGCAAGTACATGCTGTTGGAATGACATGAACCATGGAACCTGATACTCTTTGATTTCTGTAAATTTCTTGTTCCAATGTACTTCCAGGCATCCTTGAATTGTTTCTGATGCAGAATTACCAGTCGGGTACTAAAATCATTGCCTGACACAATCCCTGTGAAACTTTCAGAATTTGACTCAGACTGACACTGTGAACTATTATGTGGAGCCCCCACTGAGGCATTGGACAGATGGTCTTTGGGGCCAGTCTCTGCACTGTGTCCTTCTTCCTTCCCTACTTCCTCATCTACCAGAGGTATCTCTATGCTCTTCTCATTAAAACTTTAAAGTTAGCTAGATTCAAAGTTTGGATGTTTGCACTTCTGATGTTTAAAGGAGGAAATCCATGAGAGACTCTGACTGCTGTTAGACTCAGAGCTTTGGGGAATTTCTATCCTACGACTTACCAGTAACAGAGACTCCTGGATCCTGGGGGCAGGCCCCAGTGCTGCTGGATGAGCCTCTTTCTGATGCTCTAGTTCTTGCCGTAGGTCACCGGTGAGGGGGAAATTACTAGGAAGGATGGAGACCATAACTTTAGCTTTAGAATACTGTCTGACCAATGGAAGTTTTGGAGCTGGAGAACAAAAGTCTTCCTGAGATCTCTGGACCACAGAGGGTAAATCCTACACATTCTCTTGCTTTTTCTGCAATATATTATGTTCTGGGTGATAAATTTCAGATGGTGTAAGGAGCTGTGCCTCACTCTGCAGTCCATGAAAACAGACTCCAGAAGCCCTAACCTGAGGTTCAGGAGATGGCAGGCCATGGAGCAGAGAGTGAAGCTGGGCCTGTGCCTGGGTTCCTAGAAGATGTTGGTGCAAAGCCTCAGGCAAGACTTGAGATTGGATCTCAGGCAATGGCAGAAGTTTAGGGTCAGGGATTACTGGCGATTTGTGGTCTGTGAAGACGTTGGAGATTATATTGAAGGAGACAAATTTCAAAGAATAGTCACCTAAGCCATAGATAGTGGAGCTTAACGCTCACTGGACAAAGATGGAAGATCCCAAAAGAGTTGCATAGACTTTTGCCGAGAATGGCCTTCATAGGGATTTGGACATGAGGCCTGCATTTAATTGTGCAGCTCCCCTTGCTTGCTGTTGGAGCTCCCAAATGGAAAGGAAATTGCCAATTCCTGCTGCTCAGCAACCGACACTAACACTTTCCCTACAGAATTCAATTGGCATCGTAGCTTATCTTGTTGGGCATAAGAATCAGTTTTTCTTTCCTTTTCTTTCCACATAAAGAAGCCACCTCTCTTCTTGATTTGGATCTCCAAGAATGCTAGAATGCCAAGTCTGACAATTGCGTGGTTATCAGGCTCGATGTGTTAGGATGCAGCAATACCTTCAGTAGAGTCCTTGGAAGGTAGAGGGCAAGGGATTCCCGCTTGGTCTCGCATTCTACTAACTCACAAGGGAGCGGGCTTTTCACACCCAGCTCTCTGCAGGACAATTCTCTGGTTAGTGGGTCATGAGTGGGCAAGTCAGAAGCTTTGCCAGTCATTCCACAAGTGGAAGCATGTTGGAGAACATCTCCTATTCCTCAAGTATGATGTTCTAGGGGAGGAAGATTTGAGGCGAGTTGTTGGGATGGTAATGGAGCTGCTTGAAACTTAGTTTCCAAAGGAAACATAGTCTCTAGTGACAGAGCATGATCTGGTGGTAAGATCACCTGCTTGGGAGAGTCTGTGGAGGGTAGAGTTAGAGAAGGCTCGGGTGTTGTAGCTGGAATTACATTTTCTGCTAGGTTTTCTGAGAGAGGAGTGTTCAGTGATGCAGATGACTTTTTCACAAGAGTTTTGGAAACTAATGGAGACCCTGAAGAGTCAGCGACTTTCACAGATGCTTGAGATAGCAAGTGACTGGCCTCCACCACTGTCTTGCTACACATCTGAAAGAGGGGGTCTGGACATAGCAGTTTCCAAAAGTGAGTAGTGTTGGGATGCTTGTTCAATAGGCTACAGATAATAAAATGTACAAACTTGTAACTAGGACCAGTCCTGTGAATAGAGGGTCTGCTGGTCTGTAGTACAGGAGTAAGTAGGATGGGGCAGGGAGAAGGGTGCAAAGAAAGGACTCTTATTTTGTTGGTCGTGGACCTTGAACTCTGGGCATGAGCACTGTCCCTCAGCTCTTCAACTCAAGGCTAGCACTCTACCAATTGAGCTATAATGCCACTTCCAGAGAAGGGACTTTTGAATCTAGCTACGGTCTTCATAATCTTCTACATCTACTCCTTATCGCGTCCTCATAATAGTAGCCATTACTTTATCCCTCTCATGACTCAGGCTAGCTGTACTGAATCCCATGTATGCAAAGAACAATAGTGACCAGTCACCTTGACACCACAGAAAGCAGCTTCTGCTCCTCTTCAGCTTCTTTACTCAGAGGTCTCCGTCTTGTAAAATCAGGATGTAGTTTATACGTGATAAAAGTCAGAACACAGAGATGTTACAGGAGAGCACCTCTTAGTATAAGGCTCTGCTTTAAATAAAGGTCTAAAGCTCCAAGAAGTAATAGAGAAAGTCAAAAGTGCAACAGTAATGTTAAGATTATTCACTTGTTTATGTGACTTCATTTTCACAGCATCTGCATGTCAACCTATACAATACAATACAATATCAAACTCCCATGTGAAGCACAGAAGTGACTGGACCCCTCAGACATGAAGACAGAGAAAGCACTTTGCACAATGTTAGGACACAGGCATTGTGACTCAAAGCATCTTCTAGTCCTTTCTCCACATCTTACCTGGCCAGCAGCACCCACTCCAGCACCCACCCAGATCCTTCATGTTGGCAGAGCTGGGACTTTGAGAGGCTTCTCAGTCCTGTCTGTAAGCCTCTGCTCTGAGCGTCATTTTCTGGTATTCTGTGCCTAGCAACGGTTGTTCTCATGGGCCTGTTATCTCCAGAAAAGAAAAGCGGAATTCAGTTGTGGCAAGCTTAGATCAAGGAAGAAGAAACATACCTCTAAATTCTCTCTTTTTTCTGTACAATATTGTTGGTCTCTGAAAAGGTTACAAAATATTTGGAGATTAAATTTGGAAATTATAAAGTATATAAACCATTTCTACAGATATCATTTTTATTTAATTATCATTTTTCTCAGTTAATTAAAAGTGCTTTATAAGTATAATTTTAATGACCATGTTGGCTGTTTGGACAAACACCTATGGGACTTGAATGACTTATTTCCCCTGATGGAATCTATGACCTCAGAAAGGAAGTTGGCACCATTAAACCATCCTGTAAGAAGAATGGCAGCCTGTGTCTACACAGAACACGCTGGTTTTAATTATACGGTCATTTTCTTCCTCCTTCTTTGGCCCATCTGTTTACACTGTGGGAGTTGGTTTCTACAGTGATGGTGTCAGGGTATTTGCTTCACCTGCTGTCTTAGTAACTAAATCTCCTTCTAATCACTCCTTGTTCTGAAGCATTTCTAATGAATGCTCCCAGAAGTTAAATGTGTATCCTGAATTTCAGGAGACAAGGTCATGGTCCAGGCAGAATAGTTGATAGTAGTAGATAAGTTGCTATGGGGCCACAGATGTGGGCTTCGTGGCTCTTATTCAAGGTACCTCATCAAAGTTTATCTGTCTTTTCCCCATTGTAGTTGCATATAGTAATTTAAGTTTCTTAAGTTTACTTACACAGATACATTGAATGTTTCTTGCAATTTCTTTCCCTCAGTTTACAGGCACCATGAGGAAATTACTCTCAGAGAATGGTTTCTTTTACTAATTTCCTCTATCGCTTGGTTTACATGTATCATTTGGGGATTTTTTAAAATAGGTTTTTATTTGTTACAGCAGAAATAATTTTCTTAAGCAAAAAATAATTGGTTATTTTATGGAAACTCTAAGGAAATACTATTTAAAACCAATAACTAATAGATGTACAAATATCAATGGTCTCCCCTTCCCTTCCCTTCCCTCTTTCCCTTCCTTCTGATCATTCTGACCAAATATTCCCACCAAGATTTCACAGTGCTATATTTGGAGGATGGTTTCTTGACACAGATAGAAATGTCATACTGATCTTGTTTCTGAAGGGTGTTTTAATCTTATTAATTAAGCAACCTTTACTGCTATTCAGTAAAGTTCTCTTGAGAGTGAAGGGTCTTTGATTAGTGAAATTTCCTAATTGGATCAAACTCTCATCAGAAAATATCACAACATGCTTTACCTCACCCTTAGGATCCCATTGTTTAGCATAAAACTACTTCAACAAGAATTCGATCAACCTGTGTCAATATTAGCCTGCAGATATTTGGACCTAGAGAAAAGATCAAGTCACTTAAGCAATCCCGGAATTTAAGGAAAAGGGATGGAGTTTTGATTCATAATAGTATAAATACATATCGTATATGAATTTGGGTTTCTATATAGTTACTCTCCTACACTGATTGCAAATTTTAATACTTCTTTTTCCTGTGCATCTCACCTTGGTTTTAAAGGGTTTATTATGTGAATACTGTATTCATGCACAGACAAAGGTATTGCAAAGTGTTTTTTGTTTGTTTGTTTGATTGATTGATTTTGCCGGTCCTGGGGCTTGAATTCTGGACCTGGCCACTGTCCTAAGCTTCTTTTTGCTCAAGGCTATTGCTGTACCATTTGAGCCTTAGCACTGCTTGTGGTGGCTTCATCCTCCTCCTCCTCCTCCCCCTCCTCCTCCTCTTCCTCCTCCTCTTCCTCCTCCTCTTCCTCCTCCTCCTCCTTCTCTTCTTCTCTGCCCCCACCTCCTCCTTCTCCTCCTCAACCTCCTCCTCCTCCACCTCCTCCTCCAACTCCTCCTCGTCCACCTCCTCTTGTTCCTCCTCCTCCTTCTTTTTGAGTCGTTTATTGGAGATAAGAGTATTGCAGAGTCTCCTGCCCTGGCTGGCTTGGAATTCTGATCCTCAGAGCTCAGCCTCTTGGGTATGGAGGATTACAGGTGTGAGCCACCGGTTCCCATCTGTAGTTTTAATGGGTTCATCTTCAAGTCTTAATTATTATTACTATTTCTATTTTGTGTCATCAGTGCCTTTAGCTTTTCTGTTTGTTTTTTGGGATAATTTAAACAAAACTCACCTATAAACACTTCAGTTAATCTTAAGAAATGAAAAGAACTAAAGTAAGTACTAACACATTGAAGTACTAATGTATAATATTTTATTAGGTTATCATAAAAGGTTGTTAATTATCTGCTCACGATTGAGCAGTTTTTTTAAAGAAAAAGTTGTGTTTCAATGAAAACTCCATAGTGGCAAGTGATTTCTACAACTTCATTATGCTGTATGTATGACCATATCAAGTGAAAAATTATGTCCTTGGGTACTATACTTTAGTTACTAGCAGAAGCTCTCTTCTTTAGTTTTGTCCTCTCTGTAGACCAATTAAAAGAAGTTGAAGGTGGCCAGAAGGAAGTGGTCACTATAGATGTGTAGTGACCACTTTTCATGGGGCTTGAACTCTGGGCCTGGGTGCTATTCCTCAGCTCTTCAGCTCAAGGCGAACACTCTACCACTTGAGCCACAGCGCCACTTCTGGTTATCTGGTGGTTTATTGAGATAAGAGTCTCACAGACATTCCTTTCTGGGCTGGTTTTGAACTGTGATCCTCAGATCTCAGCTTCCAGAGGAACTAGGATGACAGGTGTGAGCCACTGGTGCCTGGCTCAAAGACAACTTTTTATTCTGACATTTTGGTACTTGGGACCTTGTTGATCTGGAGAGAATATCCTTTCCAGGGATTACCACACTTTATGCCACTACCCATCTGCTGGGGAATGGTCTGAAATGTGAGGACTAGGTAAAAGACTTACCACAACTAGTCTGGGCCTATGCTGTAGAGGTTGTTAGATTTATTCAAATTAACACATTCTAAATCTTCTTTTGTGCCTCAGTGGTTGTTTCCATAAAATTCACTCTGTTGGGTCTTGCCTGTGTTTTGCCTAGTCTCTTACTGCCTCCTGACCAAACTTTGTGCTCCCTGTATGTGTTCCCAGCGTGGTAAGCATTAGAAACTAGCCCTTCAACTAATGAATAAACAAAATGGAGTATAACCATACAATAAGATATTTAACCATAAAAAGGAATGACGTGCAGGTCTATGCTATACATGGATGAATCTTGAAAATAATTATGGTAAATTAACATTATGCTAAGAAAAGATCACACTATTGTAGGACTCCAGTCATAGGACATGCATAGAAGACAGAGAAATGAAGGAATTAATTTTGTTCAGGAGCTGAGGGGGAAGATGGAATGGAAAGTAAATAGCTAATGTGTGCAGGGCAGAATTTTCAAAATATTCTGGAATTAGTGATGACAGATTCACAACTTTGTGAATATCAATATATTATATACTTTATTTTTAGCTCTTGATGTTTTATTTTTCTCATGCCAGCATATATTAATGTTACATGACATATCATGCATGTGCATAGTATACTTTGACCATATTCACCACCATCATCATTTCTTGGTCTTCTCACACAGATCCTCTTTCTCTTCCAAAACCATACTCTTTCTACTTCCAATTTTTCTCTTAAAATCTAGTTTTTTCCTATGAGAGAAAATATGCTTTTTCCACATCTGACTTATTTTTTATCACCATAATTATATTCAGGTCCACCTACTTTCCTGCAAATAACATTTTCTGTTCTTTATTATTGTGAATAATTCTCCTTGTGTTTAACATAAATACACAAGGAGACATACACACACACATAAACACATACACACAGCACATACATACAAACATTTCCTCTACATCCCCCACCCACATTAAGAGGGTATTCTTTTTGCATCTATTATCTGCTGCTATTTGTGGATATTTTTCCCTTCTGATAACAGTTGTTTTGACTGAGATGAGATGGAATCTCAATGTAGATTTGATGACTGTCTGTGAGCTTCTTTTGCTCAAGGCTAGTGCTCTACCACTTGAGCCACAGCACCACTTCCGGATTTTTCTGTGTTTGTGGTACTAAAGAATCGAACCCAGGACTTCATGCATGGTAGGCAAGCACTCTAACACTGAGCCACATTCCCAGCCCCCCATTGGTACTTTTGAGAACTGTCTCATTCATTTGGCCATTTATTGATGGGATTTTTTGCTGTTTATTTTTTTATTTTGTTTATATTATAGATATGATTTCCCTGCAGATCAATTAAACTACCTGAGCATTTTCACTCATTTACTACAGATATATACCTTGATATTTGTAGATCACTGGTCTTGCAAATTTCTATTTAATTTGTAAATCAGACATATTTCCATTTCCATTTTCTACACTACAATGTCACTCTTCCTTTTCTTTTTGCTTTTTTCCAAGTGTCAGGATTTGAAATCAGAGCCTAGCACTCAGTTAGCATTCTACCACTTCTGTCAGCCTTCCAGAATAATTATTTTGCTAAACATTTTTGGGAATGCAGTCTCATATCCCTTTCTACTTGGGATGACTTCAAAGTAGGATCCCTGAATCTCAGCCTCCTGAATAGCTAGAATTATAAATGTAAACCACTGGCTCCCAGCTCATCCTTCTTTCTAATTATGATGCTATCCATTATTCCTCTTATGATTTATGCAGCAGTTTATAGCGGGTAAATTTGCAGTTGATAGAAAGTACATTTGTAAGATTACAATAGATTTTTTAAACAATTGTTAGGAAGAAAGTGCCTATCATTTCATAAGTTAACAAATGAGTACATTTCCTATCTTTGGGGAACGTCATCCTTCCCTTTCCTTTCCCTCAGTCCAATAGATTTTTATATAAGAAAGATAGTCAAAACAAGTTCCAAGGAAGATGCAGTAAGTTTACTTCATTGCTACCTGAGTCTAATTTTAATTTGGATCTAACTTGTGTCTAGATACTATTACAGATGGCAATTGCCTTCTGTTTTTGTCTGTCTTAGTGATTGCCTGTTTTGCTTGTTGCTACTGGTTTTACTGTTCTCTAGTTTTAAATTTTAGACAGGGTCTTTCTTTGTAGCTCAGCTTGGCCTCAAACTTGAGAGCATCTTGTGTCTGACTCTTGAGTGCCAGAGTTGCTGATGTACACCTGCGCTTCATCTGCTAATAATCTATATAAAGATGAGCATTATGATCCCTTTGATGTGCTTACTATATATATATATATTTGAACTTCCCCTTTAAGCCTAGCTGAACTGTAATGGAGAGTGAATACAGAGTGTGCTGTGACAGGCTATAAGGCCCTGTGAAATGTGAACTTCAAATTGTGTCCTTTGAAACAAGAGCAGCTAGCTCCCCATACTGACATGGAACTACAGAAAGGTGTTATTCATTTGGAACGAGTTTTCTCCGGGTTGCCATGGCAGTGGGCTTCCGTGAATGATTGATAAGTTTATAACATTTTCCACTTAGAAAATTACCTTCATTTTCAAGATGGGCTGTGCCACATAACTGGCAAAACGTTCTAAGAATTATACATTGCCAACTGGTAAGAAGAAGATACTTTTCTCCATTCAGGCTTCCTTCCTAAATCCAAGATCATAATAATTAAGGTACAGAGGACAGAATGTCTCCAGTGTTATGAGTTTATTCGGTCACATTTTCAATATCTTCCTGATAATGACAGTCCCAGCTCTGTTTCCTGATAACCATGGCAACATTCCCATTTCATTGATCCTCCTGGCACTCTCATAGGATTATCTAGTGGATGCTTCCATTTATATTTTACTTCCCTGCCTTGAATAAAACATTCAGTTGACCCAAATGTAAATTAATTCAGTTACAGCACAGTTTTTAAGGCACCCAAGCCAGTACTTCAGTAGTTCAGTTTATGGAGAGTTGATTAATAGGTAAATATTTGATAAACACTCATGTGTTTCATTGTTTTACTACAACTCTTGAAATTACAGGTGTCCCTGAGTAGGGTTGCCTAGTTTAGCAAGACCTACTCTATTACTAGAGGAAAGAAGTTTCCATTCTAATAGTGACGGGAAGTTCCACTGCTGGCTAACTTATTCTGAGAGAAACACATTTAATAAACATGAAACCTGCCCTCATGTGATCTTCCCCACATGAATGGATATGTTTCCTTAAAGTAATCCTTATGCTTCCAAAACCACCCAATAGAAATGAGTGTCTGCATTTTGTGGTGCAACCACAAGCATTTTTGTCAAGATTTAGAGTGAGCCAGAACTGAATAGGTACAGTGAGACAAAATTGGAGTCCTGTTTACTCATTTGCTAACAGACTGCTACTAATGAGAATCACAGGCCATTCTCTGTGTGAAGCAATAAGACTTCTAACTAATAAAGCACTCAGAGTGTGGGCGGGAAACATTCTATGTTTACATACATACATGGGAATAGCTTTCATTTAATTTGAGAGCTAGAATTGATGTGGACTATGGAGTACAATTCTCAGGTCCAAACTACAGCTCTTTTATTAGCTGTGTGACCTTGGTTAAGTTATCTAAACTCCTCTGTGTTTCTGTTTCTTCATCAATAACAAAAGGAAAACACCAACACCAGGGCCAGAAAGGGGATGAACTGGGTTAATACAGGAAAGGATTTAGGAGGTGAGCAGATTGAAGCACACTGCTCAGGCTGCTTATTTGCTCATATTTCTATTAAATTTTTCTTTAATGCAAGGCTTAGTTATTACAAACAAACTCCTGTTATTGATTTAAGAAAAAATGCTTCTCTGTTCAATAATATTTTGAGAGAAGAAATATCAGGATTACTGAATTTAAATCTATTTTGAAGATTTCAGAATTTCCATAATTATGAAATTGTTAGGAAAGAAGACATTTTCAAAATTGATTCATTTGAATAATCATTGCAACCCAATTTTTTACCAAGCTGAGTGCCAGTAGCTTATGCCTAAAATCCTAGCTACTGAGAAGGCTGGGGTCTGAGGATCTCAGTTTGAAGTTAACACAATGGCATACCAGATTTCAGTATTTATGGAGCCAAATGGAGAGTACAGTGAAATGTATAGCTCCTCTATAAATTCCATATTATTAATATATAATTAGAAGGAAGCACACAATGAGTTTTATATTTTTAGAATATTTCTGGACATTGAGAGGTTAGGCCTCAAGGTACTTGTACCCTCAGCAGAGACGTGAGGATCCCAGTATAAAGCCAGGTCAGGCAAACACATTCATGAGACTTTTACCTCCAGCAAACCTGCAAAAGAAGTGGAGCTGTGGCTTAGGTGGTAGTATGTCATCTTTGAGTGGAAAAGCAGACTAAGAGTAGTTGGCTCTGAGTTCAAGCTATAGTACTTCATTTCACTATTTTACAGAAGTTTTCAATTTTTCTGCTTGAAGATTAATTTTTTTGAGACTGGGACTTGAACTCAGTACAGGATACTTTCACTCACTGACAAGTGTTCTACCCACTGACCCATGCCTCCACCTCAACAGGGCTGGCCATTTCAATTACTTTTTGTCCAGTGTAGATTAGCTTTTAACTATTTGTTTGTGCAATCTTTTCAAGGTTTTTAAGTTTGTGTGACATCTTTGAAGATGATTTTCTGCCATCAGATTTCTCTACTCTTTCTTTTCTATACTGATACTAGGGCTTGAACTTAGGGTCTGGGGTTATCCCTCAACTTTTTCACTGCCATTTAAGCCAAAGGTCACTACAGCTTTTTGGTGCTTAATTGAAGACAAAAGTGTCTCATAGATTTTCGGGCTCAGACTAGCTTTGAACCACAACCCACAGATCTCAGCCTTCTGAGTAGCTAGAATTACAAGCATAAACTAGGATTACTGGCTTAGCAGTAGATTTTTAAATCATTATGTCACAGATGAATTTAGTATGTGACTAAGGTTATGTTCCAATGTGCATTGGAGCACAAATTTTCAAGAAATGGTTTGAAGAAACAGCAATTTATGACTAAGGCAACTTCAAAACTGATGTAGTTCAAAGGATCCGTGGAGGAAATACAAGGGAAGATTTCTTTTAATCAGTTCCCTATGTGCTCTGTACGAGCTGTGTGTCCAGTTTTTAACTTAAGATTATATGATAATTAGTTTTCAGAGGTACTACATGTCATAGTTTGCTATCAGCCTTCCTCAGCATTTTTAAACTTTATTCTGTCTCCTTTCTTTTCCCTCTTCTTCAAGAAAGCAAATTTACATTTGAATATCAGTATTATGTCACTGAAAACAGATCACCACAAGATTCACAGCTCAAAACAAGTCACATTTATTGTCTCACAGTCCACTAAGTCAAGGAACAGGTTAACTGGGTCCTTGGATCAGGGTCTCAGAAGGTTAGAATCAAGGCCTTATTTCTAGCTGGGGCTGTGTTCTCATTTTATACCCAGAGTCCTCTTCCAAGCTCATTCTGGTGGTTGGCCATATTCAATCCTTCTCGGTTTTAGGACAAAGGCATCCTTCCTTGCTGGCTGTGAGTATGGTCATCCTCAGCTCCTAGAGGCTTTCCTCAGATATCTTCTAGGCTTCTTAAACGGTTGCTCAGGACCTAGCTGCCCAGCCTTCTCATGTTATGATAGCTCCTCTCTTCACAGGCAGCAGGGGAAGAGAGTTTCATTTCATCTAAAGTTATCACAGCCCTGATTTCTCATCATGTTCTTGGGTCCTGTTCCCTGTAGTGTTCAGAGCTTGAACACTAAAGGGAGGGAATTTGGGAGCTCTTGTAGAATCATATTTTAAACAGTTAGCTGTTTTTGATAACCAATTAAACTGAGAGCCATTTTTGTTTTTGCTACACATACTATAAATGATAAAGTTTTGTTTCAACTGAGAGGAGCAAGATGTTCAAGAACCATATTGTGTACATGTGGGAAAATGACACAGGAGTCTTGTTCCATCATTACAGAAGAGATCAAAAGTTTTGAACGCAGCATTCCTCCCTCAGTTCCAGGAACGAATGTCAGCAACAATCTGGTTTGACTTGTAAAATAGTGTGTGATTCACTTTGGAGCACAATAAAGATGTCTGGTGTTTAATAATAAGAAGTTCATCCAAGCCTAATATCTGCTAATAGAGCACATAGATAATGTTGTAGATGAGTTCCAGAAAAATACGATGAAGTGAAAAGTTCAACTCAATCTCTAATGCTTTATTTGAAAAATAAAACAGATCAGAGTTAAATATGCTATAGTATTCCCATTGTATCCTACTCTGTAAGAGTATATGAGTATTATTTTATTTTCTTCCTTTTATATGCATTACATAAGTAAGTAAATATGTATGCTAACTCATTTGTGCTAGGAAATTCTTTAATATTTTTCTTTTCACTTTCTTTCAAATAGTAAGCTATGTTTATGTAGTTAGTTGCTTATGAGAAAAGACTCCAGCACGCCAGCTCTTTCAGTGGTGCATAAGTTTCAGAGAATTCTCAAACCTACCCATAACTTCCTTTAGTGGTATTCCATTACTTGGCTATCTAGGTCTATCTTAAATTGAATATCAGATCTTTCTAAGGCAGAGTAACTTCAGGAGTAAAACAGTTACTGAGGATGCTCTTATGCAATAAGGAAATTATACATGGTTCATTGCAACAGGCTTTCATTAAAAACTTATTTCAGCAGGTGAAAAGCAGGTTGCATTGCTGATTCTCAATACTGCTTTGGGATGTTGGGTTGATTTATGATGCAAACAAGGAATAATTTCCTACAGTAGCCCTCCCTAGTCATTGTCTACCATGAAGTTTTCCAAAGTATGTTCTCAACAGCCATTACTCTGGAAAATTCATAGGAATTCCAACCAAAACCTTGAACTAAAAGCTTTCATAATAAAATTCAACTAAGAAATATATATCTGTATTTCATCCCAGAAGGAAATGATAGGAATGTTTTTCAATTTTTTATGAAAGTATTTGATCACAAACCTTCTTTTGCAAGGATATCTTTTCACTATTTTAAAAACATGCTCTAACAAGATTATCTCTAATTTTTAAACTTCTTGAGCAGCCAGAGAGCAAGCTGATCTTTCTAAAAGGCATGATGGATCCTTATTCCATCCAATTCACTGGCTCAAAGACTCCACTTTTAGTTCCAATTCCTGTCTGGTTGTTCCTGGATGCAAGAATAGAAAAGGAAGGTTTCCTGTTTCATTCTTTCCTCTGTTGCTTGAAAATAACATTATATTACATCACAAAACCTTGGCTTTTCCTAAGAGCACTCATGGAGATCTTCAAAAACTTTCCTGAAGCTCTTACTTGAACTGACATAAGAACACTCTGAGTGTCGCATTTGTTAAGTGTCAAATCACAATGAAATTGTGGAACCATATTCAGAAAAGCAGAATCCTACTGAAGCTGAGAAATGGCTTAGATGGAAGAGAGAAGGCCTTTTGTTTCTTTTTAGCTTTCTCAGCTTTATCACTACTAGCATTTTTGATCAGGTAATTTGCTTTAATGGGATGAGGGGATAGAGGCTTTTACATGATATGAACTATTATTACTAGCATCTATCTAATAAATACCAGTAGGAAACACCTCAAATGAGGAAACTAAAAATGTCTTCAAATATTGTGTGTATCCTATGGAACAAAACTGTCATCTGACTGGGACTCATTGAACTGGTAAATAATGGAATAATTAGTGTTTAAAAAGGACTGTCCAGCAAGTACTTATGGTTTGAAGCTAGTTTAGACACATAAAGCCTCCAGATTTTTACCTTAGATTAACCAGCAAAAAAGTTGAATTGGAGGTGTGGCTCAAGTGGTAGAGTGCCAGTTGTGAGCAGAAAAGCTGAGCTAGTGTAAGGCCCTGTGTTCAAGCCCAGGTGGTATAGGATGAATAGGAGAATGGTAGATTAAGACCCCAAGAAGATGTAGTAGAATGTCCAGTTACCCGGGTGTAGTTTACTGCCGTAACAAGAACCTTCAATGAGGCATATCTTTCTGTATAAATGGCTGTGTAGTTCCCTCTTACATGTGCTCAGAGCTTGTCAGGTGACTTGCCATGGCCAATGAAGTATCAGCAAGTACAAGCTGAGAGCTGAAAAGTACTCCACCTGCCCACTCTGGGAATACTGTTACTTTAGGACCAACTCACTGCCAGTCTCCACCAGACACTGCCGGCCACTGCCAGCCTCTGCCATCCACTGCCATCCACTGCCAGCCACTGCCAGCCTCTGCCGGCCACTGCCAGCCTCTGCCGGCCACTGCCAGACTCTAAGCTGTGGCAAACCTCCTACCTGAGCCTTGCCCGGTTAAAGGTGAGGGTTATGAGGACATTACAAAGTTACTGTGTCCACACTGTATGTGATGGCTTGCATTGGCCATGGCCGTGTGGGTGGAGAAGACAGACACTTGTGGAGAGGTGGAGATAACTCACCGTATTTGCAAGCCTGTGTTCTCGATGACTTCCAAGGAAGGGCTCCAGGGAAGGGGTGTAAAAATTCAGAAACCAGGGTGGAAGGTGAAGTGGAGACTCTGACTGGAGGCTGCCAGGCCAACTCTGAACCATGGCCACGATGTGGTTTAAAACATGAACTTGTTTGGAAAGACTCCACTGTGCATGTCGGATGGGGAAGATATTTAGTAATGGTCTGAAGCAGCTGGAAAGCCCTAGGGTTAACAGATGCACTGAAAAGCGGCTTATAGTGTGTGGAGAGACCGGCTGCGGAGCCGCAGGAAGACATGGACTAAACCTGCTTCCAAGAGGAGATCCATTTCACCGCATGAGCCGCCCCATGTCCTCAGACACTCCCTCCAACTCAGGCCTCTGAGGTGATGGCTGGGGCAGCCTGGGTGCAGGGCCCATCCTGAGGCCAGGGAGCCCTCAGACCTTGCCAGCAGGCCAGAGAGCCATGGATCCCCGCTGTGCGGCAGCCATAGTGCACCACAGCTGAATGAAACATGCAGAGGCTGGACTGCCCGAGTTGCCTGTCTGGTTCCGGAACAGAAAGGCCTCCAAGCTACCGTTTTTGCCTAGGCATTCTACTCCTGCTGGTCATCTTTCTGCCCCGCAAAGCTCGGCAGGCCGGGCCCCAGCCCCACCGCTGCCTCACCCTATCCCGGCTCTGCCCCCCTGCCTGGCTCCGCCCCACCCAGGCCTGTCCCACCATGTCCAGGAAAGCAGAAGCTCACAGCTGGAGGTGGAGGCTAGAGACCGAGCCTTCATCCCTGCCTTGGAGGGCAAAGTCAGGTCCTGTGAAATGAGCAGCCAGTGCTGCATGCTGGGTGCTCCAGGGAGGTCAGGGGCACATCGCCCCGAGTCCCAGGAACCAGGTGGAAGCCCCGCTCGCCCGGCCACGGTGACGGGCCTGGATGCTTCATCCCTCTCGGACACTTCCGCCAGTGGTTAGCGCTCCTCCCTCAGACTAGGGAACTGGCCACTCCTTGCATGGACCAGCCCCTGGCCTGACCCCTGGTGTGGCTCCTGGACTGGTCTAGGACCAAGTGCAGCTCACAGCAAAGAGCTCCCTGGCCAGCGCTGGCAGCACGGATGTGCTTAGGGCCCTGGAAGAGTGGGCCCAGGCATGGCTGCACTCAGACTTCACTGGCTGCCATGTGAACTGCTCAGGCAGCCTGAAGTAGGAGGAGTTCAGGGCACTGTGCTGTGAGCTGAGTCTGCGGTCCATAGACACTAGGCCATGGCCCAATGCCTGGACTCCAACTCCGATGGAGCCATCACCTTCCAGGAGTTTGTGAGCTGCTTCCCAAGGGCAGCAGAGTGCCAAGGGCCCAGAACGGGGGTCGAGGTCCAGAACCACAACCAAAACCACCACAGCCTCAACCACGACCACCAGCACCATGAACACCAGCACCACAAGGACGAGGATGAGGACAACGAGGATGAGGACTGGGAAGGTGGCCCGCATGTCCTGGGGAGCCTGGCAAGGCCTGAAGGCCGCTCTTAGTGGGACTTCCAGGGAGGACTGGGGGCAAAGCCAGACTCATTCCCAGGTGTGCAGGTGGTGATGGTGGTGGTGGTGGTGGTGGTGGTGACTTTTGGGGTGTTCAGTCTCAGTCCCTTTCTGGGCCCCTTTCTCCTGCTCACTTGGCTTTTCCCAGGAGAGGCCTGAGGGATCTCCAAGGAGCCAGGTAGCAGGCTGACCCCTGTCAGGGCTGTCGGGGTGCAGGGATCCATAGACCAGGCTCCTGCCCAGGCAGCGAGCCCATTCAGCATCCTCCAGGTAGGCAAGGAAACTTGGTTGTGCTTAGGCTCAGATTGTTCACAAGTGCCCACTACACACAAGGCATTGTACACAGGTGTTCACAATTGCCCAGCACTCACCGGGCCTTGTACACAGGTGTTCACGAGTGACCACCACACTCTGTTCTTAGGAACAGAAGAACTGGCTTATTACACAATAGAATAAAATAAAAAATCTCTGTCTATGAGAGAAATAATTGTATACCACATTTCTCATTTAGTTCCCAGGAGGGAAGGGATGCAATCAGGCCAGACTATAAGACGTCCAGGGAGGAAAGACAAAGAAAAGTTTCATCTTCATCTGCATCAATCCCTGCCTTGGAGTCAGGTCTCCAGTTGTTAGTTCTACTATTTATTCCCCATCTCTCCCATTCAGTTAATGCTGAGAAGGTTCTTCTGCTTTCTGTTTGGATTTTTAGTTAAAATTGTATTGAGCTCTTTTTGTTATTACTAAAATTGAAAAGATAGTACATTGGCTGATGGTTTGCCTGAGTCTCAGAAAAGGATATTTTGTTCCTATGTGTATCAGGGTGCTTACTACTTACTGGCTTTGCACTCCACACATATGTAAGGCAGACTTGAGGTTGGACAGGGAAGAGAGAAGTTCCGCCTCCCTCCCAACCTCCAGTCTGGGGAGTACAGGGCTCTGGAACTGCTTCTAGAGAAGGAGCAAGTGACTCATCCTGCCATCAGAGGGCTTGTGTAGAGAAAGTGAGTGTGGCAGTTGATCTTTTCTATTTACAAATGGGGTGAAACCAGTGTCTCCTTCAGGGTGGGAGGAAAATGTAAACATGGCTGCACATTCTGCTCTTTCTTTGAATCATCTTTCAGTGTAACTTGGTCCAGCTAACTAAGAATAATAATACTTTCAGGAATGAAAGCCTGTTCTTGAGGGTTCACTTCTATAATCCTAGCTACTCAGGAGACTAAAACCTGAGAATCTTATTTTAAGCTAGGCTGAAAACAAAAGTCCAGGAAATTCTCATCTTTAATTAAATCCACAAAAAGGTGGAAGAAGAGTTGTGGCTTTGCACAAAATAAGCAAGGGGCAGTGGTGGCACCCAAAAACAACACCAGCAAAATCGTAAATCAGCTTTAGGAATGAAGTAGTCATACTGTCCATATTTGTGTACATAAGATCTTTCCAAAGTTATTCAGTATAGGAACAGATGGTTAACTTTTAAATGATTATTGAACTTTTTTTGTTTTTAAAGATCATTCCACCAATCAGGACTTCATATCATTGGTAGAATTATTACTATCATATGCCTTTCCAAACGTTCATAGGTTATTATATTTAATTAGCACGAGTCTCACCTGGCAGATTTGTCTCCTAAGCCTCACCTTTCATTGTGAGGTTAACAAATACAATATTTGCTTTACTGAACTTGTCACAGTAGAAAAGAAGTCCACTTGAGTGTGTTCACCTGAACTTACCATGACAACCATTGGCTGTTTTGGTAAATTGGATTGCTTTTACCCAGTTTCTTGATGTAGCTGTTGGTCCACCTATCCTTTCAACCAAAAGTTACTAAAAAAAGTCTTTTGTTATTGATAATGTTGTCATTAGTTTTGCAAACTTTAGTGAGTGTCCTATTTATACCAGATACTGTCTTAGCTATTCTTGTATGTTCTAGGGGACAAAGATAAGATAAAATTCAGAGTATGGGTGAAACATTTCTCAAAAGTTTCACTAAAGAATATTTAAAGGCAAGAGGGTTATTTGCAGGAAGTTTCGATATTGTGGACCCCTTTAGTAGAAGTTTTTTCTGTATACAAAACTGGGACCTGATTTTAGAAACCTGTGCTAACTAGGCGGTGCTCTATCATGCTTTCAGCCCCTTCTTCATTTTTTTATTTTATTGTGAAAATAATGTACAAAGGGGTTACAATTACATGGGCAAGATAATGAGTACATTTCTTATCAACATTAGCCCCTTCTTCTTTAGTTTTTTTTCTTTTTTCTTCAAATACCGTCTTGGCATTTATGCCCTGGTGGTTCTGGTCTATAATATTCTTTAATCTACCTACTTCAGCTGGGGTGACAGGCCCATGTCATTAAACCTAGCTTTTTATTGGTTGAGAAGAGGTCTCAGGAATTTTTTTGTTGTTGTTCAGATGGGATCTTGAGAGTTTTTTGATCGGACTGTGGAAATCTTGATTGTCCCTATCTCTACCTACATGCAGCTGGGATACCAGATGTGAGCCACTTCACTGGTCCTTGTAATTTTACCTTTAACTACTTGTTCATTTTATTAATCATTAAGGGGAGTGTGTGTGTGCGTGTGTGAGTGTGTGTGCATGCGTGCATGCGTGAGCAAGCTCATGCATGTGCATGCATGCACACATATGTGCTAAAACTGGGGCTTAAACTCAAGGCCTGGGTGTTATTCCTTAGCTTTATTACTCAAGGCTGACACTCGACCACTAGAGCTGCAGCTCCATTTCTGGCTTATTGCTCTGTAATTGGAAATGAATCTCATGGACTTAATCCTGCCCCAGGTGGATTCAAATAAAATCCTCCAGATCTCATCTTCCTGAGCGCAAAGGATGATAAGCATAATTTTAATGACTGGCAGGGCTTATTTTAATATAAAACATTGTGTCTTCTTCTGAGGGGAAAAGTGTCTGTCTAGGAGAGTGAGCTTTGTGTCTTTGTTCCCCACCCGACACTGTCTTATCAGATAGCTCTCTTCCCCATGCCTGTCCAGTTTGAGAGGAGTGGTTGGTAGATTTAAGATTGTAAAGAGGTAAGAGGTAAAGAATGGTCATTTTGACAGGATTTCCTCTTCAACATTGAATCATAATATTGAATGACTTTGGATTAAATTCTCCAATCTCCAATAACTGTGAGATTATAGAAGAAATAAAATTATGTGGTAAGAGGTTGAAAGTAGCATTTTTGATGTGTGTCAATACATTCTTTAGTTTGGATCTCTTAGGAAGTCAGGGACTGCTTTCCTCAGGTTGGTGAGAGAAGTGGCCTAGAAGGCATGGGACCTGTCATCTTCCGTTTGGCAGGTGTAGATGGTCTACAAGCTCAGTTTGGGTTTATTACTTCCTGTTGAGATAAAATCAGATTTTCCTTATTCTGTCTGTCTGATGAGACAGAATGCAGGATGGAAGGGGATACCAGTTCAAGAGAAGATCTGGAAATAGGAATTGTGTTCTGGAGGGTGATGTGGGGAGGCAAGAGGGAAAATTTACAATGCAGCTTAGCTCATGTCTGGCTCCTGGGTCTTTGTCTTGGTGAAAGGGAGTTTTGTATATAGTAAGTATTCAGCAGATGTTTGCTGAGTGAATCAAATAGTCTATACTCTTGGATTCACTTCCCAGTTTATATAATAAACCAAATATCCTTGAGATTTGTGCATAAAAAACAAGGAGTTTTATGAAGAATTTATTTTTCAATGACAGAATGAATAAGGAGAAGTAGACAAAAGGAGGACTTGAAGATATTGGCCCTTGACGATGATCTTTATACTTTCTGAGCTGGAAAAATATCTTTAGCAATTTCTAATCTTTAGAAAATTCTTCTAGAATGGTAAAATGTGTCAGGTCTATTCAAAATGCAGGTAACCGTCAGGACACCATTTTTCTGGACATGCTTTTAATTCTTTCTGTCTGTTTGTTGTAAAGACTTCAGAGGACAGCCTTTTGATCATCTCAAAGAAGTTAGATTTAGATAGCCTCTTTATGTCTTCTAACTCGCCTAATTTCCACTAGCCCTGAACTATATCCTAAGCACTGGAGAAAATACACCTAATCAACTAATCAGCCAGTCAGCCAGCCAGCCAGTCAACAGGTCAGCCAACCAATCAACCAACAAATAAATTTCATTGAGAAAAACCAATACTATGCATGTGCAAACTGTACATATTGGAAATGAATGTATCTCAGTCTAACTCTGCCAATAGAAGTGATCTCTAAACTCAAAGGGAAAGGCTTAACAATTGTAAATCAGTTCCACTCAGTTGTGATGGCTTGAATAAACAAAGTGGCAGAAGCTAAGTTTCCTTAGTGGTCAGGGTTTCTTAGTATTTCTTCTTCTCGGTTTCCTTGTTAGGCTTTTCCAATGTGGAAAGGACTGATAGAGCACTTCTTTGGTAATAACTTTCTGTGTAGTCTCTTCTCTTCTCTTCTTTGGCTGCCTTAATTTACATGATTTTGCAAAATGGTAACAGAAAAGAGAGATGGAGGCCAAAGAAGACATGAACCCAACAAGGAATAACAGAAGGAGGGGCTGCATCGTGAGAGGGAGCCAAAGACTGATCAGCAGAGAGTTGGAGGGAAAGAGAGACAGGCTCATTGATTCCATCTTGTCTCAGTTTCCCCCATCTTCCACCTAGTGAGCTTTTGGCTTTGACCCATCTTGAGATGATAGAAACAAATATACTTTTCTCTCTTTGGTCTCAGCTCTTCTCTTCCACAGGTGAGTATTTCAGCATTCAGAGTGTGGTTGTAGAGTTAAAAGACAAATGTACATTTTAATGCACATGTGCTATAATACTTGATTCTCTCCCAAGGAGATATTTATTCCAGCCTTGAATCCCAAGGGTGTGTTGCACTACAGTCCTGGGTGAGGTTTAAGGGTAGTTTTGATAATGGGTTTAACATCAGTTTTCTGGAGGTATCTGTGTCTTTTCTGGATCTGAACCATGAACCAGTGTTCTACCCTCACCTTTACATTTCTGCCGATGTCTATATCTGTCTATAAATATCTGTATCTGTATCTTTAGATACATACCTATCCATAGATAACTATATGTAGGTATATACAGATATAGACATAGGTAGATATAGACATAGATAGGTAGATAGATATAGACACAGGCAGAAATATATATGTATATATATATATATATATTTCTTTGATCTTTTAAACTATTGCTGTTCTTACTCCATTTAATATATATTCCACTATAATCATGTATATAATTGCCCTGCTGAATGAGAGAAGCAGTGTGTTAAAAACCACAGCTCCACTTTTAACCTTTTGGCTTCCTGGCGCCTTTTCACTATGTGCATAGCTTAGGTTTTATTGTGTGAACTTGCTGGTAGTAGTCATATTGGATTCTAATATTTGAATACAATCTGTTCTGGCTGTATATGGAAGGTGGCCTACTCTTACCCTCAGATCTCACTGTCCAGAGGTTTATTCTCAGAATTTGAAAAGAGATGATTTATTTTGCTCTTACAGTTTAGTCAAAAAGGAAATAAGCTCCCAGGCACAGGTGGCTCACGCCTGTAATCCTAGCTACTCAGGAGGATGAGATCTGAGGATGACGGTTCAAAGCCAGCCAGGGCAAGGAAGTCCATGAGAACCACTAGAGAACCAGAAGTTGTGCTATGGGTCAAGTGGTAGAGTGCTCACCTTGAGGTGAAGAGTACAGGAACAGTGCCCAGGCCCAGAGTTAATCCCTATGAACACGAACAATAAAAAAGGAAATGAGCTTTAAACTAAGTGTCTTTGATACTATAAGAACTACAGACACTTATCTAGGTTTTGTTTTAACATGAACTTTTCTCCAAAATTATACCTCAAATTCATGGTCCTACTAGTCTTCTCATTTTAAGCATTTAACATCTTTACTATAATCATCCTTTTAGCTTGGATTACTTCATCTTTTCCTTCACCTCCATCCTGCTGTCCTGCTTTGAATAGACAGGTGGATGGATGAAAGGTGCATTTTTTTCCCATCAGTTGTAGGGCTTGAACTCAGGACCTGGGTGCTGTCCTCCAGCAATTTTTGCCCAAGGCTAGCACTCTACCACTATGAGCCACAACTCCCTTTCTGGTTTTTTGGTGGCTAGTATAAGATAAGAGTCTCATGGACTTTCCTGCTCATGCTAGCTTGTAACTGTGATGCTCAGATCTCAGCCTCTTGAGTAGCTAGGATTACATATGTGAACCTCCAGTGCCTGGCTTGAAAGACTGGAGATGTATTTCCTCTTTCTAGCATTAGAGTATAGATAAAATCGTCATCACTGCATCACACATAACTGTAAAATACAGGTGGCACTTGGATGCAGGATGTAGTTGGAATGAAGAAATGGTATGAGATAACTTATCCTGGGTTCAGACTGCTTCCTTCCACTGTACTAACTTTGCATCATGTAACAAAGTGGAAAGTAAACACGAACTCCCAAAGGAAAATGCTGATGGTGAAATCTCTCTATGATGTTTAACATTTCCTTTGAATCATTTTCTTGAACAAATTCATTGCTTCATCTTGTAAGCATTAAGGATCTTCTAAGTGAAAATTTATTATAATCTCTCAATTATAAAAGGAGAAAAGCTAATTTTAACTCTTGTCTATTTGCCCTTATAAAAACAAGATAGCTGAATCCATACTACCAACAGAGTTCTCTAATTCTTTTTCTGGTTCACTATTTTTTTTGGTCTGCCGTGGGGCTTGAACTCTGGGCCTGGGTGCTGTCCCTGCACTCTTCAGCTCAAGGTGAGTGCTTTACAACTTGAAGCACAGTGCCACTTCCAGTTTTCTGGTGGTTTAATAAAGATAAGAGTCTCATGGAATGTTCCTGCCGGGGCTGTCTTTGAACTATGATTCTCATGAACCCTGACCCTCAGATGTCAGCCTCCTGAGTAGCTAGGATGATAGGCGTGAGCCATCGGCGCCCAGCCTGATTCACTACTGACATTGTCTTTGACATAGAACTCAACGTAGACCTGACATTGACCTCAAACTTTTTAAATATCCAGTAGTCCCTGGTACCTGAAAGACCTAGGATGCAGAGTAACAACCAGAACAGTGATGTTCTTGCATAACAGAGCTTGGATACTCTTGGACACATCTCAGTCTATTCTCAAACGAGTCATCAAAGACACTTCAGGGTGCTTACTTTTGTGTTGGAGGGTTTTTGTTTTGATAACAATCTAAGACAAATTAGTAAAAGTACATCCTTAGAAGAGCACAAAAGGTTGAAATTTTTGTGGTATCCATAGGAAAGTGATGAGAGGAATGGGTTTTGTCTGTGGCAGTGTGCTTGAGAAAGCCACCTGCAAATTGCCAGTACCATCTTGACATTGCCCCGGTTAATTTCATTTGAGTAAAATTGTATCTTCTGTCAGGTTAGCTGGACACTGTTAATTCTGACTGCACTGATTTTTTAAATATTGGCTATACGGCATAAAGATTTTGTATTGGTTATTTGTTCATTGAGAAGAAATGTGATAGAAAAATAAGCCAACTCTGGAACTTTAGGAAATACTTCCTTTCATAAGTTCTACATGTTAATCAGGGATATGAGATATTTTCCTAAAGGGATTTGAAGTCTTCAAAAACTGTATAGATTTGATATTGATCTATTTTTTGTCCATCTGGATCATCTCCATAAATTAAATTGTGGAAGATGTTCATATTCAGCTACTAAATGATAAACAAAGTATCGCTTCTCTTCCCCCAAGAAAGAAACTCTTGTTTCATTTGCTAGTTTTTAATCATTCATTCATTCATCCATTCATTTCCTTACTTAAATCTGTGTGTGTATGTGTGTGTCTGTGTGTCTGTGTGTATGTGTGTATCTACTATGAACCTGGTATTGTACCACACACTGAGTCCTTTAAAACAATATCCTGTGAAAGGTCAAAAATTGAGTGGGGTGCTGGTGGCTCATGCCTGTAATCCTAGTCACTCAGGAGGTTGAGATCTGAGGTTTGTGGTTTGAAGCCAACCTGGGCAGAAAAGTCCATGATACTCTTGTCTCCAATTAATCACAGAAAAGCCAGAGTGGTGCTGTAGCTCAAGTGGTAGAATGCAAAAAGCTTAAGGACAGTGCCCAGGCCCAGAGTTCAATGCCTAGGAAGGGTGGAGGAAAAACAAGAAAAAGAAAAAAAGAAAAATTGCCTAGAAATATTCTCTCTATCCAGAAGGTGAAAACACCAGCAATGTTGTCAAGTGGGGGGAATGGCTTGGCCCAGAACTTACTTGTGATGAAGAATCAGGCCAGATGCTGATTTTAGAGTCTGTTTCTCCCTATGAAAGAGAAGTGACATCTTCTCTCTTCTGTGAACCAGCCACCATTCCCTATCGTCTTGTGGTGGCAGAATAGTTCCCTTGAGAGGATTTCACCATGTGTGGGCTGCATTTGGTGAAGTGGAGCTGGATGGGGCTTATGGACCTGGAAGCTAGGGATAATTGCCCTTTACCTATGCGAGGAAGAATCTTCAACTCAATATTCTTCTGCTACTTCTCAGCTCAGGAGAGCCTGCTGCCCTGCAGGAAATAAAAGCACTGCTTTCAACGATGTCTGATTTTAAGGGGGAGGGCATTTCTAAGTTTATATATGCAGTGAAAGTCCAGTGAAGAGGCTAGGAAAGGGCATTTATGCCACCACCAATTCCTACCTGTGAGTATGTGCTGTGGACTCACATGTCAGGGATGGTCCCCTTTTCAAGATCTCTATTGCTCTGAGCTTCTAGTTCCAGCCTGACTTAGAACTTGAGTGGGGTTGCTTTCCTCTTACAGGGGAGGGGATAAGACTTTTTACTTAACGACTTTCTGTGTCTTCGCTATTATTTTTTTCTTGCGTATTGTCTGACTTTGCAGAATTACTTTGACCAAGTTCAAAAACTGTTGTCCAATATTTTTTTTAATTTAATTTTATTTTATTTGAGAACATACTGTACAGAGGGGCTACAATTACATGGGCATGATAATGCATATATTTCTTACCAAGCATTGCCGCCTCCTCCTTTGTTTACCCTTCACCTCCATGACCCGCCTCCCACCTTCCCCACCCAATTATACCCCCCTCACCCCACCCAATTATCCCCCCTCCCCCCCTCACACCGACATTGTAAAGCTGGTTTTGACATGACATTTTGTACTTCTCATTGTTGCCACAGGTCCACCTGAATCCTTAAACGACTTGTTTGTCCCCATCTCCTCCACATGTTATACTGACATCAAATATAGTGAAAGCGGGGGTTACACTGTGGGGGAGGGACATACAAAGCAAAAAAGAAATAATCTTATAAATGCGTTAGAAACACATGCATGAAAGAAACAAAAACATTAAAATACATATTTAAGGGTTCATTTTCCTAACATCACATTATCTGACCTTTTCCGCTTGACTCATACCTATACTAGATATTGCAAATAAGGGAAACCATGGGACCTATGCTTCTTTGGGCCTGGCTTACTTCACTGAATATAATTTTTTCCAAACCTTTCCATTTCCTAACAAATGGGGAAATGTCATTCTTTCTGATGGAGGCATAGAATTCCATTGTGTATATATACCACATTTCTTGATCCATTCATCTACTGAGGGGCATCTGGGATGGTTTCATACCTTAGCTATGGTAAATAATGCTGCAATAAACATTGTTGTGCTGGTAGCTTTAGTGTGGTCTTGTTTGTAAACATTTGGGTAAATGCCCAAAAGTGGGATTGCTGGATCATAGGGGAGATCTATGTGAAGTCTTTTGAGGAACCTCCATCCTGCTTTCCAAAGTGGTTGAACAAGTTTACATTCCCACCAACAATGAATTAAGGTTCCTTTGTGTCCACATCCCCTCCAGCATCTGTTGTTGTTAGAGTTCTTGATTTTTGCTGTTCTAACTGGAGTGAGGTGATATCTCAATGTTGTTTTGATTTGCATTTCTTTTATGGCTAGGGATGTTGAACATTTCTTCATGTGTCGATTGGCCATCCTTCTTTCTTCTTCAGAGAAGCTTCTCTTTAAGTCTTTCGCCCACTTATTTATTGGGCAGTTGTTCCTTTGAGGATTTGTTGTTGGGTGGTTTAATTTTTTGAGTTCCAAGTATATTTTAGATATGAGACTCTTATCCGTTGTATGGCTAGTAAAGATCTTCTCCCAATCCGTGGGCTTTCTATTGATCTTGCCAGCTATGTCATTTGCCCTGCAGAAGCTCTGCAATCTTATGCAATCCCATTTGTCCAACCTTTCTTTGATTTGTTGTGCTTCCGGGTCTCTATTCAGAAAATTTCGGCCTGAGCCAAGGAGACCTAGGGTTTCTCCTATTCCATCCTGTAATGTTTTCAGAATGTCTGCTTTGACTTCAAGGTCTTTGATCCATTTGGAGTTGATTCTGGTGCAAGGTGATATATAAGGATCTAGCTTTAGTTTTCTATATGTAGTTAACCAATTTTGCCAGCACCATTTACTGAAGAGGCTGTCTTTGTTCCATTCTATTGTTTTAGCTCCCTTATCGAAGATTAGATGGCTATAGGTCTATAGGTTCATTTCTGGGTTTTCAATTCTATTCCATTGGTCCTGAGGTCTGTTCTTATGCCAATACCAAGCTGTTTTGATTACTATGGCTTTATAGTATAGTGTGAAATTTGGTATTGATATTCCTCCAGCAGTGTTCTTTCCGTTGAGGAGCGTTTTTGCTATTCGGGGTCTTTTATTGTTCCATATGAATTTTTGGATTGCCTCTTCTATTTCCTTGAAGAATGAGGGTGGAATTTTGATAGGTATCGCGTTGAATTTGTAGATAGGCTTGGGAAGTATTGCCATTTTCACGATGTTAATTTTGCCAATCCAGGAGCATGGGAGGTTTTGCCATTTTTTAAGTTCTGTGTTGATTTCCTTTTTCAAGATTTTAACGTTTTCATCATAGAGGTCCTTCATTTCTTTGGTTAAGTTAATTCCTAGGTATTTTATTTTTTGTGGGGCTATTACAAATGGAGTTGCTTTCCTAATTTCAGCCACACTTTTCTCATTGTTGGCATATAGAAAAGCCGTTGATTTTGGTGTGTTAATTTTATAACCTGCTACTTTGCCAAAGTTTTGAATTAGCTTGAGTAATTTGGGAGTGGAGTCTATGGAATTCTTTAAATACAAGATCATGTAATCTGCAAAGAGGGAGAATTTTGTTTCTTCTTTCAGTATTTGGATCCACTTTATGTCTGCATCTTGTCTTATTGCTGTAGCTAGGCATTCTAATACTAGATTGAAGAGAAGTGGAGAGAGTGGGCATCCTTGTGTTGTTCCTGAGTTAAGAGGAAATGGCTTTAGTTTTTCACCGTTGAGTTTAATGCTTGCTGTTGGTTTGTCATATACAGCCTTTTTTGTATTGAGGAATGTTCCATGGATTCCTAATTTTTCCAGAACCGTCATCATAAAGGGGTGTTGGATCTTGTCAAATCCTTTTTCTGCATCTATTGAGATAACCATATGGTTCTTATTCTTGCTCCTATTGATGTGATGAATAATATTAATTGATTTGCGTATATTGAACCAGCTTTGCATCCCTGAAATGAATCCTGTTTGATCATGTTGTATGATTTTTTGGATGAATTGTTGAAGTCGATTGACCAAAATTTTGTTGAGAAGTTTTGCATCAATGTTCATCAAAGAAATGGGTCTATAGTTCTCTTTCTTTGATGAGTCCCTGCCTGGTTTGGGGATGAGGGTTATGATGGCTTCATAGAATGTGTTCGGTAGTGAGCTTTCTCTTTCAATTTCATTGAAGAGTTGGAGGAGTATTGGTGTGAGCTCTGCTTTGAAGGCCTTGTAAAATTCCGCTGTAAAACCATCTGGTCCTAGACTTTTCTTAGCTGGGAGGTCTCTTATTGCTGTTTCTATTTCAATGCTTGATATGGGCCTGTTAAGCTGGTTTAACTCATCTTGGTTTAGTTTTGGCATGTCAATATTTGCTAGGAAAAGGTCCATTTCTGTCAAGTTCTCAAACTTATTAGCACAAAGTTTTGAGAAGTATTCCCTTATAATGTTCTGAATCTTGGTTGTTTCCGTGGAGATGTTTCCATTCTCATCTCTGAGTTTGTTAATTTGGGTGTGTTCTCTCCTTTTTCTGATAAGGTTTGCTAAGGGTCTGTCAATTTTGTTAAGTCTTTCGAAGAACAAACTCTTTGTTTTGTTGATTCTTTCTATAGTTTTTTTGGATTCTAATTCATTTAATTCTGATTTAATTTTGATTATTTCTTTCCGTCTACTGGATTGGGGTTTATCTTGCTGCTCTTTTTCAAGGAGGTTTCGATGTGTCATTAAATTGTTAGTTTCCTATCTCTCCAATTTGTTGATGTAGGAGCTCAGAGCTATAAACTTGCCTCTGAGTACTGTCTTTGCTGTGTCCCAGAGGAGCTGGTAATTTGTGTGTTCATTTTTGTTGAATCGCATGAACATTTGAATTTCCTTTCTGATCTCTTCCATGACCCACTCATGATTCAGCAGTGTGTTGTTCAGCCTCCATGTGATGCCGGACTTTCTTTGGTGGCTTTTGGTGTTGAGTTCTAATTTTATTCCCTTGTGGTCAGAGAGAATGCAAGGTATAACTTCAATGTTTCTGAATTTAGACAAGTTTGCTTCGTGGCCTAAAATGTGGTCTATTTTAGAAAACGTTCCATGTGCTGCTGAGAATAACGTGTAATCTGATGCTGCTGGGTGAAATGTTCGGTGGATGCCTGTTAAGTCTAGTTGATCTATGCAGCTGTTTAGATCTGCGGTTTCTCTGTTGAGCTTTTGCCGAGTTGATCTATCTAGTGGGGAGAGTGGTGTGTTAAAATCCCCAACAATTAATGTCTTTGGATCTATATGGGATTTGAGGGAAAGTAGTGTTTCTTTGATAAATTTGGGTGCTCCATTGTTTGGCGAATAGATATTTAGAATTGTAATATCCTCCTGAAGGAGAGATCCTTTAATTAATATGTAGCGACCTTCTTTATCTCTTCTCACGAATTTTAATTTGAAGTCTATTTTATATGATATTAGGATTGCAACTCCCGCCTGTTTATGAGGGCCGTTTGCTGGGTAGATTTTGTTCCAGCCTTTAACATTGAGAATGTGTTTGTTTTTACGGGCAAGATGTGACTCCTGCAGGCAGCAGATAGAAGGGTCTTGTTTTTTAATCCAACTAGACATTCTATGTCGCTTAATTGGAGATTTCAGTCCGTTAACGGTAAGAGATAGGACTGAGAGGTATTTGGGAGTTCCTGCCATGTTATCCACCTCCTTGGGGGCTGTGAAAACTGGGTTCTTCCTAAGGTTCTTGGATTCTCAGTTTGGGTGCAGTTTCTTGGCCTTTGTTGCGGTCTTGCTGGTTTTCTATGTGTAGGACATCTTTAAGAATGTTTTGCAGGGCTGGTTTGGCGGAGATGTATTGTTTTAATTTTTCTTTGCTATGGAAGGTTTTTATTTGGCCTTCAGTTATGAAGGAGAGTTTAGCTTGGTACAGTATTCTTGGTTGATAGTTGTTTGTTTTTAGGGCATGGTATACGTCATTCCAGGCTCTTCTTGCATTGATTGTCTCTGCTGAGAAATCTGAGGTAATACTAATTGGTTTCCCTTTATAGGTGATTACCCTTTTCTCCTTGACAGCTTTAAGGATCTTTTCCTTGGTCTGGGTTGATCCTGTGTGGATTATAATGTGACGGTGGGATGTCCTATTCTGGTCTGGTCTATTTGGGGTTCTAAAAGCTTCTTGTATCTGAATAGGCCTATCTTTTTGTATGTTTGGGAAGTTCTCTGCTAGGATCCTGTTAAACAAATTTCCTAGACCATTAACTTCTGTTTCTAGGTGCTCCTCTACACCCATTATCCTTAGATTGGGCCTTCTGATGGTGTCTTCCAGGTGTTGGATTGACCTATCATATTTCTTGGACTTGTCTTGGATGGTTGTATGTTCTTTCTCTATAATATCTAGGCTGTCTTCAAACCCTGAGATTCGATCTTCTGCATGGTCTAACCTGCTGTCAAGACTCTCTACTTTGTTTTTTTATCTCTTTTCCTTCTAGTTGGTCAGCTTTGATGGCTGCAAGTTCTTTGTTGAAGCTCTGTTTTAGGTCTTGTATGAATTTCTTTACTTCCTTAATTTAGAGTTCAGTGTTTGTTCTCAAATCACTTAGTTGATTGGTTATGGTTTCTTTGGACTCCCATTTCTTCTGTTGGGTTCCATTCAGCATTCCCTTTGTGGTCTCCCTGACTTCCTTCAATTCTTTGTTAATGGATTCCATGTATGCCTTTAGTGATCTTTGTGTATTCTCTACCTGGTCTCTCAATTCCTGAATTACTCTTTGATTAGCTTTCTCCCGTCTGTGGGATTCCTGCAGTTCTCTTTCTTCCCGTTCGTGGGATTCCTGCAGTTCTCTTTGAGTGTTCTCAGCCTGCTCACGCCATTCCTCCCTTTCTCTTTGAGTATTCTCAAGTTGTTCACGCAAATCCTGTATCAGTTTTTGAGTAGCTTCCTCACGCTTATGATATTCCTGTATAAACTTCTGGGATGCCTCCTCTCTCTCCCTATCACGCTCATACAGAGTACTTTGTACATTGTCAAAATTCTCATTTATCATGTTTGCTATTAGTGTTTGTAGAGCTATTTGGGAACTCTCTTCTGGATTATTCTTTATCTGTTCTAATCCCTGATTATCAAGGTTGGGAATTGAGATACCCGAATTTGCCATTTTTCTTGTGTTTTTCCGGCTTACTCGGCCCATTTGAGATGAAGATTGCACCACAGTTTTGTGCTAGAACGCTATCTTAAGGCAACCATCAACCAAAGTTTGCATTTGTACAGTCAATAGTCTACAGATACAATCTAGTTCAACAGATACATCTATTTAACATCAAACAACTATATGTTAAAGGACTTCGAACCGCAGAAAAGAATTTGGAAAACCAGGAATTATTAGGATTAGGGAGAGATGTAGGTAAAAAATAGGAATAGATTGGTGTGGGGTGGAACAGGGAGAGTTAACTATGTCCTAATCACAATGCAGGAAATGGGTTGGGTAGGATGCAAGTAGAGAGAGAGAGAAAAAGAAGAGACAGAAAGGGGAATAAAGAGAGACCAGAAAAAAAATAGAAACGTAAAAATTAATGTTATTATACAGGTTAAAAGACCGTCTATTTAGAGAGGAATGTGAATATGTTCAGAGAAGGGGAGGGACATAGAATAGATGTGAAAAACTTTAAGGATGGGAAAGGGAGAAGAAAAGATCAGAAGTTCAGTAGAGCTAGATAAAAACAAAAAGATAATTAAGAAAGAAAGAAAAAGAGAAAGAAGACAAGAAAAAAAAGGAAAACGCTCATTCACGTATTCCTAAAATAAAAATTATAAGATGAGAAAAAAAAAGTTACTGGAAAACAATTATTTTTTCAGAAGAAGCAAAAATTAAAGATTAATAAAAGTTTTAGAAGGGAAAAAATTTATATATATATATATGGTAACAAAAAACAAATGACAAGCAAAAAAAAGAAAAGAAGAAGAAGAAGAAAAAAAGAAAAAAAAGTCTTTTGATTTTTTTTTTTGGGGGGGGAGGAGTGGGAAGAATCCTGTATCTCACTTTTGTCTGTAACCAGTCTCTTGTTGGAGTCTCTGGTCAGCTTGAGGTCCTGTGGCTTGATTGGTTTCTTAAGTCGGTTGGTTGGAAGAGGCAGAAAAATGCTCTGCTTTACCCAAGATTTTGAGATCCCCCTCCCAGGTTAGTTTTCTGGGAGGGTGGTCTGCTTTGAGAATCACAAAAGAGGGGGATGTGGTGATGAGGCTAGGTTCTGGGTAGAGTTGAGGCCTTTCAACAAACAGTAGCTTTTTCCTGGGGCTATTTTATGATAAAGCTCACAGCGCCCAGCCTGGAGCCATTCTCAGGGTTTCTGTTTTTCAATTGATTGTGGTGGCTGCTAGAGGGAGGGGCAGCCTCTGGCTCTGGTTACCCAGTGAGGCAAGGCACTCCAATGGCTGGCGCCTGAGCTGGATGACTTTTCCCTGGATGGAGCTGAGTCTGCCAGGTCACTTGGCAGTTAAGTTCTTGTGACCTGCTAAATGACTCATTTTATTCCAAGGCCTGAGCTGGAGCTAGCAGCTCCTCCGAGCTTTGTCGGTATCCAAGATGGAGATCACCGGTGCTGGGGGGGGAGGGGTGGCCTTCCCTCCTCTGCTCCCTGAGGAGTGAGGACCTAGGGCTTGTACTCACGCCGAGTCTTGGATCCTGGGTCGTCTCTGGTCTGCAAACAGCAGGATGAAGATGTTCGCTCCTTGTCGGTTCTTGTTTGTGTTGAGTAGAATCCGCTCGTCCGCTGCGTCTGGCTCCTTCGTCCCCGACTCTCTGTGTCTCAGCTATGACCCCGCAGCGGTGGTCGCCGCCGCGACCCTGCCGCCGCAGCGGTAGCTGATGGGTTTCCTTGGCTTCCCCTCTCTTGTCTAACTCTCTGTCTTGTAATGGCACACTTGGTGTGATTCTCTGGCTTAGGACTGTTCACTGGAACTCTAAAACTGCTTTCTATGTGAGAGCTTGTTCAGATTCCAGCTTCTCCTCCGCCATCTTCCTGGAACCCCTTTCTCTGTTGTCCAATATTTTCTGCTCTAGGTTTTGCTGCATTACTTAATAGGTCCATCTTTGGGAAGCCAGCCTGAGTAAAAGTACATGACTCTTTCTGTAGAATAAACTAAAATAAAAAGTGAAAGGATCAGGGGTTAGCAAGTGATAGCACACTAGATCTAAGCAGGGAGCTCTCCATCCTGGAATATGAACACACTGGCAAAAGAATAGTTTTGTGGTTGGTTGCCAGGATCTCCAGGCAAAAGCTTTGTTTCCAGGGCAGAAGGCTCCTGGGAGGCTGGGGCAATATTCATTAAGGCTGACCTGGGCAGCAATGGCAGACGGTTTTTTCATACATGATACGTTAATCTGTAATTCATAACTTCTGTACCCAAGAGTTGCAATCTCCTCTGGATTGAGGTGGAATAATTCCATAACCACCAGCTCATGTTTGTTTAGGAAAGGAATGTTTTAGGATCTTCCTGTGTCATATTCTTTGACAGAGACACCATTTGCTAGCATGAGTCATTGGGATGCAGAATACTTTTCTTATATTCCTTAGAGATCTGTTGGCCTAGTACCTGCTTCCCACTGTGGCTTGGTTAGATGGATATGCAAATGAAGGAAGGAAGGAAGAAAGGAAGGAAGGAAAGAAGGAAGCAAGGAAGGAAGGAAGAAATCACAGTGCTGGAAGCTCTCTTCTAATATAATAGATGCATTCAGGGAAAAGTAATATTCTGCAAGCACACAGCAGAGGAAAAAAGCACAGACCTCTCAGTGTATGTATAATTCTCTAACCATAAGACTCAAACAGAGATAATCCAGATGAAATACAGCACCATAAGGAAGTCATGTAAGATTGTTCACATAGAGGAAAAAACAGTCTGAAATATCTGTAGATGATTGACTAAGTGATAATAAATAGGTTTGTTTTCCTGAGGTGAAGCGAGCTTGAGAGAAAGTGGTGTGTGTTTTATGGCTGCTTAGTTATGGTGACAAGGACAACATATACAAAGATAGGAGAGAACACAGAGAAAACAAGTGGACAGTCTGTGCCTGGAGGGAAAGCATGGCAATAATTCTGCTTCTTACTTACAGAGTGCCGGAGCCTACCGACAATGAAAGGGAATCCTGAATTAGGGGGTGAGGATTCGGAAAAATAAAGACATAAGACAAAAGATGGGGTTGGGAGGTCTGCAGCTCAAGACTGCAGCACTGTTTATGTTTAACTTTCCCTAATATATACTATTAGAAGTCAAGAGGTAACATAAGGTTACAATAGTCCAGAAAAACAAGGAAAATTTAAGTAAAAACAGAGTGCAGTAAAAACAAGACAAGGTCAACTGGTAGAAAGTAAAACAAACTCTGCAGACATAGCAAAGCAATCCCAGTCACGTGGTCTTTTTTAAGTAAGCCAGTTTCTTGTACATGACCCACGTTGAGTACTTTAAACTTTACTGTCAGCTCCCAACATCTCCCCCATCTTTGTTTAAAGAAGTGAACTTGCCTGTCTTAGGTTGGGTGGATCACCTTGTCTGCCTTGCCCATCATCGGGAACTTCTTCAGAGCGAAGCTGAAGGCCCTGTCATAGGTTGGTCAGACTGGCACCCCCTCTTACCCTTCTCTGGCTGCAGTTCCTTTCAGGGAGAATTCATTTATATGGAGCTTGATCTTATGTAGCTGGCTGGCTAAACGCATAAATGAATTTTGCAGTGTCCGTATAATACAAGGAAGGCATAGAAAAACCACCAGCAAAAGCACTCCCAGGCCAAGCAATGACATTAGCAATCCTTTAACATAAGTCAGGGAACAGATATAGCGTTGAAATTATTTAAACAGTTTTGTAGCAGTTTTTGCCACATTAGTGTCCAGAGGTAGGGCTTGTTTTAGTCTGGCTATTTGTCTGTGGAGTTGAAAAAGATCTAAAGATAAGTTATTATGGTGCCAAATACCGTTGAGATGTGATACAACTTTTTCCCATGAGTAATTTGATTCATTATATATGTGAGGGGTCACACAAATAAAATCAAACTTGGCATGACAGCACACTCACTGTAAAGTTTGCAGAGCACAGACTTGTTCTCCTAAAGATAATACTAACTCATACAGTGCTTCTAGTTTTTGTTCTACCTTGTCATAAACCCGGCCTTGAAAGTATAGAGCCTGTGTAGTATTATGAGCAAGCTGATTAAGATAATGGGCAGTTTGTACTTTTTGTGTTAGCACCACAGCAGCTGCTGCTGTGGAGGCAGCTATCGAAATAAAGGCCAAAACATCAGCTACAAGTAGCCCAACAAATTGACAAGGGCACATTAGTTCTTTCAATTGTCTTAACACCTGAATGCCAGAATCTTCATACCAAGTTTCAGAAATATTTACAGGAAGCATAACAAAAGATCGTTTTCTAACAATAAGCATGGATTAAGTTATGCTGCTATATGAGCAATTAGTAAAAGAAAAATTAGAGCAGGTAACATTAAAATAATTAGCTCCTACAGAAATATTAAACGGTCCATACATCATGACATAGGGTGGTGATACACAACTCATAAATATTTTTTAAAGGATTAATTGGGCCAGGTTATGTTATTGAGTGCAGCCACCAGCATCCAAACATGATGTTGAGCATGCCCATTCATCCACCACAGTCCAAGATTGTATTTATTAGTAAGATTAGCTCCAGACCAGTCCATTAGTTGAGAGTTAGTTCCAGAAATATTGGTAACAAATGGCTGTACATGCCTGTACCTTATTGGATGAGGCTATCCTGTAGATACTACTATTTGTGAAGAATTAATGCAACGGGGTATCATATAGGATGGAGTAGAATTTGAGTGAACTGGGTGCCCAGTTGGTAAAGATGCCATCTGTATATTGCACATTTGATTTTTGTCTTGGATCTAAATTTTGTGAGTCACGGATAGCATTATAATACAGCCTGGAATGGAGCCTTTAGAGCTGGTGATAAAGCAAAAAGGAGTTCCAATGTGTGAGGCTGAGATATCTCCCATCTTGGTGTGCTGGATGAAGGGATCGGGGGCTGTACTGTATGCTGATCTATTGACGTGAATGAGTACTTCAACTCCCTCCCAAGTTGTAGGGTGCACAATCGGGGGATCCAGAATGTAAGCCCAATGTGTCAGCTTTTGTGTCATCTGAATGAGCCTCCACAATCCTAACGCAATGCTCAGGCAACTAGTGGGATTTATTTTCTTCCTGCGAAAAAACCAAACATGTCCTCGACCCCATGTTAAAACCGGATCGGGTCCATGCCAATCACCTGTTAAAGGATCCTTCCACTTAACTTGGGCAAAAGCTCTTTGCTCTTTTTTCCCCAAAACCGCTGTGCTGTGAAATTTCATTACAATCTAAACTTTAAAAAATTAGTACAAATAAAACATGAGAAGAATATTAACAGGAGAGAAGGGGTATAATTCCCCACATTTTAATTTAAAAATTTGGTGTTTGAGCAAACCATTAGCTCGTTCAACAATTCCTTGACCTTGAGGATTATAGGGAATACCTGTAGTGTGAATAATCTGGTAAGATTTACAAACATTTTGAAAAGCTTGTCTGACATATCCCGGACCATTATCAGTTTTAATATGTAAAGAAGTCCCATAGTGGCAAAGCTGTGTAGGGAATGAGCAATACAATGTTTGTTAGTCTCCCCAGCAAGAGGAATAGCCATAATAAAATTAGAGTAGGTATATGGTAACATGGACAAAGCGAAGCCATCCAAAAGATTGAATCAGGCAGGAATTTAATCTACTTTTTCCATGGTGGAGGTGTTCAGGGTAATGATGTAGATTTCCTCCAGGTGACTGTCAGGCTGTAGCAGCAGCAGCCACAGCAGCAGGGCTTCTCAGTGGCTCCAAGAGACACCAGCTCACCTCGTGCTGGGCTGTAAATTTCTACACAGACTGGTTAAGGATACAAGTAATACATAGGCTTGGCAGGCTATGGCCCCACTAGTTTATAAGACTATTTAGACAATAGCCCAGGACAATTTACCAAGATGACAACTTTTTAAACTAGATAGTTCTTTTAATAGGGCTGATTTTCTAGGCAGATATAGAGGGCTCAGGCCTGTACTACTATTTTCCAAGCCCTTTTCTTCTGTCTATTTTGCCACATTTTTTTTATGACTCTGGTCCCTTGTTCTAAAAAAGGGATGATGGGCGAGGTTTCATCTTCTGTAACTTCTTCACGCTGACTCAGGGGTGTTGATCCTACCTAGGCAGGAACCTATAACTTTATTCTATCTTACGAAGAGGTTACCAGGATTAGATGTCCTTAAGAACAATATTTTAACTTTTGACAAATGTACAGATTTTTTTTCCAGCTACAGCAGGGTAGCTTGTTTAGCACTCTGGTTTGCAAAAGCATCTTTAGGAATGTAACCTTTAGTGACCCTAACAATGCCTAAGTCACGTGTCCAAGCCTTTAGACTAATGTTAATAGAAACACACTCTCATGTTTACAAATTTTTTTCTTGAACAGATAGATTTCATGTAGCTGGAGTTAGTTCAAAAGTTACTGCCAAGCGGTTCCGGGAAGATGGCGGAGGAGAAGCTGGAATCTGAAAAAGCTCTTGCATAGAAAGCAGTTTTAGAGTTCTAGTGAACAGTCCTAAGCCAGAGAATCACACTAAGTGTGCGATCCCAGGACAGAGAGTTAGAAAAGAGAGGGGAAGCCAAGGCAAAAAGACACATCTGAGCGCCTGCCAGCTGCTGCCGCGGCGGCGGCAGGGTCGTGGCGGAGTCCGCAGCCTGGGCCATAACTGAGCACTCATACAGAGAGTCCGGGACGAAGGAGCCAGACGCAGCGGGTGAGCATATTCTACTCAACACCAGCAAGAACCGACAAGGAGCGGACATCTTCATCCTGCAGTTTGCAGACCAGAGACGACCCAGGATCCAAGACTCGACGTGAGTACAAGCCCGACGTCCTCACTCCTTCTCAGGGAGCAGAGGAGGAAAGGCCACCCCTCCCCCCCCCAACACCAGTGATCTCCATCTTGGATACTGACAAAGCTGGGAGGAGCTCCCAGCTCCAACCCAGGCCTTGGAATAAAACGAGTCATTTAGCAGGTCACAAGAACTTAATGGCAAAGTGACCTGCCAGACTCGGCTCCACCCAGGAAAATGTCACCCAGCTCAGGCACCAGCCATTGGAGTGGCTTTCCTCACTGGGTAACCTGAGCTAGAGGCTGCCCCTCCCTCTAGCAGCCTCCACAATCAATTGAAAAACAGAAACCCTGAGAACGGCTCCAGGCTGGGCTCTGTGAGTTTTTTTTCACAAAATAGCCCCAGGAAAAAGCTACTGATTGTTGAAAGTCCTCAACTCTACCCAGAACCTAGCCTCACCACTGCATCCCCCTCTTTTGTGATTCTCAAAGCAGATCACCCTCCCAGTAAACTAATCTGGGAGGGGGATCTCAAAATCTTGGGTAAAGCAGAGCATTTTTCTGCCTGTTCGAACAAACTGACTTAAGAAACCAATCAAGCCACAGGACCTCAAGCTGACCAGATACTCCAACAAGAGGCTGGTTACAGAGAAAAGGGAGATACAGGATTCTTCCCACCCCTCCCAAAAAAAATCAAAAAAAAAATCAAAGAACTTTTTTTTTCTTCCTCTTCTTTTCTTTTTTTTTCTTTTTTTCTTTTTTTTGGTACTTTATATATATATATATATATATATATATATATATATATATATATATATATATATATATATATTTTTTTTTTTCCTTTTCTAAAAATTTTATCAATCTTTAATTTTTGCCTTTTTTGAAAAAATAATTGTTTTCCAGTAACTTTTTTTTTCTCTTATAATTTTTATTTTAGGAACACATAAATGTGAGTTTTCCTTACTTTTCTTGTCTTCTTTCTCTTTTTCTTTCTTTCTTAACTATCTTTTTGTTTTTTTTTGTCTAACTCTACTGAACTTCTGATCTTTTTTCTCCCTTTCTAATCATTTTCACCTTTTCTTCTCTTTTGATCCTCTTTATGTGACTTAACTCTTGTCCTGCACATCCTCAGATAATCCCGTAGTTAACTAGTAGACCTTATCCCCCATTGTGTACAAACTTAATCCACAAATTTATTACGCAATTCAAAACCTCTGAGACTTAAATTCCTTAATAGCAGTACTACCTCTTTATACCTATATAATATTTTAAGCATTTTTTTAAGTTTTTCACTTCTCCTCTATGTCCCTACCCCTCTATTAATATACTCACATTCCTCTCTAAATAGATGGTCTTTTAATCATAATAATATTAATTTTTACGTTTCTATTTTTTCTGGTCTCTTTTCATTTCCCATTCCCATTCTTCTTTTTCTTTCTCTCTCTACATGCATCTTATCCAACCTATATTAGGACATAGTTAACTCTCCCTGTGCTTCCCCACACCAATCTATTCCTATTTTTTACCCACATCTCTCACTAACCCTAATAATTTCTGGTTTTCCAAATTCTTCTCTGCTGTTCGAAGACCATTAATATAGTTGTTTGATGTTGAAAAGATGTATCTGTTGAACTAGATTGTATCTGTAGACTATTGACTGTACAAATGCAAACTTTGATTGATGGGTGCCTTAAGATAGTGTTCTAGCACAAAACTGGTGCTATTTTCATCTCAAATGGGCAGAGTAAGCCAAAAAAACACTAGAAAAATGGTAAATCCGGATATCTCAAGTCCCAATCTTGATAATCAGGGGTCAGAACAGATAATGAATAATGCAGAGGAGAGTTCCCAAATAGCTCTACAAACACTGCTGGCAAACATGATAAAAGACAAGTTTGACAACTTACAAAGGATTCTGTATGAGCGTGAAAGGGAGAGAGAGGAGGCATCCCAAAAGCTTATACAGGAATATCATAAGCGTGAGGAAGCTACTCAAAAACTGATACAGGATTTGCGTGAACAACTGGAGAATACACAAAGAGAAAGGGAGGAATGGTGTGAGTAGGCTGAGAACACTCAAAGAGAACTGCAGGAATCCCACGAACGAGAGGAAAGAAAACTACAGGAATCCCTTGAACGGGAAGAAGCTAATCAGAGAGTAATACAGGAATTGAGAGACCAGGTAGAGAATACACAAAGATCACTAAAGGCATTCATGGAATCCATTAACAAAGAGCTGAAGGAAGTTAGGGAGACCACAAAGGGAATGCAGAATGGAACCCAACAGAAGGAATGGGAGTCCAAAGAAACCATAACCAATCAACTAAGTGATTTGAGAACAAACACTGAACACCAAATTAAGGAAGTAAAGAAATTCATACAGGACCTAAAACAGAGCCTCAACAAAGAACTTGAAGCCATCAAAGCTGACCAACTAGAAGGAAAAGAGATAAAAAAAAACAAAGTAGAGAGTCTTGACAGCAGGTTAGACCATGCAGAAGATCGAATCTCAGGGATTGAAGACAGCCTAGATATTATAGAGAAAGAACATACAACCATCCAAGACAAGTCCAAGAAATATGATAGATCTATCCAACACCTGGAAGACACCATCAGAAGGCCTAATCTAAGGATAATGGATGTAGAGGAGCACCTAGAAACAGAAGTTAATGGCCTAGGAAATTTGTCTAACAGGATCCTAGCAGAGAACTTCCCAAACATACAAAAAGATAGGCCTATTCAGATACAAGAAGCTTTTAGAACCCCAAATAGACCAGACCAGAATAGGACATCCCACCGTCACATTATAATCCACACAGGATCAACTCAGACCAAGGAAAAGTTCCTTAAAGCTGTCAAGGAGAAAAGGTTAATCACCTATAAAGGGAAACCAATTAGAATCACCTCAGATTTCTCAGATGAGAGAATCAAAGCAAGAAGAGCCTGGAATTATGTATGCCATGCCCTAAAAACAAACAACTATCAACCAAGAATACTGTACCCAGCTAAACTCTCCTTCATAACTGAAGGCCAAATAAAAACCTTCCATAGCAAAGAAAAATTGAAACAATACATCTCCACCAAACCAGCCCTACCAAAGATTCTTAAAGAGGTCCTACACATAGAAAACCAACAAGACCACAATAAAGGCCAAGAAACTGCACCCAAACTGAAAATCCAAAACCATAGGAAGAACCCAGTTTTCACAGCCCTCAAGAAGGTGGATAACATGGCAGGAACTCCCAAATACCTCTCAGTTATATCTCTTAATGTTAACGGGCTGAACTCTCCAATTAAGCGACATAGAATGTCTAGTTGGATTAAAAAACAAGACCCTTCTATCTGCTGCTTGCAGGAGTCACATCTTGCCCATAAAAACAAACACATTTTCAAAGTTAAAGGCTGGCACAAAATCTACCAAGCAAACGGCCCCCATAAACAGACGGGAGTTGCAATCCTAATATCAGATCAAATAGACTTCAAATTAAAATTCGTGAGAAGAGATAAAGAAGGTCGCTACATACTAAATAAAGGATCTCTCCTTCAGGAGAATATTACAATTATAAATATATATTCACCAAACAATGGAGCACCCAAATTTATCAAAGAAACACTACTTTCCCTCAAATCCCATATAGATCCAAAGACATTAATTGTTGGGGATTTTAACACACCACTCTACCCACTAGATCGATCAACTCGGCAAAAACTCAACAGAGAAACCGCAGATCTAAACAGCTGCATAGATCAACTAGACTTAACAGGCATCTACCGAACATTTCACCCAGCAGCATCAGAATACAAGTTTTTCTCAGCAGCACATGGAACGTTTTCCAAAATAGACCACATTTTAGGCCACAAAGCAAACTTGTCTAAATTCAGAAACATTGAAGTTATACCTTGCATTCTCTCTGACCACAAGGGAATAAAATTAGAACTCAACACCAAAAGCCACCAAAGAAAGTCCGGCATCACATGGAGGCTGAACAACACACTGCTGAATCATGAGTGGGTCATGGAAGAGATTAGAAAGGAAATTCTAATGTTCATGCTATTCAACAAAAAAGAACACACAAATTACCAGCTCCTCTGGGACACAGCAAAGGCAGTACTCAGAGGCAAGTTTATAGTTCTTAGCTCCTACATCAACAAATTGGAGAGATAGGAAACTAACAATTTAATGACACATCGAAACCTCCTTGAAAAAGAGCAGCAATATAAACCCCAATCCAGTAGACGGAAAGAAATAATTAAAATTAAATCAGAATTAAATGAATTAGAATCCAAAAAAACTATAGAAAGAATCAACAAAACACAGAGATGGTTCTTCAAAAAAATTAACAAAATTGACAGACCCTTAGCAAATCTTATAAGAAAAAGAAGAGAACACACCCAAATTAATAAACTCAGAGATGAGAATGGAAACATCACCACGGAAACAACCAGGATTCAGAACATTATAAGGGAATACTTTCAAAACTTTATGCTAATAAGTTTGAGAACTTGACAGAAATGGACCTCTTCCTAGCAAATATTGATATGCCAAAACTAAACCAAGATGAGTTAAACTATCTTACCTGGCCCATATCAAGCACTGAAATAGAAACAGCAATAAGAGACTTCCAAGCTAAGAAAAGTCCAGGACCAGATGGTTTTACAGAGGAATTTTACAAAGCCTTCAAAGCAGAGCTCACACCAATACTCCTCCAACTCTTCAATGAAATTGAAAGAGAAAGCTCATTACCGAACACATTCTATGAAGCCATCATAACCCTCATCCCAAAACCAGGCAGGGACTCATCAAAGAAAGAGAACTATAGACCCATTGCTTTGATGAACATTGATGCAAAACTTCTCAACAAAACTTTGGCCAATCGACTTCCACAATTCATCCAAAAAATCATATACCACGATCAAACAGGATTCATTTCAGGGATGCAAAGCTGGTTCAATATACGCAAATCAATTAATATTATTCAGCACATCAACAGCAGCAAGAATAAGAACCACATGGTTATCTCAATAGATGCATAAAAAGCATTCGACAAGATCCAACACCCCGTCATGATGAAGGTTTTGGAAAAATTAGGAATCCATGGAACATTCCTCAATACAATAAAGGCTATATATAACAAACCTACAGCCAGCATTATACTCAATGGTGAAAAACTAAAGCCATTTCCTCTTAACTCAGGAACAAGACAAGGATGCCCACTCTCTCCACTTCTCTTCAATCTAGTATTAGAATGCATAGCTACAGCAATAATAAAAGATGCAGACATAAAGGGGATCCAAATAGGGAAAGAAGAAATAAAACTCTCCCTCTTTGCAGATGACATGATCCTGTACTTAAAGAATCCAATATACTCCACTCCCAAACTACTCAAGCTGATTCAAAACTTTAGCAAAGTAGCAGGTTATAAAATTAACCCCCCAAAATCAATGGCTTTTCTGTATGCCAACAATGAGAAATGTGTGGCTGAAATTAGGAAAGCAACTCCATTTGTAATAGCCCCACAGAAAATAAAATAACTAGGAATTGACTAAAGAAGTGAAGGACCTCTATGATGAAAACTTCAAAATCTTGAAAAAGGAAATCAACACAGAACTTAAAAAATGGCAAAACATCCCATGCTCCTGGATTGGCAAGATTAACATCGTGAAAATGGCAATACTTCCCAAGGCAATCTAAAAATTCAACGCAATACCTATCAAAATTCCAACCTCATTCTTCAAGGAAATAGAAGAGGCAATCCAAAAATTCATATGGAACAATAAATGACCCAGAATAGCAAATACACTCCTCAACGGAAAGAACACTGCTGGAGGAATATCAATACCAAATTTCACACTATACTATAAAGCCATAGTAATCAAAACAGCTTGGTATTGGCATAAGAACAGACCTCAGGACCAATGGAATAGAATTGAAAACCCAGAAATGAACCTACAGACCTATAGCCATCTAATCTTCGATAAGGGAGCTAAAACAATAGAATGGAACAAAGACAGCCTCTTCAGAAAATGGTGCTGGCACAATTGGATAACTACATTTAGAAATCTAAAGCTAGATCCTTATATATCATCCTGCACCAGAATCAACTCCAAATGGATCAAAGTCCTTGAAGTCAAAGCACACCCACTGAAAACATTACAGGATGGAATAGGAGAAACCCTAGGTCTCCTTGGCTCAGGCCGAAATTTTCTTAATAGAGACCCGGAAACACAACAAATCAAAGAAAGGTTGGACAAATGGAATTGCATAAAGTTGCAGAGCTTCTGCAGGGCAAATGACATAGCTAGCAAGATCAATAGAAAGCCCACGGATTGGGAGAAGATCTTTACTAGCCATACAACGGAAAAGGGTCTCATATTTAAAATATACTTGGAACTCAAAAAATTAAACCCCCCAAAAACAAATCCTCAAAGAAACAACTGCCCAATAAATAAGTGGGTGAAAGACTTAAACAGAAACTACTCTGAAGAAGAAAGAAGGATGGCCAATAGACACATGAAGAAATGTTCAACATCCCTAGCCATAAAAGAAATGCAAATCAAAACAACATTGAGATATCACCTCACACCAGTTAGAACGGCAAAAATCAAGAACTCTAACAACAACAGATGCTGGAGGGGATGTGGAAAGAAAGGAACCTTACTTCATTGTTGGTGGGAATGTAAGCTTGTTCAACCACTTTGGAAAGCAGTATGGAGATTCCTCAAAAGACTTCACATAGAACTCCCCTATGACCCAGCAATCCCACTTTTGGGCATTTACCCAAATGTTTACAAACAAGACCACACTAAAGCTACCAGCACAACAATGTTTATTGCAGCATTATTTACCATAGCTAAGATATGGAACCAACCCAGATGCCCCTCAGTAGATGAATGGATCAAGAAAATGTGGTATATATGCACAATGGAATTCTCTGCCTCCATCAGAAAGAATGACATTGCCCCATTTGTTAGGAAATGGAAAAACTTGGAAAAAATTATATTAAGTGATGTAAGCCAGGCCCAAAGAAGCATAGGTCCCACGGTTTACCTTATTTGCCATATCTAGTATATGTATGAGTCAAGCAGAAAAGGTCAGATAATGTGATGTCAGGAAAATGAACCCTTAGATATGTATTTTAATGTTTTTTTCTTTCATGCATATGTTTCTAACACATTTATAAGATTATCTCTTTGTTGCTTTGTATGTCCCTCTCCCACAGTATAACCTCTTCTTTCACTATACTTGACGTCAGTATAACTTGAGGACGAGATGGGGAAAAACCAGTTGTTTAAGGATACAAGTGGACCTGTTGCAACAATGAGAAGTACAAGTTGTCATGTCCAAAACGAACTTTACAACGTCGTTGGGGGGGGAAGGGGGGGAAGGAGCAGGATTGGGATTGGGGGGGATGGGGGAGGCTGGGAAGGGACGTGAAGGGTAAACAAAAGGAGGAGGCTGCAATGCTTGGTAAGAAATGTACGCATTATCCTGCCCATGTAATTGTAACCCCTCTGTACAGTATGTTCACAAATAAAATAAAATAAAATAAATTTTTTTTAAAAAAGTTACTGCCAATTAGGGCTTTTGGCACATATAGGATTTGGGATTTAAACCATCCCCCACATTTTATAACTTTAGCTTTTTAGTACTATCACAGATTACTAACAAGTTTCTGTCAGTACAAGGTAGATTGTCATGGACATTAGGCATGCTTACAAACTATCTTTCCATGACCTCCTGGCTTTGACCAATTTTTGCAGGGCCATGCACACATGATTCTAAGATCTGACATTTTTGCCATCCAAGCAGTGGCTTACTGCCTCTGGATGATCCTCCATTGCTCTTGTCCCAGGAATGTCTTCTCTATATTGGAATAAATGCCTCTTCTGCATTTCCCTTAGCTGGTCACTGGACTTGAACTCGGGGCCTGAGTGCTGTCTCTCAGCTCTACAGCTCAAGGCTAGCACTCTGTCTCTTTGAGTCCCAAAGCAACTCTGCTAGCTCTTTCAGCACTCTGCTGGCTGAGTAGAGGTTACAGTCTCACAAGGACCTATTTTTGCCCAGGCTGGCTTTGAACTACTTTGTAGATCAATGAGTCTTATAAAAGGCCACTTTACTACAATTAAAAGCAACAAGGTGGTCAACATAGAAGTAGCTTTTAAGCATGCTCTTACCTGAAACTTATTAAGAGCCAAAGTTATATCTGACAAACTTGTAAGAATCCTGTGCTTTGCCCTGGGCTTGCTGGAAACTTAAAAAACACATAAGAGCGAACTGGAATAGCAATTAATTTGGTAATCCTAATTTTTCCATTTTAAGACAAATGTTAAGAACAATTTACTTTTAAACTTTATATCCAGAAATCCATTTCTAATATTTAAGCCACCTACTAATTTCTTTAATTATTTTATATTTGAGTTTTTACTTACATTAAAAAAATCCCTTAAAATCTCTAGGCCAAGTGTCACTCATTGTCTCTTGGCTGCTTCTTTTAAAACACATACACATTCAAACTTTTAAACTGAAATGACAATTTTTTCTTAATGTAAGAATTACAATCACCATCACTGTACAAAGAAGCTAAACTTAACACCTTTATGACTTTTAAAAACATATCCTAATTGTAGAACATCATTGAAAGGAAGTCACATTATACAAATACATTTTTAACCCTCTTTTTAAGTCCAAGGGGTCAGTTTTAGCAATACTAATCAGATCATCACATCACTAATTTTTACCATCATGTTTCTGGTATTTATCTGTAGAGAAAAAGGACAGAATAAAGATGGGCCACTTGGCCCGTCTGTGGAATGGGAACGCACCTAATCTCACTCTTTAGGGTAAAATGAACTGCGTTTGTGCCAGCTTGTCCTCTTTTACGATGTGTGGAATCCTCCCATGGCCCGTCCCACCATGTGTGACCAGCTCAACTGCACTTTTGAATGTTTACCTCTTACCCCTAAACATGGGTCTTTTGTTGGAGTTTAAGTTTTTCCTTTTCTTATCTCTTGGTGTTTGAATGAAAAAAAAATAGTTTTAGACAGACAGAACAGGTAATGTTTTTGACAGTGTTAAACAAACTTTTATATTTAAACTTCTATTATTTATCCCCAAATTTTAGCCAAGGGAACTAAACTCCAAACATCCAATGCATTTTTGTTAAGCCAGATAACTTGATTACAGTGTAAACAGCCTTATGCATTTTAAAATACCAGATTTTTTAATTTTTAAGTTAAAGAATCCTTGAAAAGTCATTTAAAACAATGTGAAAATCTTTAAAATTTTTGATAATGTCCAAACCACATAAACCTTTGAATTTTAAACTCACCCAATTGTTACAGCATGCTGATAATTTTTATCTTGAACATATTCACAAACACACACAGATCTTAAAGCGTGCAAAAATCAAAATCAATCAAAACAGCTTGGTACTGGCATAAGAACAGACCTCAGGACCAATGGAATAGAATTGAAAATGCAGAAATGAACCTACAGACTTATAGCCATCTAATCTTCGATAAGGGAGCTAAAAAAATAGAATGGAAGAAAGACAGTAAATGGTGCTGGCAAAATTGGTTAACTACTTGTAGAAAATTAAAGCTAGATCCTTATATATCACCCTGCACCAGAATCGATTCCAAATGGATCAAAGACCTCGGAGTCAAAGCAGGCACTGAAAACATTACAGGATGGAGTAAGAGAAACCATAGGTCTCCTTGGCGCTGGCCGAAATTTTCTTAATACAGACCAGGAAACACAACAAATCAAAGAAAGGTTGGACAAATGGGATTGCATGAAGATGCAGAGCTTCTGCATGGCAAATGACATAGCTAGCAAGATCAATAGAAAGCCCACGGATTGGGACAAGATCTTCACTAGCCATACAACAGACAAGGGTCTCATATCTAAAATATACTTGGAACTCAAAAAATTAAATCCGCCAACAACAAATCTTCAAAGAAACAACTGCCCAATAAATAAGTGGGCTAAAGACTTAAAGAGAAACTTCTCTGAAGAAGAAAGAAGGATAGCCAATAGACACATGAAAAAATGCTCAACCTTCCTAGGCATAAAAGAAATGCAAATCAAAACAACATTGAGATACCACCTCAGCCCAGTTAGAATGGCAAAAATCAAGAACTCTAACAACAACAGATGCTGGAGGGGATGTGGACAGAAGGGAACCTTACTTCATTGTTGGTGGGAGTGTAAACTTGTTCAAACACTTTGGAAAGCAGTTTGGAGGTTCCTCAAATGTCTTTACATAGAGCTTCCCTATGACTCAGCAATCCCACTTTTGGGCATTTACCCAAATGTTTACAAACAAGACCACACTAAACTTCCAGCACAACAATGTTTATTGCAGCATTATTTACCATAGCTAAGATATGGCACCAATCCAGATGCCCCTCAGTAGAGGAATGGATCAAGAAAATGTGGTATATATACACAATGGAATTCTCTGCCTCCATCAGAAAGAATGACATTGCCCCATTTGTTAGGAAATGGAAAGACTTGGAAAAAAATATATTAAGTGAAGTAAGCCAAGGCCAAAGAAACATGGGCCCCATGGTTTCCCTTATTTGCAATATCTAGTATATGTATGAGTCAAGCAGAAAAAGTCAGATAATATGATGTTAGGATAATGAACCCTTAAATATGTATTTTAATGTTTTTTTTTCTTTCATGCATTTGTTTCTAACGCATTTATTTATAAGATTATTCCTTCATTGCTTTGTATGTCCCTCCCCCACAGTATAACCCCTGCTTTCACTATATTTGATGTCGGTATAATTTGTGGAGGAGATGGGGAAAAACAAGTCATTTAAGGATACAGATGGACCTGTTGCAAGGATGAGAAGTACAAGTTTTCATGTCGAAAATGAACTTTACAACTTTGGTGTTGGGGGGGAGGGTTGGGTGGGGGTGCGGTGGGGGAGGCTGCAAAGGGATGTGAAGGGTACACAAAGGACGAGGCTGCAGTGCTTGATAAGAAATGTACTCATTATCTTGCCCATGTAATTGTAACTCCTCTGTACACTATCTTCACAAAAAATAAAAATCAAAATTAAAAAAAAGTCAAAATCAGTTGTACGTACATTTAAAACTGATGCCAATTCTAAAACAGAACTAGACAAGACAACACCAAAGGCTGAGTTTGGGGCTAATGGGCCCCCAATTTATCCCTACCTTAGAAAACATAGGACAGAAAACACACCGAAGTAAACACGACAAACAAGTGGCCACAAAGACAAAATCAGGTCTCAGTTAATGGGGCGACATCTCACTCCCGTTGACAATTGGGACTCAAATCCACCTACCAGGGGACTTGAACCCCCTCTACTCACCTCTGAAGAATTTTTTTCTTTTAGATTCTTGCAAACGTTGACCCAGGGCCTTCTAAGGTGGAGGAGAACTCCCAGTCATCTTGGGGCAAGGGAAAGAAGTCCCTAGCGGCTGTCCCCTCAGACTGACAGGTTCTCCCCCATACTCAGACCCCCTGGGCCAAGGCCCTAGGCTAAAATCTTGCTGGTGTCACTTGCAGGTGTTCAGTAGCAGTTTCCTCTGGCTGCGGGTTCTCCCTGATGGCCTTTTTAAGTTATTGTTAGATCCTGCAGGTTTCTCATCCCCTACCCTCCCACATCTGTATCCAGAGAGGGTGGAGGAGGTGGCAGTGAAGGGTAGAAACGGGGGTCAGTTTAAAGTGTAAGTATAAAAGAAGGAGCTAGAGATAAACAGATATTAAGAGGTTGTTGAAACAGATATTAAAAGGGTGTTATCCAGTCTCCTCCGGGCTCTCGCGTTAGGATGCATCTCAGAGAAGAAACATTCCAAGAATTCCAGAATACATACACACAAACATTGAGACAAAACACATTTACAGCATGCACGTTGTAGACTGTCAGACAGAGAGTACCGGACTACAGAAGTGCCCAAATGCCCACACTAGTGGATAGTTTACCCTGATGGTGATCCAGGGGATAGCTCCCACCGGCCCAGTTGGCTGTCTTATACATTGTCTGCCAAGACCGCTTGCCAACCCCAATACAGAACCTGCAGGCTACACAGATACCAGACAATTACAAAGCAGCAATATTTCAACTTACAGGCCATTTGCATCATAGTGTCCCTGAATCCTTTTTTCCATTTTTTTTTTTTGCTAAGTTTCTAAACTAATGGTTCCTTTCTCTGGGAACCTTGGGTATACTTCCTCAACAAAGTGAAAGAAACATTCTAACTGACTCTGTCTAACTTTCACTCCTTGAGCGTGAAGCACACCCTTGAGAGCCTGCACATATAGTGTGCAGCTGTTACCTTGCCCCATAATTTCTTGCTCCTGACTATACTCTCCCTTGCTCTCTATTTTTGGACATCCTCTTAACTTAGAGGGGTCTTCTGCCATGATCCCAGGTTTTCAGGTCCCTGTTCGGGTGACATTTGCCCAAGCCTGTCAGCAACGAAAGGCAATCCTGAATTAGGGGGCGAGGATACGGAAAAATAAAGACGTAAGGCAAAGGATGGGGTCGGGATGTCTGCAGCTCAAGACTGCAGCACCGTTTATTTTTAACTTTCCCTAATATATACTATTAGAAGTCAAGAGGTAATATAAGATTACAATAGTCCAGAAAACAAGGAAAATGTCAGTAAAAACAGTGTAGTAAAAACAAGATAAGGTCAACTGGTAGAAAGTAAAACAAACTCTGCAGACATAGCAAAGCAATCCCAGGCACGTGGTGTTTTTTAAGTAAGCCAGTTTCTTATACATGCCCCACATGGAGCACTGGGGTCAAGATGACCTTTAAACTTTATTGTCGGCTCCCAACAACAGAGCAGTTGGTGGTATTCATATCCCTGCATTGTGGGGCTGTGACATGGAGAGACTCAGTAACATGCCTGACAAAACACAGAAGAGTGTTGTTTCTGCATTTGTGTCTCTCACCTGCTGACCTGGAGAAGGAGCTGATTAATTTCCCATGAGCCTGCATGAGGGTAGAGCGGCCCTGCCTTTGTAGGGAGTTACAGAAAGCCACAGGCAGACTACATTTGGTTCTGTGTACATGGATTTGTGTATGTATGAATGTGTATATGGATGTGTGTGTGTGTGTGTGTGTATGTGTGTGTGTGTGTGTGTTGGCCTAAAGAATAATGTATCAGCTGTCTCCTGAGAGAATATGGGGAGTACATTCTCATTTCATTAATAAAGTTCACTGATATATTAGGCAGATTGTTTAATTTTCAAATGTATCTGGAAAAATTTTCATATGTGTTTACCCTAATAACCACTACCTTGAGTTAAAATATGACAGTCTAGCTGTGCATCTGAGACTTTAGAAAGTGGCCTGCTCTACTGAATAGTATTTCAATGTTGTAAACTCAGAAACAACTAGAGTTCTCTTGTGTTTTTAGAATGTTGGCAATACCATCTCTACTGTCAGGCTGGTACATTAGTTTACATGTGATTAAAGGGTGAAATGACTTCAACCATTTGCACTAGAATTCCTCTGAGAAACATGACCAATAATTGATGTGTGCATGCACATGCATGTGTGTGTGTACACACACAAAATACATATACACAACATATTAAATAGGGTAGGGTTGATGTTAAGGGATTGACACATTATTGTGGAGTTACAGGGGAGGATGACAGGTTGGAGACCCAGGGAAGTGCTGATAGGGAGAAAAAAGTCTGTTTGTGCTCATCTCTATAATCTCGGCATTGGGAGGCAGTGACTGGAGGATTATGGTTAGTAGTCAGCCCAAACAAAATGCACAAAGCCCAAACTCAACATCTGGCAAGGTGGTATATCACTGCTACTCCACCTATGTGGGAAATATAAATAGGAGGGCTAAAGTCTAGGCTGGTCTGTGGGAAAAAGCAAAGATGTATTCTTTAAAAATGCTAAAATCTGGGGGCATGTCTCAAGAAAGAGTAGAGTGTCTGCCCAGTCAGTACAAATCCTTAAGTTCAAATCTCATTACTGCTAAAAAAAAAAAGCAATTACAATAAAAATCACAAACGACCACAAAAATCCACCATTAAAATCATCTGCAGGCTTTCTCAGGGATGTCAGAGGTCAGTCTGTTCTGTTTGGGCATTCACTCTTAGATGAGCCCTGCCCACGTACAGAAGGTCATCTGCTGTACTCAGAGTCTCTGGATTTAAAGGCTAATGCTTCTCACTAACATCCCTAAGAACGGACTATATATAAAAGTAGCAAGTTAACTAAGAAACTATCAGATAGCCTGGAATTTGAGAACACTCTGTTGTGGGGGTCAGTTTCACAAAATTCAGAGAGAATTCTAGCAGAAAATTTTCAAATTATTTATATGTGAAAAAATCCTTATACATTGTCTTTTCCCAACCTTCCCCAGCACCATGTTCCTTCAAATGACTAAACATTCAAAAACACTGTACCTAATTTCTGTAGTTGCTTTAAAATTTGGAACATTTTTCTCCCTGTCAAGAAAAGGCTGGCTTACCTCTGTGCATGGCTCTGAAGGCCCACCTAGAAGAAGAGAGCTTATTATTTATTCCTGGTTCCTACTGAAGGGTTAAAGTACTTGAGCCAGTGACCATTTGTTGCTTGTTTCAGAGCAGAGCAACACGTGGTGCTAAACCACCTGGTTGTGTGCCTTTATAAGACCTGCCAATCCTTAGCTCCAGGCTCTCCTCCTGGGCTCTGCTGTGTCAGAGTGTAGGACAAGGCCCGAGCTGCAGCCCATTTAAACAAAACAGCTGTCGAGTCTGAGTCTCGGTGACCTTCTTGGTGGGGGGTCCTGTGACCTTGGCTTAACATATTAGTGGGGGCTTGTCCGGGATCCCCACAAAGACCCCCAAGACGTCAGACTCCAAAGGTAAAACAGTGCTGTCCTTGTTAATTTTTCTTGTCCTGTCATTTGTCTGTTTTACTTTCATTTCCCTTGTGAGGATGGCCGCTCCGATTCGTAAAGGGTTGTCAAAATGGACGTGCTTGCACAACAACCCTGGAGGAACTGGGAGACGTCCCAGATCCTCTTGTGGGGCGAGGGTAACCCTGCCGTGTGAAGCAGGGGTCCTTGGAACCATGCCGTGTGGGGTGGGGGTCCTTGGAACCCCACTGTGTGAATTGTGGGGCAGGGGTCTGTTTGGTGTTGGGCCAGAACTGACCAATAGGGCCTCCTAACTGAGGCCCAACTGGCCCACTGTGGGTCTGCTCCTTCTGCTGTGGGGCATGGGTATGGAACCCTGCCATGACAGGAGTCAGCAGACCAATTCCGGGAATCTCCACTTAGTAAGCTTTTTTTTTTTTTTTGTAACTGTCAGGCCTGCGTGTGTCTTGTTTGTACTGTTTATTGTTTTTGGACTAAATGACTGATGGGAATGGAAACAATGGGCACCACTCCATCTATCCCCCTAGACATACAAAAAGAAAAGAGGAAAAGAAAAGGTACCCCCTGGTTTTTTCAGGGAAATAACTTGGAAGAAGAAATGTTTCTTCCTCCATATTCCCCTTCCCAGGTTCCTTTTGCAGAATCTGAGAATGATCAAGAGGAGGAGGGAGCTATAGAACACTTGGCACCTGCCCTTAAAGTTTCTGAGGGGCCAGTCACTCGATGACACCATGGGATCAGCCCCCCTTCTAGTGCAGCTGTTGTTTCCATACTCGCCATAGGACCTGTGGATGTGGATGGTGAACAGAAACTCCAATATTGGCCATTTTCTACCAGTGATCTATACAATTGGTGCACCCAAAATGCCCCCTTTTCTGAGAAACCCCAGGATTTAATTTGTTTGCTTAAAACTATTCTCTTTACTCATCAGCCCACTTGGGATGATTGTAGTCAGCTTTAACAGGTCCTTTTTACCACCGAAGAGAGAGACCGTATCCAAGAGGTGGCCCCACAGGAGCACCCATCACGGATCCTGCCCTGATTGCTGCCCATTTTCCTGAGATCCGACCAACATGGGACTACAATGCGGTTGAAGGTAGGGAGTGACTCCTTGTCTATCACCAGGCTCTGTTGACAGGTCTCAAGGCGGTGGCTCGCCGACCAACTAATTTGGCCAAAGTTTATGTTAGACAGAGAGGAAGTGAAAGTCCGACAGCATAACTTGAGTGGCTCATGGAAGCTTTTAGTCAATATACTCCATATGATCTTGAGACCCAGAAGTTGGCTCAGATGATTATGTTTGACTATATAAATCAAGCTGCACCAGACATAAAGCAAAAGTTGCAGGCTCTAGACAGACTTGGTGAAAAGTCTATTAGGGATCTAGTAGCCGTGGCAGAAAAGGTTTACAATAAGAGAGAGAAAGAGGAGCAAAGACAGGAAAGGAAGGACAGAGAACGTGTAATTGAGCATGAAAAGAGAGACTGAGCCAAGGAAAAGAGACCAGATTTGTTGGACTTGCCACTATCACATGTTGAACATACCTGGTTCTCATACCTCAACAATTTCATTCAAGATGGAAAAAGGTACTCGGGTTCAGCAGTCACCATGGACACTGAGATAGTGTGGGCAGAAGCACTCCCCCAGGGAACGTCTGCACAAAAACCAAAAGTAGTGGCACTAACAAAATCCCTAAAAATGGGAAAAGGAAAGAGACTAAACATGTACACGGACAGTCAGTATGCTTTTGCCCCCGTCCATGTACATGGAGCCATTTACCAAGAGGGGGGGCTACTGACACCTGAGGGAAAGACTATTAAAAACAAACAAGAAATTTTAAGCCTCATCTGGGCCTTAAGGGAACCAGCAAATATTGCCATTATGCACTGCCCTGACCATCAAAAGGGAACTGATTCTATAACCAAAGGAAATACCTTGGCCAATCAGGCAACTAAGGAGGCGGCCCTCCAGCCAAGAGTGGAAGTACTGACTCTAGTAGACCCAAAGCCATGAGCTTTGCCTCCTGAGCCTCAGTACTCCCAAGAAGACTTGGAGTTGATAAAGAAAATTCCCATGGCCTATAAACCCCCGGACAGAAGGAAACAAAGACTGGTGGAAAACTGGTGAGGGGAAACTTATCTTGCCACAAAGATTGGGCAAGGGGATTCTTAAGAGAATCCATCGGGTCTCTCACAGGGGAACCCGAAGAATGCAGGACTTGCTCCGATACTCAGAAGTAAAAATTAGGCAAGGAAATCAACTCATTGAGGACATGGTTAAAAATTGTAAAGCCTGTCAGCTCACCAATGCCCCCAATCAACCTGTTACAAAACGAGCTCGCCACCGTGGAGATAGTCCAGGTGTGTATTGGGAAGTATACTTCACAGAAATTAAAACTGGAAAATCTGGATATAAATATTTGCTAGTTTTTGTAGACACTTTTTCAGGATGGGTTGAAGCCTACCCAAAAAAGCATGAGACTGCAAAGGTTGTGGCTATGAAGATCCTGGAATATATCCTACCCAGGTATGGCTTCCCATCCACCGTCGGGTCGGACAATGGATGGGCCTTCATCTCAAAAGTAAGTCAGGGAATAGCTGCGGCGCTGGGGATGGATTGGAAATTGCACTGTGCTTATAGACCCCAGAGTTCAGGGCAGGTAGAAAGAATAAATCGGACTCTAAAAGAGACCTTAACTAAATTGGTCATGGAGACTGGCACAGACTGGGTATTGCTCCTTCTTTTCACCCTGTTTGGAGTAAGACATTCACCCTATCAGCTTGGCTTTACTCCTTTTGAAATAATGTATGAATACCCTCCACCCATTACCCCTAGCCTTCAGACTGAATTGCTTACTGATTTGGATGATACTGAATTTCTGTGTAAGCTTGAATGTTTACAGCTGGTACATAAGATTATGTGTCCCCAGCTTAGAGCATTATATGATTCTGCTTCTATTCCTACCCCCCATTTGTTTAAACCAGGGGACTGGGTGTTTGTTCGAAGGCACAACTTGAGATCTCTGGAACCACGGTGGAAGGGACCTTACATGGTGCTACTGGCTACTCCTCCTGCCCTTAAGGTGGATGGCATTGCTGCTTGGATCCACTGCTCCCACGCCAGGCCGGCGGACCCCTTTGCCCTGGAACATGGGGAAACATGGGAAGTCTCCAATCATCCTACCCAACCAATCCGCATACGCCTCAAGAAAAGCAAAATGGACTGATTGTTATTGGTATACATGCTCAAGATCAAAAGCTGTTGGAGTTTAGTTTTGGGTCGGAGCCACAAGATTGTGTCTCAGGACCATAAGTCAAGGGGGGGGGGGAATGAAAGGTTAAAGTAATTGAGGCAGTGACCATTTGTTGCTTGTTTCAGAGCAGAGCAACAGGTGGTGCTAAACCACCTGGTTTGTGTGCCTTTATAAGACCTGCCAATCCTTAGCTCCAGGCTCTCTTCCTGGGCTCTGCTGTGTTGGAGTGTAAGACGAGGCCCAAGTTGCAGCCTGTTTAAATAAAACACCTGTAGAGTCTGACTCTTGGTGGTCTTCTTGTTGGGGATTCCTGCGACGTTGGCATAACACTATCTAAGCATCATTACCCAGTAAGCTCAGTCTTCATCAAAATATCCATGACTCCAAACTAAGCAAGCATACCTCGGAGAAGGCCCTTTGGATATGGGTAGCTAGGACCATTTGGCAAGTTCTTCTAGCCTTCCCATGACTCTATGTTCCCAGGCAAATTAACTACTTGCTGTCTTGCTTTCTTTCTTCATCTTCTTCCTTCTTCTTTTATTTCTGTGAAAGAAACACACTGTACCAATAAGTCAAGGCTGGTGTTTTGATGAGGAACATAAGAAACTCTACAGAACAAAAATGAGTTCTTATTCTACTGTCTACACCTACTATTTTTGGTGTCTGAGTTGGTATGTATTTTGAGTGATATAACTTGAGTGCATAAAGTCTCAAAAGTGTATTACCAAATATAGGTCCTAAAACACGGCCACAAGAGAGGGAGATTGCTTATTCATTTGCCAGGAGCTCAGCAGGGAGTGGTTTTAAATCACATCTTTTCTTATGCTTTGCTGAACAAGGAACTGAGACCTGCAGCCTTGGTTCCCCAGGAACTTCCGAAAATTGCAGACCCCTGTCCACCGACTAATTGCTGAAGAGTTGGGATCTGAACAAGGTCCCTGTGCTGTGTGTCTCCTGTTGAGCTCTCCTAAGGAGATCTTGAGATACAGACATAGCACCTGGAATTGCTGAAAAAGGAATAAAAGACCCAGGAAGAGAAGATAATTGAATAAAGGAAGAAAAGATGAACTTTATGGAAGTAGAGCTGTGAGCCAAGTGGTAGGGCACCAACCTTGAATGAAGAACCCAAGTTAGTATGCGAGGCCTTGATTGAAAAGGACACACACACACACACACACATACACACACACACACACACACACACACACACACACACACGACACGACACGACAAACTTCACTGATTTCCAACTTTGAACTATTTAGATTTTGGAGGGTCCAAGAATATAATGAGACTTGGTTCTAAGTGGCCGTATTATGCTTTATTTGTTCACGGTGTTGTTTATAACCTTGAGTTATGTCTCATGATTATTTAATTGGATATTATAGACATTAGCACTTGATAATTCTGTGTAGATGATAATGTTTTATACTAAGAACAACACTCTAGTGCTAAAATGTATAAGCATAAAACAAGTCTGAAAAAATGAGGGAAAATAAGGATACAGGTGGACATGTTGCAACAATGAGTACAAGTTGTCATGTCAAAAACGAACTTTACAACTTGGGGGGGGGAGAATTGGGAAGGGAGGGAGGATGGGAAGGGATGGGAAGGGTAAACAAAGGAGGAGGCTACAATGCTTGATTAGAAATGTACTCACTAATAGACACATGAAGAAATGTTCAACATCCCTAGCCATAAAAGAAATGCAAATCAAAACAACATTGAGATATCACCTCACTCCAGTTAGAACAGCAAAAATCAAGAACTCTAACAACAACAGATGCTGGAGGGGAGGTGGACAGAAAGGAACCTTACTTCATTGTTGGTGGGAATGTAAACTTGTTCAAACACTTTGGAAAGCAGTATGTAGGTTCCTCAAAAGACTTCACATAGATCTCCCCTATGATCCAGCAATCCCACTTTTGGGCATTTACCCAAATGTTTACAAACAAGACCACACTAAAGCTACCAGCACAACTATGTTTATTGCAGCATTATTTACCATAGCGAAGATATGGCACCAACCCAGATGCCCCTCAGTAGATGAATGGATCAAGAAAATGTGGTATATATACACAATGGAATTCTATGCCTCCATCAGAAAGAATGACATTGCCCCATTTGTTAGGAAATGGAAAGGTTTGGAAAAAATTATATTAAGTGAAGTAAGCCAGGCCCAAAGAAACATAGGTCCCATGGTTTCCCTTATTTGCAATATCTAGTATATGTATGAGTCAAGCGGAAAAGGTCAGATAATGTGATGTTAGGAAAATGAACCCTTAAATATGTATTTTAATGTTTTTGTTTCTTTCATCCATGTGTTTCTAATGCATTTATAAGAGTATTTCTTTTTTGCTTTGCATGTCCCTCCCCCACAGTGTAACCCCCGCTTTCACTATATTTGATGTCAGTATAACATGTGGAGGAGATGGGGACAAACAAATCGTTTAAGGATTTAGGTGGACCTGTTGCAACAATGAGAAGTACAAAATGTCATGTCAAAACCAGCTTTACAATGTCGGTGTGGGGGGGGAGGGGGGTATGATTGGGTGGAGGGAGGGGGGAGGCTGGGAAGGGAGGTGAAGGGTAAACAAAGGAGGAGGCTGAAATGCTTGGTAAGAAATGTATGCATTATCCTGCCCATGTAATTGTAACCCCTCTGTACAGTATGTTCTCATATAAAATAAAATAAAATATAATATAAAAAAAGAAAAAAGAAATGTACTCACTATCTTGCCCATGTAATTGTAACTCCTCTGTACAGTATTTTCACAATAACAAAAAGAGAAAAAAATGAGGGATACTCTCAATTCTTGTGTTTGGTTTTACAATGTATAAATGGTGGCATATATAATGTTTTTGTTTGTTTTGTTTTTATGTACCAGTCCTGTGGTCTGAACTCAGGACTGCTTGGGTGCTGTATGTGAGTTCTTTTACTTAAGGCCAGCATTCTATCACATGAGCTACAGCCTCACATCCAGGTGTTTTCTTTTTTTGGTGATTAATTGCAGATAAGAGTCTTAGGTTTTCCTGCCCAGGATAGCTTTGAATCAAGATCCTCACATCTCAGCCTCTTCAATAGCTAGGATTACACATATGAACCACTGGTGCCTGGCTAATGTTTTAACCCACAATGACATTAGTTCTGTGTTATTACTTTTTTCCTTTTTATTTTTAATTTTATTTTATTGTAAAAATGCTGTACAGAGGGGTTACAGTTAGATGAGTAACGCAATGAGTACATTACTTGTCAATCTTTGTTATCCCTTCCCTTATTGTTGTTGCTCTATCACTACCCTTTCCCTCTTCCACCTCCCACACTCCTCCCTACCCCACCCCACTCCTGGAAGTTGTAAAGATCATTTCCAATATATTGTCCTGTGGATAACATTGTTGAAATGGTCATCCTCTGTCCTTATTTCACGGTTTTGTTATTCCCCTTCTCCTCCTCAGATTAGACAAATGTATATACCAGATGCAGGGTACCAAAATCAAGTACAGTGACAACAGGGGATGTGCAGTAGGGGGAAGAATATACAAAGGGAACAAAAAATCACATAGTACATTTAAAACAACGACAACAAAGAAAGACCTCTTGTGTCCATATCTTGTGGCTCATTTCATTTAACATCATCTTATATGGTCATATGTACACAGCTTTTGATCTTTTCAGCTCATAGGATAAGATTATCCTATATGTAAACTAATTAGTGCAAATAAGGGAAACCATGAGACCTAAATTTCTTTGGGTCTGGCTTACTTCACTTAATATGACCTTTTTCCCCAAGTCTTTCCATTTCCTAACAAATGGGGTGGTGTCATCCTTTCTGATGGAAGCATAGAATTTATATATATATATAAATTCTCTCTCTCTCTTTATATATATATATATATATATATATATATACATATCCCACGTTTTCTTGATCCATTCATCTACTGAGGTGCATCTGGATTGTTCCAGACTTTGAAATGTTTTTTTAAATTTTTTTTTTATGATACTGCTTTTCAGGATTTGGACCATAACTCTTAACAATTGGATTAGCCTCTTCCCAGTCCATCCCACAGTATTTCTGCCTTGCTACTTTATTTTTCTATGGTTCACACTTTAATTCACCATGGTATTTTATTTTATTTTTTTCTAGATTTTTTTTATTGTGAAAATACTGTACACAGGGGTTACAATTACATGGGCAAGATAGTGAGTACATTTCTTATCAAGCATTGTAGTCTCCTCCTTTGTTTCCCTTTCCCATCCCTTCCCATCCTCCCCCTACCCCCCAATCCTCCCCGCTCCCCCCCTGCACCAAAGTTGTAAAGATCGTTTTCGACATAATGACTTGTACATCTCATTGTTGCAATGGGTCCACCTGTATCCCTACTTAAACGTTTTGTTTTTCCCCTTCCCCTCCACAAATTATACCAACATCAAATACAGTGAAAGCAGGGTTTATAATATGGGGGAGGGACATACAAAGCAACAAAGAAATAATCTTATAAATGCGTTAAAAACAATTGCATGAAAGAAAAAAATTGTTAATACATATCTTAGGGTTCATTTCCCTAACATCACCTTATCTGCTCTTTTCTGGTTGACTCCCACATATACTAAATATTGCAAATAACTTATTTCAAAGACATTTTTGTCAAATATTTTGACACATTTCTCAGCTTAATATAGATGAGACTTGGTAAACAAAATATGTCTGTGACAATTCTTGGGAAAGTTCCTTACATTTAGATGCTTCAAAATTATAGAACATTTCATTCTATTATAAAATACAGTATTCATTAGCACAAGATAGGGCATCCATCAAGAAAGGCTTGTTAGTTGAGATGTTCCTGGTCACAGCTGGAGTTCCATGGTTAACATTGTGTACTGAGTTCCTATCATTAGTTCTTGCAGTTCCTCTGTGTCTTTCTGTTTCCTAGTGTTACTTACAATTTTAATCTACTTCAGCTTTAAGAGCTGAAGGTAACATTGATAACTCACTTTGCTGAATGATATAAGCTTTTCCAAGTGACTCTGAACAAAATTTAACAAAATCTTAAGAGGACTGATTTACAAACAACAAAGACATTTTGGATCTTTTGTTTAATAGTTTTTCAACGATGCAAACCAAAACTTCCAGAATCCCAAAGAAAGAACACGTTTAATGTATATATTGCTCCTGTTTATGGAACAGTATATAATAGGACAGTTATAGCTTTTAGTCAGTTGGCAAAATATCAAGTGTTTGAATTAAATCATATATATCTTCAATTCCATGTCCCATTGTATGCTTCTATTTGTATTATTTTTTTAACTAGACAAATTTATGGGGCATGGAAGGACACTTCAGCATATATACATGGTTGTAATGATCAAGTCAATACAGTTCCTATTTCTATATCATTAATATTTTTTGGCTACTAATGTGTAATTTGTTGGGTAAAAATAAAATAAAAACCTCAAAAGCAAGACATGGTTATTCCCCTTCAGATGTTATTTCCCTTGAAAAATTATTTAATTATATTGTCAAGGTGATGTCCATAGGAGTTACATTTACATAAGTAAGATAGTGAGTACATTTCTTGTTGAACATTGTTACCCCCTCCCTCCTTTATCTCCCACTTCCCCACCTCTTACCACTCCCCACACCTTGTGATGTTCATTTCCAACATATTGTCTCATGAGTTTCACTGTTGCATTGCTTTGCTCTGTCTTTTGTCTCACCATTTTATCGTTCCTCTTCCCTATTCAGATAAACGTATATACAATACACAGTGACCCAAATCAAATAGTGACAACAAGGGATAATCCATAGGGAAAAGATAAAGGAAAAAACCTACCACCTTAAAAAACAACACCAACAAAGAAAACCCTCTTGTTTCCACATCTAGGAGTTCATTTCGCTTAGCATCACCTTGTATGCCCCATATGTACATAGCTATTGAGCTGTTGTGATAGTCTTCTAGGACTAAACTAGACATACACTAGTTATTACCAATGAGGGAAACCATGAAGTCTGTTTCTTTGGGTCTGGCTTACTTATTTAATATGATTTTTTCCTACTCTTTCATTTCTTTACAAATGGGGAGATGTCATTCTTTCTGATGGGAATATAGAATTCCATTTTGTATATATCCCATATTGTCTTGATCCATTCATTTACTGAGGGGCATCTCAGATGGTTCCATATGTTAGCTATAGATTATTAATTTTTTAAGTTTGATTAGTCCATATGGTACATATTTATGGCATATGGTCTTATATTTCATTGCTTGTGTACAACATGTACTGATTATCTTATTACTTTGTATTAGGAACCTTTAAATTCTTCAAATTCCTCTTCTGGTTATTCATAAATGTTGACCAGCTGGTTGTTATTATTGTTTTTTAAACTATATTTTCTTAAAAGAATAGATTTAGATAAAAGCAAAGTTGGAAAAATAACCCAGAGTTCTTATAGGAACATAGACTTTCCTGCCCAGGCTGGCTTTGAACCACGATCCTCAGATCTCAGCCTCCTGAGTAGCTAGGATTATAGGCGTGAGCCACTGGCGCCTGGCTAACTGTTACTTTTTTTTGGTAAAAAATGAGTTTTTTAAAATTTTGTTTATGTGTGTGTGTGTGTGTGTGTGTGTATGTGTGTGTGTGAGAGAGAGGGAGGGAGAGAGAGAGAGAGAGAGAGAGAGAGAGAGAGAGAGAGAGAGAGAGAGAGAGAGAGAGAGAGAGAGAGAGAGAGAGAGAGAGAGAGAGAGAGAATGAAAGAGTATTGCTGCCAAAGAGGATTATTGAAGAATATAAAAACCTTAACGTCTGATAAGATAGTAATATATTTTAAGCACTTGGAAGTGGTGGTATCACAGTTTCTCTTTTCTGAACACACAGTATCTGTGTCTCCCCAATGTTGTCCTGATCTGGTTTGTTGTGCAGGAGACAGCATAGCTGTCCAATGTTGCAGATGGCAGGCCGCGGCCATTGCCTCCAGTCTTTCTTCACCACTTTCTCAGCCTTGAAGAAATTGTGTATCTCCAGTTTTTCTTGTTTGAGCTTAATTTATTTTATCAGTGTGCATTCTATTTCCTGCTCCTGAAAAGAAGTCTCAGTTACATAGACCCGGGAAAGAGCCAGGAGCAATGGCCTTATCACTGATTGCCTTCCAACATAGCCAACATATTCCTGAGAGATCTTCAACCCACACTGCACATGGAAGTCCTCACACTCATCCTGCCTCATTTGAACGCATCTGTGATAACTTTAAATTCAGTGAGTATGCAGTGTAAAAACTCAATGTAATGCTTTGAGGACAAAATGACCGAGCCACAGGTAATCATCCACATTTTTCACTGTGTTAGCTGTCTCTCTGATGAGAAAATAATCCTGCCACGCAGATGCATATCACTTATACAAGATGTTTGCCAACAATTCTTGTTGTTATATTGCATTTCTCTTCCTCCTCGTGTGTCCTCTCCTCCTCCTCCCTGTCTTTTTTCCCTCTTCCTTCCTTCCTCTCCTCTCCTTCCTCCCTTTCTTCCCCTTCTCCTCTTTCGCCTGATCTTCCCTTCCTCTTCTCTTTTCTTTTCCCTCCTCTCATCCTTTCCTCCTCCTTTTCTCTTCCTCTCTTCCTCCTCTTTTTCAATTTCTTCTACTTCTTTATGGTCCTTGGTCTTGGACTCAGGGCCTGTGCTCAATAAGCAGATGTTCTGCTGCTTGCTGCAGGACTCCAGTCTGGACTTCATTTCAATGACACTCTATTTGTGATTTGTTTTTAAGTAGCAAACCGAGCAAAGACTTTTGATTAAGGATTTAATTCATTGTATATATTCTACACCATAAATATATGATACTTCATACAGTGTGGCTAATACGTTTTGATTATTCTTTGGGCTTCTGATAAACTCATCAGAAACAATGATCCTGTGTTACTCCCAAATTAATGAACTGGTTACTTTGCATCTTGCTCAAGTACTTCCGTATTGCTCCCAGTTTAATGAACTATCACTTTGTGGTAGCATCACAGTAACACTAATCCGAGGATTGCTGAGGATCGGAAGATTAAGTCCAGACAGGAAAATATGAGATATATATCTCCAATGAACTACTAAAAAGCCAGAAGAAGACCTAAGGCTCTGTGGTGTACTGCCATCCTTGCACAGAATAAGCAGATGACAGGACCCAGGCCTGAGTTGAAGACCTGTGGTTGATGCACACACACACACACATACACACACACACACACACACACACAGAATTTCCCAGCTAGAGAAAGTGCAGATATGTTTTCCTAGCATATCTGTTTCTATCCTATGTGTTTGGATACTTTTGAAAGCTTCATAATCACCTTCCCTAATTTCAATAAATGACTCCCTGTTCACTATTTTAATTCCTGGTTGGAAAATATTTTAAGGCAGTTTTTCATGTAGAATATTGATTTTGCTCCCCACACTGTTACTCTCTTGGATTGTAAGAACATAAATAATTATGCAGTTAATATTAGCTCATAAATTAAATTAAATTAAATGCTTCCATTAAGAGTTAAACTGTTGCTCAGTGGGAAGAGTTTGAAGTCACTTGTCTGAATTTGAAAGGTGGAGTGAGAGTTGCAGAGAAGCCTAAGGTAGTTATGGTAAGAGACAGATGAAAGGAAAAAGAAAATGAACTTTAGACTCCTCTTGAGGCCAGTTATCTTTCACAGGCCTGCACTTGAAATCAGTATGCAAATTCTTGATCATTATCAAGCACTCTACCCACTGGGCCACATTTCCAAGCCCTGAAATAATTCATTAGTGAGGAGCATTCCTGGAGTTTGAAGCCAGAGCCTGGGCTCTGTCCTTGAGCTTTTTTATCAAGCATTCTAGCACTTAAGCCACAATTCCACTTCTGACTTTTGGTAGTTAATTCAAGCTAAGAGTCTCAAAAACTTTTCTGCCAAGGCTCACTTCAAACTGGGACCCTCCGATCTCATCTCCATAAGTAGGGTTTCAGGTGTGAGCCACACCCACTAAAAGCCAGTTATTTCAATGAGACTCCTATTTCCAATAAAAGTCTCAAACACACACACACACACACACACACACACACACACACACACACACACACACACACACATGCAAAAACTTGAGCTATTGCTCAAGTGTTATAGTGTTAACCTGAGGCAAAATCACCCTGGGACAATGGCCAGGCCCTAAGTTCAAGTGCTACAAGCAACAGAAAAATAAATAAATTCATTAATTAAAATTTAACAAGGTCAAACAAAAAATAAAAGGAAAGTTGGAAGAAAAGAGGGGTGGGGAGGCCTGGCTACGTTACTAGAGCCAATAAGTGAAAGCATCAGGTGGCCTGTGGGAGTCCTGCTCCTGGAGGTAATAATATGGAAAAAAAGAAAATCGATTAAAGCTTCAAAACTGAGTCAGGAAGTGGTGGCTCAAATATGCAATCCTAGGTACTTAAAATTAGCAAGCTGAGGATCTGGATTCACAGTCTGCCCAGGAAGAAAATCCTCCTGCCTGCCTTCAACCAGCAATGAGGCAGCATCAGCCCTATGCCTGCAGCACAGCTGGACCCTGCCTAGCTGCAGAAAACCTCCCCCAAACAATCTCGACCCCATGACAAAATCCAAGCCTTCCCCAAGTAGATTCAGAGCTCAAAAGCACTTTCTGTGCTCCAGGTACCCCATGGTTTGACTGCTCCATGGCAACATGTGGGGCAGACACTTACATCAAAACTCTACCTTAACTTGCTGGCTCCCTAGGTCTAGGGGCCCAGCCCAGGCTCCCTTCTTGCCCTACAGGGGCAGAGACTAAACCCTATTTTTAGCTCCCACATCACCTGCCTCCCTGGAGCACTAGAAGCCCCTGCAAAAAATCCACTCCTGACTCACTTTCTTAATGAAGTTGGGGGCTGGAGACATCTTGAATGTTCCCTAAAGCCAGCAGTTTCTTCCTCCTCCCCATCTAGCTTGTCCTGTCTATGCAGTAAGCCAGATGGTGAGGTTGTGGGTGTGGCAGGACCCACATATGCCCGAGTCAGATCAGGAATCCAGCTTGGTACCTAGTGCTGATGCTCATTGGCTAATGCTCAACAATCTTATCACTCCTCAAAGCCCTCTCATTTTAATTTATTTATTTAATTGGGAAGGGAAGTCCCTGAGATAGAACTCATGATCCCTGTGCTTCTTTTGCTCAAGGCTAGCACTCTACCACTTGAGCCACAGCTCCATGTTTGGCTTTTCTACTTATTTCTGATAAGAGTATCACAAACTTTCCTGCCCAGGCTGGCTTCAAACTGTGATCCTCAGAATTTAGCCTCCTGACTACCAAGTTTATAGGTGTGAGACACCTACACTGGAAAGCTTTTATTTATTTGTTTATTTATTTATTTTGGGCTTGGGGCTTGAACTCAGGGCATGGGTGGTGTTTCAGTGCTCTTTTTGCTCATGGCTAATACTCTACAATTTTAATCCACAGCTTCACTTTCAATCTTATGGTGATTAATTGGAGATAAGAGTCACACAGACATTTCTACCAAGATTGGCTTTGAACTGTGATCCTTAGCTCCTGTTTAAGTAAGATTACAGGCATGATCCACCAGTACCCAGGCAAACCAGATTTTTAAGACACTCTTATTTTCAACAACCCAACAAGGAAAATAAGCCAGAAGTTGAGCTGTGGTTGAAATGTTATGGTGCAGTTGCCTTGAACAAAATTGGACTAGGATGGGCACCAGGGTCTGAGCATCGTGGTTCAATGCCAGCCTGGGCAGGAACGTCTGTGAGACTCAACTACAAAAAAAATCACCAGAAGACTGGAAGTGGCATTGTGGCTCAAGGGGCAGAGTGCTTGCCTTGTGCTGAAGAGCTGAGGGACAGTGCCCAGTCACAGAGTTCAAGTTCCATAGCCAACAAAAAATGGTCCTGGACATGGGCAGGCCCTGAATTCAAGTCCTACCTAGAACCAGAACAAAATAAATAAATAAATTCATTAAAAATAAAAGAAGAAACTGTAAAATAAAAAGAAAATATGTGTTGGAAAAAAATAGACATTAAGGGAGTTGGGAGGTGTGATCAAGTTGGCAGAGAGTCAGCCATGAGATCAAGTCTAAGGTAGCAGCAGCACTGGCCTTTCCCACACAATCGTCTCCTTCCTCATTGACTACTTGAGCTGGGAACTGGGGGCATTGGTACAATTCCCCAAACCAGCAGCTCCTCCACCTGCCTGCAGTTCAGGCCAGGCTGCACATCTGCTGAGATAGAGAAGGCTGGAAGAGGGAGGAGTGGAGGCAGGGCCTGCCTCTGCCCTGATACCACCCCTCAGTTAATATTAGTCTATTTCTTTGGTTTTCCTTTCTGTTTATTTCTGGTCTCAAACTAGGATGTGAACTCAGTATTTGCCACTTTTACTCACTGACTAGTGCTCAACTGACTGAGCCATATCTCCAACAATTAGAGATATTTCATTTTTAAAATTAATTGACTTTTAAATTTATTTACATATTGTGGGGCAGGCCTAGAACTTGAACTCTTGGTTGGGTGCTGTCCCTGAGCTTCTTGCATTAAAGGCTAAAACTCTGGCACTTGAACCTCAGCTGCACTTCTATCTCTCTATTGTCATTAATTTGAGATAAGAGTCACAGACTTTCCTGCCCAGGCTGGATTCAGATTGGAGCATTCAGATCTCAGTGTCATCAGTAGCTAGGGGTACAGGTTGAATCACCTGCACCAGCAAACCATGTTTTGTTTGTTTGTTTTCATATTTTCTTTTTGTTTTTTGTTTTTCCCAGTCCTGGGGCTTGAACTCAGGGTGTGGGATCTGTCTCTGAGCTTCTTTTACTCAAGGCTGGTGCTCTACCACTTGGGTCAAAGTGCCCCTTCTGGCTTTTTCTGTTTATGTGATAAAGAGGAATCGAACCCAGGGCTTCATGCATGGTAAGCAAGCACTCTACAAATAAAACACATTCCCAGGCTCTGAATACATGGTTTTATTGAAACTCTCAATTTCTAAAAAATCAGCAAGATTAAAAAGGGAAAAAGAAGGTGAAACATGTCTTAAGCTATAGGCTGGTGGTTTGAACCTGAAACCCCTGATTCTGAGGAGGGTGAGAGCTGAAGGATTTGGGTTACGAACCACAGAACAGCCTAGTTTTCAAGAACTGATTTGGAAAATCACCAGCACAAATGAAGTAGAAGTCGCATGCTGCTGGCTCATGACTACACAAGTCTGGAGGTTGGGATCTGAGAACCACCATTGGAGGCCACTTCTGGCAGGAAATTGCATGAGGTTTGAAAATCCAATAAAGATACAAAGGCAAAAAGTAGGGATGTGGGCAAAAAGTGATGATGGACAGAGCACTGGTCTGGAATAGATTAAAAACGAAAATGAAAAAAGGAAAAACAGAAGAATGGAGTGGAAGTATGATTGATGAGGTCCTGGGTTACTAAATACAGTAATGTAAAAATGTAGTCCAATCCAAACACAAAAGGAGTAAATTTATTACTCATGGGTATATAGAGATATATTTAATGAGAGTACAGAAGGAATTTCAAATGTAAAAATGCCACAAAGGGATTTTTTTTCTCTTTCTTCTTTGGTGCTAGATGGGGACTCAAACTCAGGACCTGACTCTGGTTCATTGGCTATTAGTCTACCAACTGGGCCACACCTCCATCACCACATGCAAATCATCTCAGCTTCTCATGCTTCTGTTCAGCAGCACATGCATTCTTTTGATTGCCCACTGGGTTTGCACATGACACTCCAAGGACAGCTCCAGCTGCAGCCTCTTGAAGAGGTAGGGGTAATTAGGGTCCCACAGCAAAATCTCTTCTAAACTGAGTGGGGTGCCTCTTGCCTATGCTCTTGCTATAAAGGAAGTGAGGTGTGTGGGTGATGGTAGGAAGGCAGCTTAGACAAGGGGCAAAGAAACAAAAATTTTCCCTATCAAATGACCCCAGGGCTTAAGTAAGCACTATGTGGACCTACCTCCAGGCACTCAGCCTCTGGACTGACCACTCTCAGCTATCAATCCTCGGTTTGCACGGCCACAGCTGTCTGGAGGTTGACTTCAGGATACCCCACTTTCCCCTGCTCTGTGCATTCTAATTGAGCTCCCCATGAGTGCATGAGTTAACAAAGGTTGCAGTGTCCATGCTGCAGCCCCTCGGGTTTCAGGCTATGACTGTAGCCACTGCTTCAGATTCCCCTACATTACTGCTGCCTCTTTTTGGCTTTTGCCCTTTTGCATTTTTGGCTCTTTGCCCTCATGCCTGGCCTGTCAGAGCCAAAAAGGACCTCCAGGAGGACCCCTCCACACATGCATCAAATGTACCATGGACTCCCAGTGACTCCTGGTGGTCAGTAGGACTTATATGAACACTAGGAGAGCCTGAAGATAAATGTTACACACACATGAAAACTAGTATGATGGCTTGACCTTCAAGGTCTCTAGAAATGGAGGTTTGACCCCCATAAATTTTGCTTCACTATGAATTTTCTATTTTCACACTTAACACCATATACTTTCCTTGTGCTTCCTTTATTGGATTTTGTCTTACTCTTTCCAAAGAATTATTCTAGTGCGGGTTGATACCATGTCTCTGGTGATGACACCAACAGACTCAAGAGGTAAAGGAAGTGGGACATGGAGTACCCATCCTTTCCAAAAGAGTCCACCACAGGTCAGAAAAGCAATTCTTAGGACAGTGGGCACAGTTTCTGCCTCCCTCTCTGAATCAGGGCTCAAGTTTGGAAAAGGATTTCAGGACACCTGAAGTATAGAATTATTGAAATACTGAATTATCTCCAAGACCAAAGAAACAACCACATCTTGTACATTGATCTCAAAAATATACCATGGAGTTCCAGTGAAAATGATTACTTAGATGAAGATAAGACACTGTTTAAAATACAGGGAGGGGGGACCAAGATGGCGACGGGGCAGTAGGGGAACGCCACAGCTCTCCCCAACCAAAAAGAGAGTTCAAGTTCCAACGCTAATCTCCCCAAGAGACCAACAACAACAAAAAGACGAACACTCAGAGAAAAACCGGAGGTGGAAAATAACAAAAAAAGAAAGAGAGGAAAAGAAGAATTTCAGAACAGAGAAGAGTGAAGACCCCTCCCCCAACCTTTACTGGCCGCGCGGCAGTGCGCCAAGTCGCCGGCCAGCCGGCCCAGCGGGGGCTGCCGGAGCCCCAGATACACAGGGGGCCGCCTGCAGATCACCCGCACAGAAGCCTCCTGAGGTAACGGCTTGCAGAACAACTGATCGCCAGGAACAGAGAAACCTACAAGCCGGGAGTCTCCACAAGGATCCCACCTCCACCCCTCACTCTCCACCCGAGCAAAGAGGCTCCATCCCGCCAAAGCTACCCGGCAACGGCAGCACGACAAAGGGACCTATCTGCAGACCACCCTCGCAGAAGCTGCCTGAGGCACTAGACCCACCCGTTCGCGATCTCAACGACCCGGCGGGGACCGCCCGGGTCCCAGAGGCACAGGGGGCTGCCTGCAGATCACCCATGCCTGAGGCACCTGACCTGCCTGATAGCGATTGCAATGACCCGGCGGGGCCGCCCAGGTCCCAGAGGCACAGGGGGCTGCCTGCAGATCATCTGAGCAGAAGCCGCCTAAGGCACCGGTGTCAGACCCACCAGATCTCTACAACTCGCGAAGAAGCCGCCTGAGCGTGGACTCTGTGGACCCGACAGCTTCGATAGAGGCAGAGACAGAAAAGAATCACACAGAGCCATCACCGCCCAGCCCAGCCCACAACCACCCCAACTGAACTCGGATTGCAACAACAACTGATAATCTACACCACACAGAAACAACCAGCTCCAGGGTGAATACGCTACAGGGGACAGAGTATCCCTCAAAGGAGACCAGAGCTGGAGGGAATCCCCAGGGGACAGTGTATCTCTCAAGGGAGACCAGAGCTGGAGGGAATCCCCAGACCCTGACCTAGACTCCCTACCCCAACACCCGGACCACAGAACCCACTAAAACTGGGAACTGTTCCAGAGCTCCACCAGCCCATGGAGCACACTCCGCTGGCCAGGCCAGAGCAAGAGTGCCCCTGGAAGGGAGCTTAAATGCCCAATCCAGGAATAGCGCCCCTGGGTCAAGACTACAAACAGTAGAAGGAATTTGAACTGTATCCTCCAGGCTGCATAACCTAGGTGGTATACACATCAGCACAGGCCTAACGAGCGCGCTCCAGGCTGCATAAGCTAGGTGTTATACACATCATCACAGGCCTAGTGAGCACGCTCCAGGTTGGGGCCAGAACCAGGCCTGGGGATCTGGTGCCTGAACAACACAACCAACTCCTCCCAACTGAAGTAAAAAGCTGAGCATACGCCTCAACAGAGGGGAGAAAATCAGGAAACAGCACTCCCCAGGAAGCACGCCCTTGACAACAAAATACCTGGAGGCCCAGGACAAGAGAAGCCCAAACCCCAACAAAACTCCACCCATATACCCTAGGCTGGAAATTGGGCAACACAGGCTGCCAGCACCTGATAGTAAGCAGGAGCTCAGGCGGATAAAGCGGCTCAGCAGTAGAGTGAGAGTCTTGGATGTATGAGGCCCTGGATCTGATTCCTCAGCATCACAAAAACAAAAAGGGTCAGACGTGGTGCTGTGGCTCAAATGGTAGGGTGCCAGCCTTGAGCTGAAGAGCTGAGGGACAGCACCCAAACCTAGAGTTCAAGCCCACAACCAGCCCAAAACAAACAAACAAACAAAAACACATCAGGAGCCCATAGCAGACTCCATTATTTGGGAGAGTGCATCCAGAGCATCTGATCTTCCCAAGAGCACCCGTAGGAGCAAACACAAGCAGTCTAGGCTGCTCAACTCTTCCAAAGGCGGGAATTGCCAGCAATCTACAGCAGAGAGCTGAGAATCCTAAGTAGGTCAGAATAGCAGCTGAAAATAGGCTCCCAACAGAACCCGGATCAGGCACAGACTCTCTCTACCAATGCAGAATTAGCAACCAAGCAAAGACAGACACACCAAAACAAAATTGCAGAGCAGTCTCCTGAACCCCCATGCGAAAATCACAGAGAAAAATCACAAGGTTTACCACAACCCAGGAGAGCAAGCTCACCTCAAAAGCCATCAGCCATGCAGGGGAGAGCCCCAGTGGGAGCAAAGCTGGAATGGAAGACAAAAGCTACATCCAAGGGTTGCTGGAGGCAATGACTCAAGAAATAAAGCGAGAAATTGATCAGAAATTGAAAGAGCACAAGGATGAACTATCAAAAGAGATACAGGATATCAAACAAAATTTGGATGCAAAAATAGAAGCTGCACAAACCTCAGTAAGAAGTGAGATAAACGCCAAATTAGAGGTAATACATACTGAGATCAGTACTTTGAGAACCAACATTGAATCCATAAAGGGATCCATTTCCTCCATGCAAACCACAATAGAAGACATGGTCAACAGAGTGAATGAAATGGAAGGTAGAGTGTCAGATACAGAAGACAGAATACACCAACTGGACCAAAAAGTGACAGATATGGAAAAATCACTCAAATTAAACCAAAGGGAAATTCAAGAGGAAGCAGATAATGCCAAGAAATTTAACCTTCGCATAATCAGAGTGGACGAAGGTGAGGAATTCCAGAGCAAGGGAATGCAAGACCTATTTAACAAGATAATCAGCGAAAATTTTCCCCACCTCAAAAAAGACCATCTTAACTACATTACAAAAGCTTATAGAACACCCAACAAGCAAGATCCCAGGAGAAACACTTCTAGACACATTATAGTAAAAATGATAGATCTGAATAATAAGGAAACAATCCTGCATGCAGCAAAAATGAAGAAGCAGCTATACTACAACGGGAAAAAAATTACAATCCCTGCAGATCTCTCCACACAAACAATGAATGCAAGAAAAGCCTGGGAAAGCACCCTACGAGCCCTGAAAACCAATAACTGCCAACCCAGACTGATATATCTGGCAAAGCTAGCATTCACATTCGATGGAGAACTGAAAACTTTTAAAAGCAAAGAAAAACTAAATGAATACATGAACATTAAGCCATCATTACAAAGAATTCTAAGAGGGGGCACACAACCTGAAGAAAGAAACCAGGAACTGGGACCTGCCCCAAACAGGCATTACTCAAAGTCTAACTGAGCAAGCACAGGAGGAAAGGAAAGAAGAAAAACTTAGGAAAACGGAATGGCAGGGACAACAATGCATCTCTCTATACTTTCTCTTAATATAAATGGGCTGAATTCGCCAATTAAAAGAAAACAAACTGAGGACTGGATCAGAAAACAAAACCCATACATCTGTTGCCTTCAGGAGACCCACCTCTCAGCCAAAGATACAAACAAACTCAGAGTGAAGGGGTGGAAAAAGATCTACCAATCAAATGCCCCCAGTAAGAAAGCAGGTGTAGCTATCCTGATATCTGACAAAATAAATTTTTCATTAAAATCAATACAGAAAGACAAGGACGGACACTACATTTTAATACAGGGAATAATCCAAGAGGAGGATATAACCATCATCAACTTATATGCTCCAAATATTGGTGCACCCAGATACATTAAACAAATGCTCTCAAACTTACAGAATAAAATAGATCCCAATATGATAATACTAAGAGACTTTAACACACCACTCTCACCAAAGGACAAGTCTACCAACCAGAGGACTGGCAAAGAAGCTACCGAATTAAGTGAGGCCATACTTCAAGCAGAATTAACTGACATCTACCGAGTATTTCACCCTAAAACAACACAGTACACATTCCTCTCAGCAGCTCATGAAGCTTTCTCCAAACTAGACCATATCATAGTTCATGCAAGGAACTTAAGCAAATACAAAGGGATCGACATAATCCCCTATATCCTATCTGACCACAGTGGAATCAAGCGAGCTATCAGTAACAACGCATACCGCAGAAATTTCTCTAATAGATGGAAATTGAACAGCACACTCCTTAACAATGCCTGGGTAACGGAAGATATCAGAGAAGAAATAAAGCATTTCCTACAACTCAATGAAAATGAAAACACCTCACAAAGAAACTTGTGGGACACAGCAAAAGCAGTCCTGAGGGGCAAATTTATTGCCCTCAGTGCCCATATCAAGAAAATGGAGACAGACCAAGTAAATAATCTCATGTTGCAATTAAAACAGCTGGAAAAACAAGAAAAAATGGGACCTAAATTTACTAGACGAAGCCAGATAACCAAATTAAAAGCAGAGATTAACCAATTAGAAAATCAGAAAACCATAACCAAAATAAACCAAACAAAACCTGGTTCTTTGAAAAAATAAACAAAATTGATGGCCCGTTGGCTAGATTAATTAAAAAAAGAAGAGTGGAAACCAATATTAATAGGATTAAGGATGTCACGGGAAACATCACAACACGTACCCAAGATATCCAAACAATTCTGACAGACTACTTTCAAAAGCTATACTCTCAAAAGGAAGAAAATCTGGCAGAAATGGATGCATTTTTAGAGAAATACAAGTTGCCCAAACTGAGCAAAAAGAAGTTAACCAATTAAATAAGCCAATATCCTATAACGAGATACAGGAAGCTATCAAAACTCTTCCAAAAAAAAAGCCCAGGACCAGATGGATTCACAGCAGAATTCTATAAGACCTTTAAACAAGAACTAATACCCATACTCCTCAAGCTCTTCAGAGAAACAGAGAAGGAGGGAGCTATCCCAAACTCATTCTACGAAGCCAATATCACACTCATCCCCAAACCAGGCAAAGACCCAAACAAAAAGGAGAATTACAGGCCAATTTCCTTGATGAACACAGGTGCAAAGATCCTTAACAAGATTCTAGCTAACAGAATCCAGAAACATATTAAAAAAATTATACATTATGACCAGGTAGGCTTCATCCCAGAGACACAGGGATGGTTTAACATACGTAAGCCAATAAATTTAATCCAACATATCAACAGAGCCAAGGTCAAGAATCACATGATTATCGCCACAGATGCAGAAAAGGGCTTTGATAAAATTCAACATTCATTCATGCTAAAAGCTCTGGAGAAAATAGGAATAGAAGGAACATTTCTAAAAACAATAAAAGCCATTTATGACAGACCAATAGCCAATATTATACTTAATGGGGAAAAGCTACAACCAATTCTCCTAAAATCAGGAACAAGGCAAGGATGCCCCCTGTCTGCACTCCTCTTCAATATAGTCCTGGAACCCTTAGCCAGGGCAATAAGGCATAAAAAGACATTAAAGGGATCCGCATAGGGAAAGAAGAAGTTAAACTATTCCTTTTTGCAGATGACATGATACTATACCTTCACGATCCCAAAAACTCCATCCCCAAACTCTTAGAAATCATAAATCACTTCGGCAAAATAGCAGGATACAAAATAAACCCACAAAAATCAGTTGCCTTCCTGTACACTGACAATGTACAAGAAGAGAGTGAAATAAAGGGAGCAACCCCATTCACAATAACCTCCCAAAAAATAAAATATTTAGGAATTAACCTAACCAAAGATGTAAAAGAACTATTTAATGAGAACTATAAAAAGTTAAAGAAAGAAATTGCAGAAGACACTAGGAAATGGAAAGACCTCCCATGCTCCTGTATAGGCCTACTTAATATAGTAAAGATGGTAATACTTCCAAAACTAATATACAAATTCAATGCAATTCCTATTAAAATCCTAATGACGTACATCACTGAAATAAAGAAAACAGTCCAAAAATTCATATGGAACAACAAAAGACCTAGAATAGCCAAAACAATTCTAGGGGATAAAGACAATATGGGAGGGCTATCCATGCCAAACTTCAAACTCTACTACAGAGCTATAATAACAAAGACAGCATGGTACTGGCACAAAAACAGACCCGAAGACCAATGGAACAGAATAGAAGACCCAGAAATAAATCCACAGGCCTACAGCCAGCTGATATTCGACAAAGGAGCCAAAGACATACAATGGAAGAAACACAGACTCTTCAACCACTGGTGCTGGGAAAACTGGGCAGCCACATGCAGAAAACTAAAAGTGGACTCCAGCCTATCTCCATGCACCAACATCAACTCAAAATGGATTAAAGACCTTAACATTAAACTTGAATCTCTGAAACTACTGCAGGACAGAGTAGGAGAGACTCTTGAACTAATAGGCACAGGAAGGAACTTCCTGAACAAAGTCCGAGGTTCACAACAAGTTGGAGAGAGACTCGACAAATGGGACTACCTTAAAATAAAAAGCTTCTGCACAGCTAAATCTATCACAACTAAGCTAGAAAGACAACCAACTAATTGGGAAAAAATATTTACCAGCAATATATCAGGCAAGGGGTTAAGAGCTCAAGAAACTAATCCCTCCCAAACCTAACAAACCAATTACTAAATGGGCAAGGGAACTAAAGAGGGACTTCTGAAATGAAGAAATAAAAATGGCAAAGAAACACATGAGGAAATGTTCATCATCCCTGGTGGTGAAGGAAATGCAAATAAAGACAACCCTGAGATACCACCTTACCCCAGTCAGAATGTCCCACATCCACAAATCAGCCAACGACAAATGCTGGAGGGGATGTGGAGAAAGAGGGACCCTATTACACTGCTGGTGGGAATGTATTCTTATACAACCACTTTGGAAAGCAGTCTGGAGGGTCCTTAGAAAGCTAAAGGTTGACCTCCCTTACGACCCAGTCATACCACTTCTAGGCATTTACCCTGAACAACAGGAACCAATATACAAGGACACGTGCACCTCCATGTTTATTGCAGCACTGTTCACAATAGCTAGGATATGGAAACAACCCAGATGCGCCACCACAGATGAATGGATCCAAAATATGTGGCATCTATACACAATGGAATATTATGCGCCATTAGAAATGACAAAATAATGGCATTTGCAGGGAAATGGATGGAGCTAGAAGGAATCATGTTGAGCGAAGTAAGCCAAGAACGAAGAGACAAACGGTACATGGTCTCCCTGATAAGCGGATGCTAAATCCAAAATGTTAGGTGATACGACAAAACTAACAGGACTTAAGAAACAAAGAACTCCCACTCATCTGGTTGAACCACTACTAAACATCCCCATGCTGCTGATCACATATATGGTATATAACATGTGAACACCGTTATATGGTACAGACTGTGATAGACAATTTGCTCCAGGAAAGTTAGAATGAACTTGTGACTTTAAATGAACATCATTATTCCACAATACTGTGAAATTCTGGAAATTATGTAATCACTTAATCACAATAAAAAAAAAGAACCTTGGGGAAGGGAGGGAGGGAGGGGATGGTAGGGGGAAAACAATGGAGGGGGTAACAATGTTCAAGAGGAAGTGTACTCATTACCTCACTCATGTAACTGTAACCCTCTGTATAGTATCTTTACAATAGAATATATATATATATGTATATATATATTATATATATATATATACATATATATAAATACAGAGAAACAATGGGAATGCCACTAGAATAGGCAGGAATAATTTGTGTGCAGAAGATATGGACAAGGGAGATGAATTGCAGTTGATTAACTGGGAAATGGACAGTGACAGAGAAGAAACTATTAAAGGCAATTAATGTGAAGATGGAAGGGGTGCCATGGAAATCTCAGATGGTGATTCTCGTGCAAGTAGTTATTCTTTGGCAAGTGATGATAGGAAACCTGAGCTTCCTAAGGCAAGACCTGGCTTTATTGCTTAGCTGGACTAAAACTGAAGATTCTCCTGCCTCAAGTTCATGAGTTCTGGGATTACAGTCTTGCACTACCACATTCCTGTTTGAAACATTTAACTCTTATGCTAGATTATTGCTTTTTCACCTTTGAACTTTATAAGCCTTACTTCGACATTTCTGGACCTTGCCATGAACATGTGTCTGAATTATGAGGAAAGGATCGTTCCAAAAGCTTCCCATACTGAAGTAAGGTTCCTTTCTGTCCACATCCCCTCCAGCATCTGTTGTTGTTAGAGTTCTTGATTTTTGCTGTTCTAACTGGAGTGAGGTGATATCTCAATGTTGTTTTGATTTGCATTTCTTTTATGGCTAGGGATGTTGAACATTTCTTCATGTGTCTATTGGCCATCCTTCTTTCTTCTTCAGAGAAGCTTCTCTTTAAGTCTTTCGCCCACTTATTTATTGGGCAGTTGTTCCTTTGAGGATTTGTTGTTGGGTGGTTTAATTTTTTGAGTTCCAAGTATATTTTAGATATGAGACCCTTGTCCGTTGTATGGCTAGTAAAGATCTTCTCCCAATCCGTGGGCTTTCTATTGATCTTGCCAGCTATGTCATTTGCCCTGCAGAAGCTCTGCAACCATATGCAATCCCATTTGTCCAACCTTTCTTTGATTTGTTGTGCTTCCGGGTCTCTATTCAGAAAATTTCGGCCTGAGCCAAGGAGACCTAAGGTTTCTCCTATTCCATCCTGTAATGTTTTCAGAGTGTCTGCTTTGAGTTCAAGGTCTTTGATCCATTTGGAGTTGATTCTGGTGCAGGGTGATATATAAGGATCTAGCTTTAGTTTTCTACATGTAGTTAACCAATTTTGCCAGCACCATTTACTGAAGAGGCTGTCTTTCTTCCATTCTATTGTTTTAGCTCCCTTATCGAATATTAGATGTCTATAGGTCTGTAGGTTCATTTCTGGGTTTTCAATTCTATTCCATTGGTCCTGAGGTCTGTTCTTATGCCAATACCAAGCTGTTTTGATTACTATGGCTTTATAGTAGAGTTTGAAATTTGGTATTGATATTCCTCTAGCAGTGTTCTTTCCGTTGAGGCGCGTTTTTGCTATTCGGGGTCTTTTATTGTTCCATATGAATTTTTGGATTGCCTCCTCTATTTCTTTGAAGAATGAGGGTGGAATTTTGATAGGTATCGCGATGTTTCTAACGCATTTATAAGATTATTTCTTTGTTGCTTTGTATGTCCCTCCCCCACAGTGTAACCCCCGCTTTCACTATATTTGATGTCAGTATAACATGTGGAGGAGATGGGGGCAAACAAGTCGTTTAAGGATTCAGGTGGACCTGTTGCAACAATGAGAAGTACAAAATGTCATGTCAAAACCAGCTTTACAATGTCGGTGGGGGGGGGAGTATAATTGGTTGGGGGGAGGGGGGAGGCTGGGAAGGGAGGTGAAGGGTAAACAAAGGAGGAGGCTGCAATGCTTGGTAAGAAATGTATGCATTATCCTGCCCATGTAATTGTAGCCCCTCTGTACAGTATGTTCTCAAATAAAATAAAATAATATTAAAAAAAAAAAAGCTTTCCATACTGAAACACCTACCTTGGGTACCTGTCAACTCACTCTGCTCATCTGGCCTTTGTGGAGATGTCCCTTCTGCTCTGGTAATTAAGAGGTCTGCCAGATTCTCATCTGCTTACCAGAAGAACACAGAGGTGGAGGGCTTAATATGGCAATGAGAAAGAAGAAGTTTACTTCACTGAAACTTCTGTTATTTGCCTTATTTTTGTTTGTCATGTTTACCTTGCTCACAGATTACATTCTTTTTATGGTATGATGGAGTAATACATTTATTTTCCTCAGTATTTAAGTTTAGTTATTTGTTTTCATTGAGACAAACTTCTGAGAAAGAACAACTAGCCTCATGTTCATTTCCACAAATGGATGTTTTGTTTCTCATATTCCCTTGTAAGACAATAATTATTGGTCTGGAAAGTCAGGAAATAGAAATAGATTAAAACTTTTAACAAGACATATTTATTTGTGAAGTTAGTAGGCTTTGGATTTTTAGTCTAAACTGTGTGTGACTAGTATTCAGTCTGGTCCACTCAGATGACAAACTTTTGGAGGTTTTGCTTTATTTTCTTGGCAAACCATTAAACATTTCTTCAGAGAACATAAAAATCAGACTTTCTTCTCTTCAAAGAGTCCATTATGCTTCAGATAATTCATCTGTAATCCTCAGCCAAAATCCAGTGCATTTGCTTTTGATTTATTGGAGCAGTCTAACTGCCAAAAATAAGGGAAACCATGCAGCCTGTCTTCTCTGAGTCTGGATTACTTCCCACAATATAATGTTTTCCCTGTCTTTCTACATTGTTACAAATGGTATTCAATCATGCTCTCTGATGGATGAGTGGGGTTTGTGTGTGTGTGTGTATACACACACATATACATATGTGTGTGTGTGTGTGTGTGTGTGTGTGTGTGTGTGTAACCTCATACATATATGCCACATTTTATTGATCCATTCATGATTTAAGGTTTTTCTAGTTATTGGAAAGTGAGAGACATGAACCTTATCACCCGGTTTGTGGGCAGAGACATGAGCTCTTGGAGCAACAGTCCTGACTCTTGTTACTCTTTTTTATGGTCTGAAGTGGCAACAGCTGATCAAATATTAATTTGTTCATTTTTGTAAATTCTGGGACCTGAATTCAGTGCCCGTGCACTGTCCCTAAGCTTTTTTGCTTAAGTCTAACACAAAAACACTTGAGCCACAGCAACACTTCTGCTTTTTCTGGATATGTGGTTACTGAGGAATCAAACCAGGGCTTCATGCATGCTAGACAAGCACTTTATCACTGAGCCAGCTTCCCTGTCCAAGATTTTATTTTTTAAAACTAACATGTAATAGAACAAACTACATGAACAACTATATTACAGCAGGCAAACTCCTTGATTAGAACCATGACATCCCTGGCCAGAAACCTTGGACACCAGGTCTTTGCCATATATCTCCTATGCAGTGAGCTTTTATCCACTGATCAACATTTCATTGGCCTGAAAGGAAGCAGAGTGATGTGTTGTGAAACATGATCCAAGGAGACAGAGGGGGCCTCATTCCTCAATGTCAACACTGAGGATGAGTATTCACTAATCCCAGACCCTCGGGGAGGGGTTGTGCTAGTGGACACCAAGTATAAATTGTGTGGGGTCATAATCCAATGGGAAGATAAGCTAGGCGATTAAGAGATATAACCTTATTGAGAATCACATGGACTCCAAAACTGTGAACTAAAAAAGATCTCTTTGGTTTGATGTTCTTGTTCTAACTTCCTTTTTCTGTACTCTGGCTTCTAAAGCCAGCTCTCATGTGTGAACTCTTCATATGCAATAAAATAAGCCATAAATAAGGCCAAATAATTGGTAATCTTATGGAAGTGAGCCAGGCATAGAATGGCTGTCTGGAGTTTCTTTTCCTATATGAGTTATGAAAATTGACTTATTCCTGAGATACAGAGAACATGATCTATGGCTGAGGGTATTGCTGCTGGATATCACCTTAGAGATCACATTTCAACACGTGGATATAACTATAAGAGAAAAAGTGACCAAGACTTTCATGTTCCCAAAATTATTGCCATAATGAGTGAGTCTGACACATGACATCCCATGACTGTATGGAGCAAGTGAACATTCTTTTGTTTTTAAAACATGTAGTATATACATATATACATGCTTATACACATTACACTGACGTTAACTTTGTCCAAAGTTTTCATTTTGGTTTCAGAGGAAAGTGTTTGGATTTCACCATTCCAGAAACAGTCTCTCTCTGAGTGAGGATGTGAGAATGGGTCGAAATGATGACTTCCTTCTGTGTTTCTCTGGCAGTGCTGAAAACCAGACCAAGAGCTTCTGGTCTTCAGGTAAACAAATTGTTGATAGAGACTCCCTTCTCAAGAGATGCAATCGTCATGAATAGTGCTCACTGTACACTACAGTTTTACTTCCACAAGTGCCCAGAGCACACGAGCGAATGCTGGAGGGCACAGATGTGGGTGATTCTCCTTTAAGAGGGGCAGAAGGGATGAACACAGTGGCAGGAAACCTGTTCCTCAGCAGAAAGCCTTGCAAAATCTGAACATGACCCTATGTGAGGCTGGCTATTTGAGCACAGTCTTGGACAGGTCATGAGCATCTGAAGAGTGTGGAATGTTCTGCTAAGCCAAAGGTTGACTAGCAGCCTCTCCTTGGGGGAAAAGGATGGTCTAAAAGTAAACACTTATTAGAAATCTCACTAAACCTTGTTTTTTATATTAAGTCAGTTCTTCAAGGCAGAGAAGTGAGAATGGATAAAGGAGAAGGGTCCTAGGACCACTGAATTTTCCCATCTTAGAGCATCATTTTCTTTCTCAACATACAGTAGAGAAACCACAGCTTAATCCCCCAGTCAAGCAGGAACTATATTTTCAACACAGTATATGCCAACATGTTCAGGTTCAGAGAACCCAGTGATAGTGGTTCCATTATATTCTCCACAGTAACTTTTCTCTTTTGTGAGATCGGGTCTAAGTAGGCCTTTGGGCTAAGCTACATGTGTATGCGGATCAGAGGCATATACCAGCATGCCTAGCTTCGTTACTACTTTTTATGTTTTCTGCCTTTTCAAGGTCAGTCAATAGCTCTAACATGGCTCTCTCCCATTTGTCTTCTATTCATGCCCTTACATGGTTCTCTTCGTCTGGTCTAACTGGAGCCATCTGTCTCTAGCCATCATACTGTTATGGTGGCCCATCTTGCTTCTTTCAAGCTAGCTCCATACACATCTTATTGTTACTAGGGAGTCTTTCCTGAATTGTGCTTTTCTCTTTTCAAAATGCCTGGTTGTGCAGGACATTGAAAGGAATTCCTGAATTTTCTCAAGAGTGTAAATGACTAATTCAAGGCTGTAAACAGTTTCCCACTTAAAAACACAAGTAGTAGGCCAGGATTGGTGGCTCACATCTGTAATCTTCGATACTTAAATCTGGAGGATGGTGGTTCCAAGTCCAACCTAAGCAGAAAAGTCTTGAGATCCCACCTTCAAAATAATCACAAAAGAAGGGCTGTATGTATAGCTTAAAGTGACTCTACAATCTGAGCAATAGCTGTCATAGTATAGGTCACTTTGTGCTTCTTGTACCACAGGGTCTTTAGTCCCAGGTTTGTACTAATAGCAACTCTTTAATTCCAACTTTGCGTATGTGAGTGTATGTGTACAACTTTACACACTCATGCACTTTTTGTGTACATTGAGTATTAATTAAGGTGCAGGTGCTTATGTTGCAGAGACTTCAAACAAATTTGAATCTTTCCAAATACAATGAACCATCAAGAATTCTACCACTGTCATTATTCAGTACAAAGTTTCCATTTCCAAAATGCCATTTCGCTAGATGGTGTTTATCTATCCAAATTTACTTAGTCTTTCCTCTAGTTGACCCTCATCCTTCCATACCATTGTACATCCATACACTCCCCAGATTATTGCTTATAATGATCATACCATGTTCCTGAAATAAGGATTCTTTAGTGAAAGAATTAGCATTTAATTGTTAGCAAGTCACCTTCTTCAGTAATAACTCACAACGAGCTTAAAGTTCTACCCTTAATTTGGTCGGGCTAGGTGGACACAGCATAATAAAATGGACAAAACATCATTTCAATGTCAGGTAGAGCACTATGGGACCTGACCTCATACCAATTTGTGCTAAACATGGCCCTCACAGGTGAGGGCAGAATACCTTTTTGTCCTTGTGGGACTCCTGAATTTCAGGGAAGCAGGACGCTGAGACTGAGCCCAACCCTTACACTTCTCAGATTGCTGGCCAAGTTTCAGAAAAACTCAATAATCTGCTCAAGGAAGGTATGCCAAGGTACAGGTGAAGAAAAGACAGGAGCTAAAAATTTGGCATGGGATTTCTGAGAAGACACCTTTATACTTACTAAGAACTTAGGGCTTTTATAAATGGCTCAGGATTGGTTGTGGTCAGACAGTGTGGGTATGCAAGCCAATGAGGGGACTGGCAATTTCAATACAGTGTCATACAATAGTGACAAAAAGAGAATAACCCCAAATGGGGCTTCACTAATCATCTTCCTGATATCAAAGTATTGTGTCTGACCAGTACTGAGTGTGAACCTGGACTGCTGGGCATAGGATATAGGATGTGAATTGAGTTATAAATGGAGGGATGGGTTGATGAAAATAATTGTCAAAAGCAACAGTACACTCACATCTACCGGGGATCAGTTTTAAAGGGACAGTGCACTCAACCATATGAACCCATTAGCACTGCTCATTCTTGGTTGCTGGCCAATCACTTCCTGGCTTATCAAACAGCATGCCATGTGGCAATGGTTTGGTGGACACAGAGGGCTAGCATATAAATATCAGTGAATACCTGGCATGGTAGTGGAGAGAACCAAGTCTTGGCCACCCTGCACTGCTCATTCCCAAGGTTCTCAGCCTGTTAGCTCCTTGTGGCAAACTCACTTCTCTGATGGGAACAGGTGCTGCCTGCAGGCCTCCCTGTTTTGCGCTCCAGGTCTCAAAAGTCCCCCAAAGGCTGGTCTAAAAGTGTGGGATCCTAATGCAGGCAAAGCCCAAGTGTTGGAAGTTCCAATTCATAGCAGTGACAGGGTGCTGCAGAGCTCTGTAATGTGTTGTACCTCCAAGGGAAGGAGGCACTGACTGTTGGTACATGAATGCAACAGGGTTTCCTGATCCTCCCTGCCCAACAGCAGCTGTTCTGGCTTGAGCAGTACAAAGGAATGAGGCATGAGACACCTTGGGGACAAGCACCCACCAGTAGAAGGGTGGCTAGGGCAGGTACATCTACAAAGAACAGTGCCAGTACTGGGGGCTGTGCTCTTTTATCAACTTCTCCACATTTCACTTTTCAAAAACATCTTAGACTTTAGAGTAAGTTTCAACCTATGGACAATTTACATTAGTGTTTCTCTGGACTGTCCCAGCTCTCCCTCAATGCACATGTCATAAAACATATGAATCAAAGCCAGAACATTTCGACTGAAGTCAGATTAGTCACTAAACACAAACCCTATGCCAACCTCACCATTGCCTACTTCTGCCCACCCTTCTCTCACTCAGGAGTCTATCTGGCCCTGCAGATTCCTGCTCTCTTTCCCTTTGAGGAACAAAAGTGCCCACCATACCTCCATGGTTAGACATCGTGAAGGGTTCCACTCAGCATTTGCTGTCTTTGTAGGCATAGATTGTCGAATGTCAACAGACTCTTCCTCTTTGCCAGCAGTCCACAGAGCAACATATGCTACAGTCATCTCAGCGAATCTCACTGGGACACGAGTTCACCAAGCTTACACTTGTTCATGGTACTCGTGTTAGAAGTCAGAGTCTTGTACTTAATAGGTAGGTGACCTATACTCCAATTTTGTGCTGGTCATTTTTAAGTTGTGATCTTGCTTCCTATCCAGGTAGATGCCAGGGCCTGGACTCACCTATTTTAAGCTTCCTATTTTAATGAAGTTGATATGCATCCCTAGCTTAAGAGGAGATGTCACCCACTTTTTGGCTTGGGTTGGCCCTGAATAATGATCATCCACATCTCAGCATCCTAAATAGTTAGGATTACACAGGCGACTCCCAGCTCCAATGTGCCTTCCTTCTCAACACTACCCACTCAGCAATGACTGACAGTTTTCTCTCCTGTTACTCTTACCCTCTGGAATTTCAGAGAGGAGACACACATTTTCTTCTTCATTGTACTCTAATTGCTCCCAAGATTGCCTGAAATTGTACTGTCTATCTCCCCTCATTGTAGGCTCCATAAGGAAATGATACCCCCAGATCCTGGATGTTTATGCATGAGGAGGTAGGTCCCAGTGACACAGAGGTAAACTTAGTTATGAACCCCAAAGGGAAGTCCTGCTACTCCAGCTGTGGGCTGTCAGTTCCTTCTGCAACTCCCTCAGCTACTCCCTCAGCTACAGTCATCCTCCATGCACTCACCACACTGATGGGTATGAAGACAGCATCATGCCAATTGGCCAGGTCAAACTCCGGGCACCCAGTGATGGAGCTGGAGGAGTTGCACTTGTCCCCCTATCCAACCTGACATCCAGTCCCTCCCTTCAACAGGGTTCAATCTCTGTGGATGCTCCTCTCTACAAACTCTCTCAGTCTCTCTCTAGAAGTAAGGAACAGGTATATGTAATTGAGAAAAAGCAAACACAATCTCTCATCATGAATGGGCTAATTTAAATAGTGAAAAAACCCACAAATTTATAATGAACCCCTCTCCCCACTTCTTTTATTTATGTACAGATCTCGAGGCTCCTCATGGGAGGAATGGCCTCCTGGGAAGGATCACAGCACTACCTGAACCAAATAGATTTGATGAAATGTCCCCAGAGAACACACTGGATACTCTGAGTAGAACAACACACAAACCACAGATTTTAAAGAAATTGTCTAAAATAATTTTTAACCAAGGTACTCACAGATGCCCCTCCCATAATCTTGGGAAAGATAACAGTAGAGCAGCCATCTGGATCCTGTCCGAAGTGGTTATAGGGTGTTTGGAACCAAGCGATTTCCTTGGCCCAATCCACATCACAAAGAGGCAATATGGATGCTCCTACTCCAATGGCTGGGCCCTTTACTGCTACAATATTAGGCTTCTTAAACTGAATGAAAGTATTCACTAAATTTCTAAATTAAAAAATATAAATGGTGAACAAGTAATAACATTGCATGTGTGAGCAGATGACAAAAATCTATTCTAGATTGCAAGTTGCCAAACAGAAAACGTGCAAATCATAAAAGCTAAGATTTGTTAAAAAGCCTTCTCCCAGAAAAGGTAGACTGTGGATCACTGGTTGCATGCCTGGATATCAAGCAAAGGTGGCTGCTCCCACCGGTTGTAGATGACATAGCCAGAAGTGCTTTGGGTATTTACAGTGGCTCTTGGCCACTCTGACCATTATATGTAGCATTTCCAACTTTCTCTTTGAATACCCAAGGATCATACTGACTTTAGGGCGTTCTTGTGTTGAAGAAAGAAAATTCAGAGTGAACTTGGCACCAAGATTGTCTGGTAGTGACTAAATGGTATTGACTAAGGGTAATAACCTGCCCCTGCTAGGAGACTTTACACATTGAATCTGGAAACAACGGGTATTTTCTAAGGTCTTATAAACTGGACTAAATTAACTTAGGGATATGGAGCTAGGCTAATTTAAGACATGAGGTTGGAAAGAAACATCATCAAACATCCCAATGCCTGTATCCCATTATGTGTTGGTGGATGCTACTGGCACAGGAGATTGGAGAGCAAAGCAGGCTTGGGGGAAGGTGGCCTTTGCAGGGGACAAGAAATTGCCACAAAGCACAGCCAATGCTTTGTTGGAGTTTGTTTTTACAAGCTTTGTAGTTCCAGGGAGGTTGATGCTATACTATATAGGGAATCTGCTTCTTCCTCCCCTGCCATATAGCTGATTCTGTTTTCAGAGGTGGTTTCTTGTTCTGATTTCACACAGTAGAGGAAAGCATGAACTTATACCTACATATATACAAAGTGATTCTTTTTATGTAGTTTGAGTCTGACCATTGAAGAACAACTACAAGTTTTCATATACAGAGTTCTAAGTCAGGGCTTTACTGAAAACAGCCATTGAGACACTTCCTACTAATTCCCCATCCTCTGAACACTATCAAGATGGAATATAGTCCTGCATCTCCCCTTGCCCCCATGTACCTCCCCACCACAAGTCCTGAGGGTTGAACTCAAGATCTGTTTAGTTGGCTGGCATTTGACTATTTGAATCACACTTCGAGTCCTATCTTCACTAAGCACTTGGAGGCTCAATTTTTACAGAGATTTCTTTTTTGGGGGAGAGGGTCTGGTCGTAGGACTTGAACTCTGGGCCTGGGCACTGTCCCTAGCTCTTCAGCGCAAGGCTAGCGTTCTACCACTTAGGCCACAGCGCCATTTCTGGCTTTTTTTCTTTTTGCGTATGTGGTTCTAAGGCATCAAACCGAGGGCCTCAGGCATGCCAGGCAAGTGCTCTACCACAGAGCCACCATCCCAGCCTTTAACAGACTTTTCAAATTGAGCTTGCCAAGATCGTCTGGATGGATTTTAGACATTTGAGTAGCTAGGATTACAGATGTGAACCACCTGTATCCCTCTAGATTATATTGTAAGGAGGGAGGTTGGGAGGTTTATAAAGAACACAGGAGTACAGGGCTTGCAGAAGAAGATTCCAGCAACTGGTGTGAGGTGTAGTCCATTAGGTGAGGCCGACCTCATCTCAACTTTGCCATTTTCCCCCAAGGTTAGTACTGTTTTTACAGTGCAAGAATTAATTATTTTAAATTAGCAAGCTACACTAATATCTGAGTATTCTAAATGAGATGGCACAGGCCTTGTTAGAAAGTTCACACGGCGGTTTAATGATAAATCTGTGGTGCATAAAGACATAAGAATCAAAAACTGTCCACTATTCCATGCTTTTCCCATGATATATTTGTACATATATAAAAAATTCTGGTCTCAAAGTCTATGATGAAAATCAATACCAGGATTGATACAGGGTTGATACATTGTTTTATAACTGCAATTTCTATTTTTGCCTGGTGTGATAATAATGTCAAATGAAGTTATGTCTCTGTTTTAGAGATCCATGCTAAATTTACCATCAGCCCTCCTCAGAGGAAGAGTGCCATGATGATGTGTGAATTCATTTGTAAATATGAGTTGAACAGAAACTCAATTTGTTAAAACACAGTGACCCATCAAAGCTCTGTAGAAATGACCTGTCAGGAGAGACCTCCCCAGGCCACAAAGCTGTAGTTTCATGAATTACAAAAGTCCAGCTGCAGTATATCTAGCGGTAAGAGATCATGATGGACCTAAAGAGGAAAATGTGTACAACTTTGTTAAGTATATATAGGGTTTTGTTTGCTATCCATGGGTCTTGAACATAGGGCCTGGCCACTGTCTCTGAGCTTCTTTTTTATTGTGAAAATACCATACAGAGGGGTTACAATTACATGGGCAAGATAATGAGTACATTTCTTATCAAGCATTGTTGCCTCCTCCTTTGTTTCCCCATACTATCCCTTCCCTTCTCTACCCCACACACCCTCCTACCACCACCACCCCACCCACCCCAGTCCCTCACCCGACCAAAGTTGTAAAGTTTGTTTTTCAACATAACGTCTTGTACATCTCATTGTTGTAATGAGTCCAACTCTAACCCAATTTAAACGATTTGTTTTTTCCCTTCCCCTCCACAAATTATATAAACATCAAATACAGTGAAAGCAGGGCTTATACCATGGTGGAGGTACATACAAAGCAATAAAGAAATCATCTTTTAAGTATGTTGGAAACAATCACAAGAAAGAAAAAAAGACATTTGAATCCTTATCTTGGAGTTCATTTGAACTAACATCAACTTGTCTGACAGTTTCTGTTTGTCTTAGACATATACTAGTTATTGCAAATAAGGGAAACTATGGGACCTATATTTCTTTGGGCTTGCCTTACTTCACTTAATATAATTTTTTCCAAGTCTTTCCATTTCCTAACACATGGGACAATGTCATTCTTTCTGATGGAGAAATAGAATTCCAAGGCTAGTCTTCTACCGAGTTCCAACAACACTTCCAGTTTTTCTGAGTAGTTTATTGGAGATAAGAGTCTTATAGACTTTTTTTTTCTGGGCTGGCTTCAAACTGCAATCCTCAGATTTCAGCCCCCTGAGTAGCTATGATTACAGGCATGAACTAACAGCCTCCTGGTTTATATATCTATATCTATATCTATATCTATATCTATATCTATCTATCTATCTATCTATCTATCTATCTATATATATATATATATATATCTTTAAGAACTTACAATTAAAGCCCACAAAGATTAAAAGGTGCACAATGCAGCATACTCAATTTTTATTTTTTCCCACTGGATCATCGGTTAACTGAGTTAAAGATTTGCAGCAAAATTAGTTTATGAAGACAGAATTCCTTCTGCAAAGACCCTTGACATGGTTAGATAATAAGTCAGACCCTCATAGAAGGGAGTAGGAATTGTCTCGGAAAACCAGGCAACAAGATCTGAATTAGGAAGTAGTGTGCTGCCTTCCTCAGCTTACTCAGCTTTATTATCTGAAGAAGGAAGGATTGAGTGGGAAGAGGTCAAGTTCTAGGGGCAGTTTTGGGGTTTATTTTGCTCTCTCTCCAAATCCTCTAGTATCGGACTGCTGAGTAATAGCCTCTTCCTTTGAAAACTCCCCACGTTATCTCACTCTATCATGAGAGGAGATCTCACTTCTGTGGAGAGGAGCTTGCCTTTGCATCCTTCAGACACATAGTCTGCAGACATCAAAAGACCAATGCTACAAATGGAACCCAAGCTACTCAGTTTTATAAATGATGTAAGGGCCATTTTATGACAATGAATCAGCAAACTGACCATCATCAATCCAATAGTTGAAATAGCAGCCCTAGACAGTGGATGATGTAAGATGTTATTTGATCTGCATTCTCACTTCCCTTCCTTTCCATTTTGGATATTTGCCACAATGTGGATCTTAGCATCAAAAAGTTTAAGAAATTGAGACATGACCCCAGAGAAATAAGCAAAAAAAAATATACAGAAAGATTGTTTTGTGTAATGTCCTCTTAGGCAAATAAAGTTTTTTTAAATAAAATGAGTAAGAAAGAAAAAGGTTAAGTGAAATTGCTTTAAATAAGTATTTTTTCTGATTCTCCCATATTCCATTAAGAAAAATTCTCGTGACAAAAATAGATTCACTCAAAGCAGCAATAACGCAGGTTTTGCAGAAGCACAATGTTTCTGTTTCCTATAATATCAGCTGAACCTTCTGTGGGAGCCAGGAGAAGAACATGGCAGTGGGACGCTGGTAGAAAAAGTAGGAGTGAGGATCTGATGAAAACATGCATCGAAACTCACCTAAAAGTGCAAGAGATGCGGTTTCTGCTTAACTATATGTATCTATCATTTTTCTTTTTCTAATCCCAGTTCTACAAGCCTCAGCCACTGTCAAGGTCAGATGTACAAAGTCACCACAGAAGACAATGGTGTGTGTGTGTGTGTGTGTGTGTGTGTGTGTGTGTGTGTGTGTGTGTGTGTGTGTGTGTGTGTGTGCGTGTGTGTGTGTAAAAAGTGAGGCTTAAAGTCATGCAACATATCCTAAACTATGGTTTAACAATAAGCAGTGTCCACACATTGATATGAGGTTTTGAAAGTCTAGAGCAGAATTATATCCACTGATTAAGGTTTATAATTTCAAGTCAAGTAATAAGGCAGTGCCTTCTAGTACTACATCACAAAACTCCAATTAAAGAACCCAGAATAATAATGGGATTATAGCATTTCAAACCACAGGCATGTTATTCTGGGGAATAATAGAGATGAGGAAGACTGAGGTCCCAGGCTAGTCTAGGCAAAGTGTTAACAAGAAGACCTTATCTCAAGAAATACTTCTGGCTAGGTGGTTCATGCCTGCAATCCCAGCTCTGAGGGAGGTGTATGGACTCAATGCCCAAAAATTACTTTAAATACTGAAAACAAGAAGGGGGCTGGTGGTTTGGTAGAGTGCATGCCTAGCATGTATAAGGCTTTGAGTCCAATCAAACAACAATACTATAAAAAAAGCAAACAAATGTAAGATGTGCTCATTAGATGGATTCTAATACCTATGCAAGAAGCCATAAAAGTACGGCTTCTTTCCACTCTATAAGAAATATTTTGAATTTGGTGAAGTTATGAGAAGTGTGCAGCACAAGTTCTATGCAGCTGTACATTATCTATACAGCACTCTTAATCACCATGCCTGAGACTTGCTGGATTTCACTTAGACTTAAAATCAGTTATTGGCCTCTGGTAAGCAGACATTTATGTCAGACCCATAGAAAGAGCAGATAAGTTGATTGAGTCAATTGAGTTAAATGATAGACATCTGGAAACAACCTGCTTAAACTGTATACAAAGGAAAACCACCAACACTAGAACTTAATATTTGGTTATTCCCAGTGCAAATTGAGATGTGTGCAGTTGTAGAGCTTTCCTGGCCTTTGCATGCTGGCTTTTCAGATACTAGTCAATGTGCATGCATAGAAAGCTTCATTGCTGTGTGCTCTGCCACAACACTAAGACCATTAGTGTTGTAGAATGATAGGGAAACTCCTCACAGAACACAACATAGCCATTGTTATCTTGCACGAATAAGAAAGCTGTCAAGCTGGGCACCAGTGGCCCATGACTGTGAACCTAGCTACTCAGGAGGCAGAGATCTAAGTATGGCAGTTAAAAACCAGCCTGGACAGGAAAGCCCTTGAGATACTTATCTCTAATAAACCACCAGAAAACTAGCAGTGGCACTATGGCTCAAGCGATAGAGAACTAGCCTTGAGCCGAAGAGCTAAGAGACAGTTCCTAGGCCTAGAGTTCAAGACCAATGACCAACAAAACAACAAAAAAAAAGAAAGAAAGGAACAAAAAATAAAGAAAGAAAGAGAAAGAGAGAGGAAAGAAAGAAAAGAGAGAGAAAGAAAGAAAGAAAGAAAGAAAGAAGGAAAGAAAGAAAGAAAGAAAGAAAGAAAGAAAGAAAGAAAGAAAGAAAGAAAGAAAGAAAGAAAGAAAGAAAGAAAGAAAGAAAGAAAGAAAGAAAGGTAGGAAGGAAGGAAGGAAGGAAGGAAGGAAGGAAGGAAGGAAGGAAGGAAGGAAGGAAGGGAAAATTGAAAAACAGAAAGACACCTGTCAAGATGAGAGCTATGGCAAAGCTTCAGCCTCTGCAGATAAAGACATCCTGACCTGGGAGATGGCTCAAGGACAGAGGAATTGCTCTTAGTAAGAGAAAAATTTTCCACTGAGCACATACCACTACAATGCAGCAGATGCCCAGCACTTGCCTACTGCCCCAAGTCCGTGTGGTCAGAGTCATTAGCAGCCTAGCTGCCAAGTCCCCTCTGCTTCCCACCTCCTGGGAACATTGTGGACCAGCTCAGAAGGAGGTTTCAGAAGAGCATAAAGAGCCATGCAGCAAAGCAGTGGTGCAAAAGCACAAAGCACATGTCTCTCACCTCTGGGTTTACAGTTATTCTCAGATGATTTGTGGATAACAAGACTTGGGGGAAGCTTCCTGAAATTACTCTGTATCCATAGGCACTCTTTGTCTGCCTCACACTGAAAGGCAACAACTTGTCTAAAGGCTGGTCTCCTCTGTTGCCAATAAATTCCTTTTCCCAGTCATCACTCCTGTAACAGACATATGTATGTTGGCTGATAGCACATCCTTGAATAGAGATGTACTTGCCAAGGTTTTGAAATCACAGTGGTCTGTGAAGTCCTATCACCAGTTGTCTTCCACTATCATCTCAGAATTAGACCCAAAGCGGGTTGCAATTCCAGGACTTATCAACAAAACACTGTCCATATGAGAACCTTGTCAAAGTCTACTTAAAGATACCTTTTAGTTTAATTCTATGTCTGACAGAATAACCACCCCCTACTTTTTTGGTCTAGGATATGTACAGCTCTAAACTGGGAGACTTTTAGAGAATGAGATTAGAGAGAATGGGTCTTCTGGACAGGATCTGCTATAGGTATGACAAGGTGGAAGGAAAAAGGAAACAGCGTAAGGAAATATGATTAACAAGGCCGAAGTGGTCAAAAGAAATCTCTCCAATGCAAGAAGGTCCTTCTGACAAACCTGTTCTTGTTGGGCCATGGCCTGGTATGGTGGTGCCACTTTAGACTCTGGTCCCATTAGAGCAACATACATGTCAGGGCTTCTTCATTCCAGGGCCTAGGATGACTACGAGAAGTTCATTCCCTGTTCCTACCTCTGCTTTCTAAAAGGGTACATACATCAAGGGGCTCTCTTCTTTCCCGCTACAAACATTCTACCAGTGTTCCCTCATGACACAACTCTTCAGCGCTAATCTGGGTGTTTTTCCATGAGTCCTAATATTTTGTCTTCTGAGCCTAACATTTGTTTTTTGTTTTTGTTTTTTGTTGATATTTTATTTTTTTACATTTTATTTTTATTTTATGTTTTTTCTTGCTGCAAAAATTAATTTTATTTAATGTGCAAATACTATACAGAGTTGTTACAATTACATAGGCAAGATAGTGAGTACATTACTTATCAAGCATTGTAGCCTCCTCCTTTGTTTACCCTTCCCATCCATTCCCATCCTCCGTGCCCCCCACCCAATCCCCCTCCCACAAGTTGTAAAGTTCGTTTTTGACATGACAAATTGTACTTCTCATTGTTACAATAGGTCAACCTGTATCCTTATTTGAATGACTTCTTTTTCCCCTTCCCCTCCACAAATTATACCGACATCAAATATAGTGAAAGCAGGGGTTATACTGTGGGGGAGGGACATACAAAGCAACAAAGAAATAATCTTATAATTGGGTAAGAAACAAATGCATGAAAGAAAAAAAAACATATAAAATACATATCTTAGGGTTCATTTTCCAAACATCTCCTTATCTGACCTTTTCTGCTTGACGCATATATATACTAGATATTGCAAATAAGGGAAATCATGGGACCTATGTTTCTTTGGGCTTGGCTTACTTCACTTAATATAATTTTTTTGAGTCTTTCCATTTCCTAACAGATGAGGCAATGTCATTCTTTCTGATGGAGGCATAGAATTCCATTGAGTATATATACCACATTTTCTTGATACATTCATCTACTGAGGGGCATCTGTGTTGGTTCTAGATCTTAGCTATGGTAAATAATGCTGAAATAAACATAGTTATGCTGGTAGCTATAGTGTGGTCTTGTTTGTAAACATTTGGGTAAATGCCCAAAAGTGGGATTGCTGGGTCATAGGGGAGTTCTATGTGGTGTCTTTTGAGGAACCTCCATACTACTTTCCAAAGTGGTTGAACAACTTTACACTCCCACAAACAATGAAGTAAGGTTCCCTTCTGTCCACATCCCCTCTAGCAACTATTGTTATTAGAGTTCTTGATTTTTGCCATTCTAACTGGTGTGAGTTGGTATCTCAATGTTGTTTTGATGTGCATTTCTTTTTATGGCTAGGGAGGTTGAGCATTTCTTCCTGTGTCTATTGGCCATCCTTCTTTCTTCTTCAAAGAAGTTTTTCTTTAAGTCTTTAGTCCACTTATTTATTGGGAAGTTGTTTCTTTGAGGATTTGTTGTTGGGGGATTTAATTTTTTGAGTTCGAAGTATATTTTAGATTTGAGACCCTTGTCCGTTGTATGACTAGTGAAGATCTTCTCCCAATCCGTGGGCTTTCAATTGATCTTGCTAGCTATGTCCTTTGTCATGCAGAAGCTCTGCAACTTTATGGAATCCCATTTGTCCAACATTTCTTTGATTTGTTCTGTTTCTGGGTCTCTATTAAAAAAATTTCGGGCAGCGCCAAGGAGACCTAGGGTTTCTCCTATTCCATCCTGTAATGTTTTCAGTGTCTGCTTTGACTCCGAGGTCTTTGATCCATTTGGAATTGATTCTGTTACATGGTGATATATAAGTATCTAGCTTTAGTTTTCTACAAGTAGTTAACCAGTTTTTCCAGCACCATTTACTGAAGAGGCTGTCTTTCTTGTATTCTATTTTTTTTAACTCCCTCCTTTGGTCCTGAGGTCTGTTCTTGTGCTAGTAACAAGCTGTTTTGATTACTATGGCTTTATAGTAGAGTTTGAAATTTGGTATTGATATTCCTCCAGCAGTGTTCTTTCCGTTGAGGAGCGTTTTTCCTATTCGGGGTCTTTTATTGTTTCATATGAATTTTTGGATTGCCTCTTCTATTTCCTTGAAGAATTAGGTTGGAATGTTGATAAGTATCACATTGAATTTGTAGATAGCCTTGGGAAGTATTGCCATTTTCACGATGTTAATCTTTCCAATCCAGGAGCATGGGAGTTTTTCCCATTTTCTAAGTTCCGTTTTTGTTTCATTTTTCGTTTTTGAAGTTTTCATCATAGAGATCCTTCACTTCTTTGGTTAAGTTAATTCCTAGGTATTTTATTTTTTGTGGGGCTACTACAAATGGAGTTGCTTTCCTAATTTCAGCCCCACTTTTCTAACATTTGTTACCTTTTCCTCCTTTTGGTGCTGGGGACTGAACAGAGAGTCTTGTGCATGCCAGGGATGTACTCTACCTTTGAGTTGCATCTTCACCCAGAGCTTTGTGTATCATACTAGTCAAGGACTCTATTAAGTATTTGATACAATTACCAAGGTACATGAGAATAAGGGAGATGCTGCACTTAGCATTTGGACAAAATAATCACCCTGTCTATAGGAGTCACCTCAATGTTGGCTTGTGTGGCAATGAGTGCAGACCTCTGGCTGGGAGGAAACAAAAGCCATGCCTGAGAAATATATGGTGATCTACTGATATAATTATCAAGAAGAGTTTCCGAGGGGTGAGGCAAGAGTTATTAATTGTGAAACAAGAATTACTTCATCAAGAGTGTAAACTAATAATCCAAAGCCCCCAGAAAAGGCTCATAAATGAGTATTTAAGAGAAAACAAAAAAATATTCTTAGTCATTTGTTGTTGGGGGATTTAATTTTTTGAGTTCCAAGTATATTTTAGATATGAGACCCTTGTCCGTTTTATGGCTAGTAAAGATCTTCTCCCAATCTGTGGGCTTTCTATTGATCTTGCTAGCTATGCCGTTTGCCATGCAGAAGCTCTGCAACTTTATGCAATCCCATTTGTCCAATCTTTCTTTGATTGGTTGTGTTTCCTGGTCTCTACTCAGAAAATTCCGGGCAGAGCCAAGGAGACCTAGGGTTTCTCGTATTCCATCCTGTAATGTTTTCAGAGTGTGTGCTTTGACTTCGAGGTCTTTGATGCATTTGGAGTTGATTCTGGTGCAGGGTGATATATAAGGATATAGCTTTAGTTTTCTACATGTAGTTAACCAATTTTGCCAGCACCATTTACTGAAGAGGCTGTCTTTCTTCCATTCTATTGTATCAAATCCTCAAAGAAACAACTGCCCAATAAATAAGTGGGATAAAGACTTAAAGACAAACTTCTCTGAAATAGAAAGAAGGATGGCCAATAGACACATGAAGAAATGCTCAACATCCCTAGCCATAAAAGAAATGCAAATCAAAACAACATTGAGATACCACCTCACAACAGTTAGAATGGCAAAAATCAAGAACTCTAACAACAGATGCTGGAGGGGATGTGGACAGAAGGGAACCTTACTTCATTGTTGGTGGGAATGTAAACTTGTTCAACCACTTTGGAAAGAAGTATGGAGGTTCCTCAAAAGACTTCACATAGACCTCCCCTATGACCCAGCAATCCCACTTTTGGGAATTTACCCAAATGTTTACAAACAAGACCACACTAAAGCTTCCAGCACAACTATGTTTATTGCAGCATTATTTACCATAGCTAAGATATGGAACCAACCCAGATGCCCTTCAGTAGTTGAATGGATCAAGAAAATGTGGTATATATACACAATGGAATTCTATGCCTCCATCAAAAAGAATGACATTGCCCCCTTTGTTAGGAAATGGAATAACTTGGAAAAAAATATATTAAGTGAACTAAGCCAGGCACAAAGAAACACAGGTCCCATGGTTTCCCTTATTTGTAATATCTAGTATATGTATGAGTCAAGTGGAAAAAGTAAGATAATGTGATGTTAGGAAAATGAATCCTTAGATAGGTATCTTAATGTTTTTTTTCTTTCATGCATGTGTTTCTAATGCATTTATAAGATTATTTCTTTGTTGCTTTGTATGTCCCTCCCCCACAGTATAACCCCCGCTTTCAATATATTTGATGTCAGTATAACTTGTGGAGGAGATGGGGAAAAACAAGTCGTTTAAGTATTCAGGTGGACCTGTTGCAACAATGAAAAGTACAAATTGCCATGTCAAAAACGAGCTTTACAATGTCGGTGCGGGGGAGATGGGGAAGGATTGTGTGGGCGGGGAGGGGGGAGGCTGGTAAGGGAGGTGAAGGGTAAACAAAGGAGGAGGCTGCAATGCTTGGTAAGAAATATATTCATTATCTTGCCCATGTAATTGTAACCCCTCTGTACAGTATGTTCACAAATAAAATAAAATTTAAAAAATATTCTTAGTCACGGGCTGGGAAGGTGGCTCAGTGGCAGAGTGCTTTCCTTGCACGCATGAGGTCCTGGGTTCGATTCCTCAACCCCACATAAGCAGAAAAAGCCGGAAGTGGTGCTGTGGCTCAAGTGGTAGAGCGCTAGCCTTGAGTTGAAGTGCTGAGGGACAGCACCCAGGCCCAGAGTTCAGGTCCCACGTCCAGCAAAAAAAAAAAAAGAAAAAAAATATTCTTAGTCAAATACTGGTAGATATGCTAGGTGGGACCTCCATCACAGCTTGGCCTCAATCCTTAACCCACTGAGGAGTGAGAGTGCTTTGGCCAGACCTGCCTTCAGTTCTGACCCAGCAGCCTTATTGGGTTTGGGGATCATCCAACCTGATCAGTTCCAGTACTAAAGACCCAGGAATGTCAATTTGCTGGCCAACACCTACTCCCTAGGACTTCCACATTAGAAGCTCATTGCACTTTGATATGCCTTGGGGCAAGGACAGAAAACATCTTGCTTCTAGTCACAGATCACCCCCTGGGGAAGTTTACTTTCTAATGAGTGAGATCAGCTTGGCTTAAAGATCTGTACCCCACTCATCTCCACCCTACCAACCTCAGGCCTGGTAGAGGAAAGCTTAGGGAAATTACTATTTCCCAACTTTACTAGCAGCAAGGAACTTGCAACTCACCCAGTAGTATCTTTTCCTTAGAGCTTTCTAAAAGTTGCTAAATTCCCATAGGTCCTGTTTCTGAATAAAAAGGGGCTTACAGGTTATTGGTGGCCATGCAGGAATGCCTGGCACAGACAACCTACCTGAAGCCTCACTGCAAGAAGAGTGAAAGATTCTGGCAAAAAGAACCCTTGACTGATGTGGCCTCCTGTGAAAACAGAAGTGTTCGACCTCTTCCTGGCCATTGTAGGTTCTAAGCAATTGAGATTTCCATCTTACTCATGTAAAGTAACCATACCCAATAGGCTAGCTCCATGCATCCCTTTTGTCCTTACAACTCCCCCTGGGCCTCAGATAGCTTTGAATGCTGGAAAAGTGAGTATGAGAATGGGTCATTGGGCCATGTCTCCCCTTCTCTCCTTCACTTGGAAGGACAGAATCAAGCAGTTCTTGATACACTATGGGGCTGGTCAGCTTTTCACTCCCTCAAAGAGCTAGACTCACTTCTGTCCTTAATGTTGCCAGATGCCTTGAGAAACTACCCTGGCAACCAAGATCTTGCACTCATCCTGTGAGTTCTGCTTCACTGTAAGCACAGGGATCGGGGTTCCTGCTACAGTTTCTGGAGAATGTGACTGCAATCCCTCTGATGGGGCATGAGACAAGAACCTATCATTGTGTGAAGGAGAAGTAGATGTGTAATGGCCAGTATTCATAACTGCCTTTTGTGGTTCCATTCCCAAAGAGGAATGTGTAATGGGTGGCAGGTATAGCCAGTCCTGTGTCAGAATGAAGGAGGAAGAGGCCCTGCTACCTCAGTGCCCAGACAAGCCTTGAACGTCAATCCTGTCAGTACTCCAAACATCAAATTGGTACTAGGAAAATTGTAATATCTAGTTTCAGTTTTCTTTCTCTTCAAACTGCTTTTTTGCTACTGGCATGCTATTGAGAGATTGCTAACTTTAAAACTGGGCCAGGGAAAATAAAAAATATTGGCATTTGTCATACTCCTCTTCAAAATAGAAGAAATACCATGAATTTGAAACTCCTCTTGAGCACCAGTCCTATATTGCTAAGATTAAATCCTGCTGGCCACCTTTATATTTCAAATACATTGAAAGAATAAAAGGGATTCTTAAGAAGAATAAGGACTAAGAGTATAAAATGTATACTTCTTTATTTATATAAATAAGGCTTTCATATAATTATATTTAAAAGAAATCTGTATTTTTACATTCACCACCAGTGAGTTTCTGACAGGAAAGGCTGTGCATAATGATACACAGCAAGGATCCCACTCCAGGACAACAGGAGCTCAGGAAAGCACCATTAATTTGAGAAGTAGGCAGGCTCTGACACTCCTGTTGCACTGCTAGCAATGGGAAGTCTTAAACTAGTTCCTCCACCAAGTCTTCTTCAAATTCCCCCTGTTCATCAGCAGTGTCATCTTGGCACTGCTGGTACTCGGACACCAGGTCATTGATATTGCTCTCAGCTTCAGTGAACTCCATCTCATCTATGCCCTCACCTATGTACCAGTGCAAGAATGCATTGCACTGGAACATGCCACTGAACTGCTCTGAGATGCACTTGAAGGGATCCTAGATGGCTATGTTTTTGCCGATGAAGGTGGCCGACATCGTGAGTCCATGTGGGGGTGGGGTGGGGGGGAAGGGAAGGGGGGATGTCACACACAGCCGTCTTCACATTGTTGGGGATCCAGTCTCCAACGTAGCTGCTGTTCTTGTTCTGCACGTTGAGCATCTGTTCATCCACCTCTTCATGGACATTCAGCCTCGGAAGATGGCAGCCGCTGTCAGGTAGCAGCCATGGCGGAGATCACAGGTGACCATCAAGTTCTTAGGGTCAAATATCTGCTGGGTGAAGCTCGAGTACCGAGAGAGCATGGTACTGCTGGCTGGCACGGCTGGCCAGGGGCACAAAGCCAGGCATGAAGAAGTGCAGGCGGGAAAGAGCACCATATTCAAGGCCAGCTTGTGCAGGTCTGCATTCAGCTGGCCAGGGTAGCACAGGCAGATGGTAACCCCGCTGTTGGTGCCTGACACCAGGTGGTTCAGGTCGCCATAGTTGGGCGTGGGCAGCTTCAAGTTACAGAAGCAGATGTTGTACAGGGCCTTGTTGTCGATGCAGAAAGTTTTATCTGCATTTTCCACCAGCTGGTGGACAGAGAAGATCGCGTTGTAGGGTTCCAGCACTGTGTTTGACACCTTCGGGGAGGGCATGACACTGAAGGTGTTCATGGTGTGGGTTGGGTACCCCTCTTGAATATTGTTGAGAATCAGGGTGCCCATGCTTGACCCGGTGCCACCTCCCAAAGAGTGGGCCAGCTAGAAACCCTGTAGACAGTCACACCTTTCTGACTTCCGCCTCACCACATCCAGTACCGGCTCCACCAGCTCAGCTTCCTCTGTGTAGTAGCCCTTGGTCCAGTTATTGGTTGCCCTGCTCTGGCCTATCAGACACAAGCCATGATGGGACACACACTCCAAGAATATTTACTGTGCCATTTGCATTTTGAAGACAACAGGACTCTTCTGAGCCAACCTTTGCTTTTAATTTAGATAACTTTGGTGAAATAAAGGAAATGTTTTCATTGTATCTGGGACCCTACAAATCACCCAGGTTCTAAAGAAATAAAGACAATGTGGAGGAAGATACATTTTAACCCAAATCAACTACTTGTAGAAATGAAGAACAGAGCCTGCCTCAATACTGGAAATGTAATTAGTTTCACAGGAGGGACAGGAGCACATTGTGATCATAGGAAAGCTAAGCTGCAAGCACTTGTCTGCACCTTGCTCACACATAGCTATGCTTTGATTTCTGGTGTCCTGAAGTAGTTCTCTGTTATTGCCGGGCCTTTGAAATGACCAGCAGTGCTGAAACCTTGTTGGAGGCTTTCCCTGATTGCTGATCTTTCCATTCAGAGGCTTCTTTGTCATGGAGGGCTTGCAGAGTTGCACTGATCTGAGCTGTCTGAGTGGCCAGGGGCATGACTCCAGTGGACTGGAATAGGTGGGTTAGGTGAGGACAATATCTAGGTGTATAAAGGCTCAGCCCAGCACTGGAGTGCCTGGATGTTAGGACCCATAGACCATGATGACATACCAAATATGAAGTTGTCTGGCCTGAAGCTCTGGCCAAATGGTCCTGATCTCACTGAGTCTAAGGTTCCAGGCTCTAGGTCCACCATGATGGCCCGAGGAACATATTTTTTGCCTGTGGAGACAAGAGTTGACGTAGGCCTATAATTGACAAGAAACTTAGGGGCAGAGCTTATGATTCTGAGTGACTCTCAGCATTCATTACAGAAATTACAGCATTTGAGACATGGAAACAGAAAAGATTGGTTCAGCCATTGAGGGATTTTTTGAAGAGGAGATTAGCAGTGGTTCTCTCACTTCAGCCCTCCCTTCTTTTCAGGCCTCCTGGTCACTTCTGCCTTTTGCACACCATCCCATCCCTGCCAATCCTCCAGGGCTAGTCAGTCTTTACTGATGCAGTCAATATAAGCTAGCTTATGTGGATTCAGAACAGACAGAAGAAAGTAGAAATGCATTTGGAAGGTGGATGGAAAATGCCTCTCAAATGTGACTACCCATTTTGCCCCTTGGCCAATGAGACAGTCATGAGACAATCAAATTGCTTCAGCTTTCTTGTCATCAAGAGGTGATTCAAACTTATCCATTCTCTTTCTTGACACTGTCTCTCAAATTACAGAGGAACAATATGGTAATCTTGCTTCACAAAAAAAAAATGGAAAAGACAACATTGAAGGAAAAGCTCATTGCTTCATGATGAGTGTTGGGCTGTTAAGAGCCAGTTGTCATTGTTGGAGTTTTTTAAAGTTACTCACCCATAAATCCTTACAGGTGTCTTCCTTGCCAAGGTAATTCAAGTCATTGATTGATATTAGCCTATAAAACTTCCATGGAGATGTTGAATATTTTTGTGATTACCATCTTGTGAGATGAAATCCATTTCTGACTTAGTAAGGAATGGACTTGAGAATTCTGATAATTCTCTTAGAACTTCAATTCTGAAGGAAGCTAAATAAATCTTGATAGGATAAGAACAAATATATGTGAACTAATCCTTCCTCTTCATCCCTTTTCCTTCCCTAGTACTGTTAATTGGGCCACTGGCTCCTCTTCTCCAGTTCCAAATGCCTCAGGCCTTAACCCATTCCTTCTCCACCTCCTCACATTTTTCTCGTCTCCATTCCTGCCAGTTTTCATCTTCAGGTTCACCTTTAATTCACCTGCTATTGTCTCTGCACATTCCAACACTGTAGATTCCACCAAATGTGGCTTGTCAAGGGAAATAATTATACACTATTTTCTTCTCATATACTTGTACTGTACTCTATAGTAAATCCACTGGCTACATAGCATGTACCTGTTATTAAGTATGATGTCATGTAGAGACACTTGAATGTGTGTGGCAGATTATTTGTAGGTTCTATACAAATACTATTTTATATAAAGAACTTGAGTGTGTGAAGATGTTGTTATTGGTGGGGGTCCTCGAGCCCATTCCATGAGGATACTGAGGGGTGATTGAATTTTAACTAATGGTGCTGTTTTCATACTTCTTTAAATGAAGTTATGAACTTATTAAAAGACTATTTTTTCAGCCCTTTGTTTACGGATCAAATCTATAATCCTAGCTAATCAGGAGGCTGAGATCTGAGGATCATGGTTCAGTGTTGTCTCAGAAGGGAAGGAATGTACTTGGAACTCTTATTTCCAATTAACCACACACACGCACACACACACACACACACACACACACACACACACACACACACACACACACACACACACACACACCACAACACAACACAAAGCTAGAAGAGAAGCTCTATCAATTGAGCCACTAGTAGACTTCCATGTGAACAGTGACCTGATTGAGCCTCACAGGTGTCTGCTGGACCAGACATCCATTAAAATGGCTAAAGGATGCAGATATCTCATACAAGCTGTGTGACATCTCTGATTGGGTCTGGGATGGATATGGCCACAGACTTTCCTATGACCTTGAGAGTCATATAGCTCTCTCCTACAGACAATTAAACCCTGTACAAAGCAACCCAGTAAGTACCTTCCCTTAGGACCCCTCCTGTCTAGCAAGACATTTGATATTCTCTTCTTCAATAAATCATTGCTGTTTTATTCTTCCCTCTGCATCCATGAACTCATTCTTTGAGATCATAGAGACAAAATATGTGATTCAGTTATTAGGTTTTCAGTATCAACATGATGGCCTGCTTCAAAACAGAACTTTTTTTTTTAATTAATTGTATTTTATTTTATTTGAGAACATACTGTACAGAGGGGCTACAATTACATGGGCAGGATAATGCATATATTTCTTACCAAGCATTGCAGCCTCCTCCTTTGTTTACCCTTCACTTCCCTTCCCCGCCTCCCCCCTCCCCCCGCCCAATTTTACCCCCCTCCCCCCACCCAATTATAACCCCCTCCCCCCCCACACCGACATTGTAAAGCTGGTTTTGACATGACATTTTGTGCTTCTCATTGTTGCAACAGGTCCACCTAAATCCTTAAACGACTTGTTTGTCCCCATCTCCTCCACATGTTATACTGACATCAAATATAGTGAAAGCGGGGGTTACACTGTGGGGGAGGGACATACAAAGCAACAAAGAAATAATCCTATAAATGCTTTAGAAACACATGCATGAAAGAAACGAAAACATTAAAATACATATTTAAGGGTTCATTTTCCTAACATCACATTATCTGACCTTTTCCGCTTGACTCATACCTATACTAGATATTGCAAATAAGGGAAACCATGGGACCTATGCTTCTTTGGGCCTGGCTTACTTCACTTAATAAAATTTTTTCCAAACCTTTCCATTTCCTAACAAATGGGGAAATGTCATTCTTTCTGATGGAGGCATAGAATTCCATTCTGTATATATACCACATTTTCTTGATCCATTCATCTACTGAGGGGCATCTGGGTTGGTTCCATGTCTTAGCTATGGTAAATAATGCTGCAATAAACATAGTTGTGCTGGTAGCTTTAGTGTGGTCTTGTTTGTAAACATTTGGGTAAATGCCCAAAAGTGGGATTGCTGGATCATAGGGGAGATCTATGTGAAGTCTTTTGAGGAACCTCCATCCTGCTTTCCAAAGTGGTTGAACAAGTTTACATTCCCACCAACAATGAAGTAAGGTTCCTTTGTGTCCACATCCCCTCCAGCATCTGTTGTTGTTAGAGTTCTTGATTTTTGCTGTTCTAACTGGAGTGAGGTGATATCTCAATGTTGTTTTGATTTGCATTTCTTTTATGGCTAGGGATGTTGAACATTTCTTCATGTGTCTATTGGCCATCCTTCTTTCTTCTTCAGAGAAGCTTCTCTTTAAGTCTTTCGCCCACTTATTTATTGGGCAGTTGTTTCTTTGAGGATTTGTTGTTGGGTGGTTTAATTTTTTGAGTTCCAAGTATATTTTAGATATGAGACCCTTGTCCGTTGTATGGCTAGTAAAGATCTTCTCCCAATCCGTGGGCTTTCTATTGATCTTGCCAGCTATGTCATTTGCCCTGCAGAAGCTCTGCAATCTTATGCAATGCCATTTGTCCAACCTTTCTTTGATTTGTTGTGCTTCCGGGTCTCTATTCAGAAAATTTCGACCTGAGCCAAGGAGACCTAGGGTTTCTCCTATTCCATCCTGTAATGTTTTCAGAGTGTCTGCTTTGAGTTCAAGGTCTTTGATCCGTTTGGAGTTGATTCTGGTGCAAGGTGATATACAAGGATCTAGCTTTAGTTTTCTACATGTAGTTAACCAATTTTGCCAGCACCATTTACTGAAGAGGCTGTCTTTCTTCCATTCTATTGTTTTAGCTTCCTTATCGAAGATTAGATGGCTATAGGTCTGTAGGTTCATTTCTGGGTTTTCAATTCTATTCCATTGGTCCTGAGGTCTGTTCTTATGCCAATACCAAGCTGTTTTGATTACTATGGCTTTATAGTAGAGTTTGAAATTTGGTATTGATATTCCTCCAGCAGTGTTCTTTCCATTGAGGAGCGTTTTTGCTATTCGGGGTCTTTTATTGTTCCATATGAATTTTTGGATTGCCTCCTCTATTTCCTTAAAGAATGAGGGTGGAATTTTGATAGGTATCGCGTTGAATTTGTAGATAGCCTTGGGAAGTATTGCCATTTTCACGATGTTGATCTTGCCATTCCAGGAGCATGGGAGGTTTTGCCATTTTTTAAGTTCTGTGTTGATTTCCTTTTTCAAGATTTTAAAGTTTTCATCATAGAGGTCCTTCACTTCTTTGGTTAAGTTAATTCCTAGGTATTTTATTTTTTGTGGGGCTATTACAAATGGAGTTGCTTTCCTAATTTCAGCCACACTTTTCTCATTGTTGGCATATAGAAAAGCCATTGATTTTGGGGGGTTATATTTTATAACCTGCTACTTTGCCAAAGTTTTGAATCAGCTTGAGTAATTTGGGAGTGGAGTCTATGGGATTCTTTAAATACAAGATCATGTCATCTGCAAAGAGGGAGAGTTTTATTTCTTCTTTCCCTATTTGGATCCCCTTTATGTCTGCATCTTGTCTTATTTCTGTAGCTAGGCATTCTAATACTAGATTGAAGAGAAGTGGAGAGAGTGGCATCCTTGTCTTGTTCCTGAGTTAAGAGGAAATGGCTTTAGTTTTTCACCATTGAGTATAATGCTGGCTGTAGGTTTGTCATATACAGCCTTTATTGTATTGAAGAATGTTCCATGGATTCCTAATTTTTCCAGAACCTTCATCATAAAGGGGTGTTGGATCTTGTGAAATGCTTTTTCTGCATCTATTGAGATAACCATGTGGTTCTTATACTTGCTCCTATTGATGTGATGAATAATATTAATTGATTTGCGTATATTGAACCAGCTTTGCATCCCTGAAATGAATCCTGTTTGATCATGGTGTATGATTTTTTGGATGAATTGTTGAAGTCGATTGTCCAAAATTTTGTTGAGAAGTTTTGCATCAATGTTCATCAAAGAAATGGTTCTATAGTTCTCTTTCTTTGATGAGTCCCTGCCTGGTTTTGGGATGAGGGTTATGATGGCTTCATAGAATGTGTTCGGTAGTGAGCTTTCTCTTTCAATTTCATTGAAGAGTTGGAGGAGTATTGGTGTGAGCTCTGCTTTGAAGGCCTTGTAAAATTCCGCTGTAAAACCATCTGGTCCTGGACTTTTCTTAGCTGGGAGGTCTCTTATTGCTGTTTCTATTTCAATGCTTGATATGGGCCTGTTAAGCTGGTTTAACTCATCTTGGTTTAGTTTTGGCATGTCAATATTTGCTAGGAAAAGGTCCATTTCTGTCAAGTTCTCAAACTTATTAGCATAAAGTTTTGAGAAGTATTCCCTTATAATGTTCTGAATCTTGGTTGTTTCCGTGGTGATGTTTCCATTCTCATCTCTGAGTTTATTAATTTGGGTGTGTTCTCTCCTTTTTCTGATAAGGTTTGCTAAGGGTCTGTCAATTTTGTTAAGTTTTTCGAAGAACCAACTCTTTGTTTTGTTGATTCTTTCTATAGTTTTTGTAGATTCTAATTCATTTAATTCTGATTTAATTTTGATTATTTCTTTCCGTCTACTGGATTGGGGTTTATCTTGCTGCTCTTTTTCAAGGAGGTTTAGATGTGTCATTAAATTGCTAGTTTCAGATCTCTCCAATTTGTTGATGTAGGAGCTCAGAGCTATAAACTTGCCTCTGAGTACTGCCTTTGCTGTGTCCCAGAGGAGCTGGTAATTTGTGTGTTCATTTTTGTTGAATAGCATGAACATTTGAATTTCCTTTCTAATCTCTTCCATGACCCACTCATGATTCAGCAGTGTGTTGTTCAGCCTGCATGTGATACCGGACTTTCTTTGGTGGCTTTTGGTGTTGAGTTCTAATTTTATTCCCTTGTGGTCAGAGAGAATGCAAGGTATAATTTCAATGTTTCTGAATTTAGACAAGTTTGCTTTGTGGCCTAAAATGTGATCTATTTTAGAAAACGTTCCATGTGCTGCTGAGAAGGACGTGTATTCTGATGCTGCTGGGTGAAATGTTCGGTAAATGTCTGTTAAGTCTAGTTGATCTATGCAGCTGTTTCGATCTGCGGTTTCTCTGTTGAGTTTTTGCCGAGTTGATCTATCTAGTGTGGAGAGTGGTGTGTTAAAATCCCCAACAATTAATGTCTTTGGATCTATATGGGATTTGAGGGAAAGTAGTGTTTCTTGGATAAATTTGGGTGCTCCATTGTTTGGCGAATAGATATTTAGAATTGTAATATCCTCCTGAAGGAGAGATCCTTTAATTAGTATGTAGCGACCTTCTTTATCTCTTCTCACGAATTTTAATTTGAAGTCTATTTTATCTGATATTAGGATTGCAATTCCCGCCTGTTTATGAGGGCTGTCTGCTTGGTAGATTTTGTTCCAGCCTTTAACCTTGAAAATATGTTTGTTTTTATGGGCAAGATGTGACTCCTGCAGGCAGCAGATAGAAGGGTCTTGTTTTTTAATCCTATTAGACAGACTATGTCGCTTAATTGGAGAGTTCAGTCCGTTAACGTTAAGAGATAGGACTGAGAGGTATTTGGGAGTTACTGCCATGTTATCCACCTTCTTGGGGGCTGTGAAAGCTGGGTTCTTCCTAAGGTTCTTGGATTCTCAGTTTAGGTGCAGTTTTTTGGCCTTTGTTGCGTTCTTGTTGGTTTTCTATGTGTAGGACTTAAAAATCTTTTGTAGGGCTGGTTTGGTGGAGATGTATTGTTTCAATTTTTCTTTGCTATGGAAGGTTTTTATTTGGCCTTCAGTTATGAAGGAGAGTTTAGCTGGGTACAGTATTCTTGGTTGATAGTTTTTTGTTTTTAGGGCATGGCATATGTCATTCCAGGCTCTTCTTGCTTTGATTGTCTCTGCTGAGAAATCTGAGGTGATTCTAATTGGTTTCCCTTTATAGGTGATTAACCTTTTCTCCTTGACTGCTTTAAGGATATTTTCCTTGGTCTGTGTTGATCCTGTTTGGATGATAATGTGACGGTGGGATGTCCTATTCTGGTCTGGTCTATTTGGGGTTCTAAAAGCTTCTTGTATCTTAATAGGCCTATCTTTTTGTATGTTTGGGAAGTTCTCTGCTAGGATCCTGTTAAACAAATTTCCTAGACCATTAACTTCTGTTTCTAGGTGCTCCTCTACACCCATTATCCTTAGATTGGGCCTTCTGATGGTGTCTTCCAGGTGTTGGATAGACCTATCATATTTCTTGGGCTTGTCTTGGATGGTTGTATGTTCTTTCTCTATAATATCTAGGCTGTCTTCAATCCCTGAGATTCGATCTTCTGCATGGTCTAACCTGCTGTCCAGACTTTCTACTTTGTTTTTTATCTCTTTTCCTTCTAATTGGTCAGCTTTGATGGCTTCAAGTTCTTTGTTGAAGCTCTGTTTTAGGTCTTTTATGAATTTCTTTACTTCCTTAATTTGGTGTTCAGTGTTTGTTCTCAAATCACTTAGTTGATTGGTTATGGTTTCTTTGGACTCCCATTCCTTCTGTTGGGTTCCATTCAGCATTCCCTTTGTGGTCTCCCTGACTTCCTTCAGCTCTTTGTTAATGGATTCCATGAATGCCTTTAGTGATCTTTGTGTATTCTCTACCTGGTCTCTTAATTCGTGAATTACTCTTTGATTAGTTTCCTCCCTTCTGTGGGATTCCTGCAGTTCTCTTTGAGTGTTCTCTGCCTGCTCATGCCATTCCTCCCTTTCTCTTTGAGTATTCTCAAGTTGTTCACGCAAATCCTGTATCAGTTTTTGAGAAGCTTCCTCACGCTTATGATATTCCTGTATAAACTTCTGGGATGCCTCCTCTCTCTCCCTATCACGCTCATACAGAGTACTTTGTACATTGTCAAACTTCTCATTTATCATGTTTGCTATTAGTGTTTGTAGAGCTGTTTGGGAACTCTCATCTGGATTATTCTTTATCTGTTCTAATCCCTGATTATCAAGGTTGGGAATTGAGATACCCGAATTTGCCATTTTTCTTGTGTTTTTCCGGCTTACTCGGCCCATTTGAGATGAAGATTGCACCACAGTTTTGTGCTAGAACACTATCTTAAGGCAACCATCAACCAAAGTTTGCATTTGTACCGTCAATAGTCTACAGATACAATCTAGTTCAACAGATACATCTATTCAACATCAAACGACTATATGTTAAAGGACTTGGAACCGCAGAAAAGAATTTGGAAAACCAGAAATTATTATGATTAGGGAGAGATGTGGGTAAAAAATGGGAATAGATTGGTGTGGGGAGGCACAGGGAGAGTTAACTATGTCCTAATCACAGTGCAAGAAATGGGTTGGGTAGGATGCAAGTAGAGAGAGAGAGAAAAAGAAGAGACGGTAAGGGGAATAAAGAGAGACCAGAAAAAGAATAGAAACGTAAAAATTAATGTTATTATAGAGGTTAAAAGACCGTCTATTTAGAGAGGAATGTGAATATGTTCAGAGAAGGGGAGGGACATAGAGGAGATGTGAAAATCTTTAAGGATGGGAAAGGGAGAAGAAAAGATCAGAAGTTCAGTAGAGCTAGATAAAAAACAAAAAGATAATTAAGAAAGAAAGAAAAAGAGAAAGAAGACAAGAAAAGAAAGGAAAACTCTCATTCACGTATTCCTAAAATAAAAATTATAAGATGAGAAAAAAAATAGTTACTGGAAAACAATTATTTTTTCAGAAGAGGCAAAAATTAAAGATTAATAAAAGTTTTAGAAGGGAAAAAATTTACATATATATATATATATATATATATATATATATATATATATATATATATATATATGGTAACAAAAAACAAAAAACAAGCAAAAAAAAAAGAAAAGAAGAAGAAGAAAAAAAAAGAAAAGAAAGAAAAAAAAAGTCTTTTGATTTTTTTTTTTTTGGGGGGGGAGGAGTGGGAAGAATCCTGTATCTCCCTTTTGTCTGCAACCAGTCTCTTGTTGGAGTCTCTGGTCAGCTTGAGGTCCTGTGGCTTGATTGGTTTCTTAAGTCGGTTGGTTAGAAGAGGCAGAAAAATGCTCTGCTTTACCCAAGATTTTGAGATCCCCCTCCCAAGTTAGTTTTCTGGGAGGGTGGTCTGCTTTGAGAGTCACAAAAGAGGGGGATCTGGTGATGAGGCTAGGTTCTGGGTAGAGTTGAGGCCTTTCAACAAACAGTAGCTTTTTCCTGGGGCTATTTTGTGATAAAGCTCACAGCGCCCAGCCTGGAGCCATTCTCAGGGTTTCTGTTTTTCAATTGATTGTGGTGGCTGCTAGAGGGAGGGGCAGCCTCTGGCTCTGGTTACCCAGCGAGGCAAGGCACTCCGATGGCTGGCGCCTGAGCTGGGTGACTTTTCCCTGGATGGAGCTGAGTCTGGCAGGTCACTTCGCAGTTAAGTTCTTGTGACCTGCTAAATGACTCATTTTATTCCAAGGCCTGAGCTGGAGCTAGCAGCTCCTCCGATCTTTGTCGGTATCCAAGATGGAGATCACCGGTGCTGGGGGTGGAGGGGTGGCCTTCCCTCCTCTGCTCCCTGAGGAGTGAGGACCTAGGGCTTGTACTCACGCCGAGTCTTGGATCCTGGGTCGTCTCTGGTCTGCAAACAGCAGGATGAAGATGTTCGCTCCTTGTCGGTTCTTGTTTGTGTTGAGTAGAATCCGCTCGTCCGCTGCGTCTGGCTCCTTCGTCCCCGACTCTCTGTGTCTCAGGTATGACTCCGCGGCGGTGGTCGCCGCCGCGACTCCGCCGCCGGAGCGGCAGCTGATGCGTTTCCTTGGCTTCCCCTCTCTTGTCTAACTCTCTGTCCTGTGATGGCACACTTGGTGTGATTCTCTGGCTTAGGACTGTTCACTGGAATTCTAAAACTACTTTCTATGCGAGAGCTTGTTCAGATTCCAGCTTCTCCTCCGCCATCTTCAAAACAGAACTTTTATCTGCTTCCTGGGCACCAAAGCTGGTGGATCCTGAATGCTTTTATCTTGAGCCCTTTTTGTGTTGCCACCAAACCTGTGCTAGAGTATCATCAGTGCCCAAGGGACACACCGGGAATGCGTTTGTTCCAATCACACATGGTATACCTAGGTGTTGAGTCTGCAAACATGATGGGTACTCACAGATGTGTGACTTAGTGATGTCAGCCACTCAGCACAAGGTTTCCCTGGACCAGAGTCTCATCCCCATGCATTGGGTGGATGATAGGTGAAACCTTTGTTTCTCATACACAGATTATATCCTGGTTGTTCCTAGCAAATGAATTCCATAGACCCCAGGGGAAACAAGCTGAATCCTTCTTTTAGTCATTTCTTCCCTAACACTGACACATCTGCTCCTTGAAGACACCATGGCCACATACCTCTCAGTAGAGGCTTTCCAAGACCCTACTCCATCATGTCACCCACCCACTTCAGATCTTTTAGCAGCCACTTTCCTCTAATAAACACTTCCCTCACGTCCAGCCTCCCCTATGAAAGTCTTCACTGTTGGGTTTTTATCCTAATGTAGAGGTCACATGCTTAACTATCAAGGTCATGGTTATTTGATATCTTTGGGGTCTACACACAGGACTGCTCAGGGCAATATTGATCCAATGTCTATGGCTCTGTTCACAAGACTGCTCAGTGCCATGGTGATGGGATGTATAGTGTCTGCATATGGGACTGCTCAGTACTATAGTGAATGATGCAGAATATCCATAGAAGGGCACCATTTTCCCATTGAGATTTTCAGCTTTCATTACTTGTGTATAGCTGGTATTCCACACAGCACTCTAAAATCTATGGGAATTTAGGAGAGAGCCTCTTTATCATGAGTTAGCAGAGAATGGAATAAAATAGAATACTCAGCTGTAGTGGTGGTGGCTTTAGCTGGTATTTCTTGATACTCAGCAGACTAAGATCTGAGGATCTAAGTTCAAGGCCAGTCCAGGCAAGAAAATTCATTGAGATTCTTATCCCTAATTAACCACCAAAAATCCCAAAGTACAACTATGACTGAAGTGGTAGAGCACTAATCTTCAGCAAAAAAAAATCCAAATCAATGTTTATGCATTAATTTAAGCCTTAGGACCAACACACACACACACACACACACACACACACACACACACACACACACACACACACACACACACACAAACACACACACACACAACCATTTGTCCAGCACTGGTGGCTCACACACCTGTAATCCTAGCTATTTAGGACGCTGAGATCTGAACTTCAGAGTTTCAATCCAGCCTAGGCAGAAAAGTTTGAGACTTATCTCCAATTAACCACCAGAAAACCAGAAGTGGTCCTGTGGCTCAAAGTGCAAAAGCACTAGCCTTGAGGGACAGTGTCTAGGTCCTGAGTTCAAGCCTTTCGACTGACAAGAAAAATAAAATGTAACACCTGGATCAGGTCCTTTGTCTCCTTTGTTTGAGGAAAGAGTCTACAGACAAAAAGGAAGAGGTAAGACAGCATAACTTTATTGACGGAAAAGACCATCAGAACCCTTGCTAGACAGGAGAGGCCCATGGGAGGGAAGGCACTAGTTGGTGTGGGTTATGTAGGTATTAATGAGGTGTCTTTAGGAATGATCTATATGTCTCTCATGACCATTGGACAGTCTGCAGGTCATATCACTCCCCAGGCCTAGTCAGAAGCTCCACAAAGCCAACCCAAGATCTTTATGCATTCTTTAGTCCTTCTGAGTAAGTTATAATTTTGGTACCTACCTCTGGGGTATAGTCACCTCATCACAGTGTTCATTGTTCCAGGGGCGATGGGCCATGATATGATGTCAAGGAGCCTGCACACAGGACTGCTCAAGGCCAAAGTAAAAGAGAACTTCTGTGGGAGAGAGACTTTGCCTCCATTGCACAGACATGCTCTTTTTATGCTCTGATAACTCTGGGCGGTTTTTCCATGTTTTCTCATTTTTTTCTCCAATGCTTTAGATGGAAACCAGGACATCATGCATGTAAGGCAAGCACTTTCCCATTGCACTTATATTTCTTTCCTTGGATTTGTTTTTAAATGAGCAGTAGATTTCATCTTTGTGTATAGGAAAATAGTTATCAAATATCTCCATTTTAAAGGTTTCAGCTGATGAAGTAGCACAGTATTTTTTATAATCTAAAATAGAGATATTCTGCCTTGGATATGTCCAGAGGCCTCAGACATAAAAAGGCTTGGGATAACTGCTGTGCAATTGGAAAGGCCAGGCTGAAGCCTTTTCCTTTTGCCCCAGCTTGCTGTTGCACCAGTGCTCCTTTCACCAGAAATGCTCATTTTCTCCATTTCTGCTCCTTGACACTTAGCTAGAGGAGTCAGCTCCAGCCCTCTGAGAACTCTCTATGGGGGTGCGGAGTGGGGATTCCAGTATGGGAGAGGGCTTCTCTTCCCCCTCCATCTTTTGTGCTGGTCTTGGGCTTGATCTCAGGGACTGGCTCAGTCAGTTTTTCTGTTTGTGTATTTTTTCTTGCTTGTTTGATTTTTAGTCAAGAGTAGAACTTAGGCAACAGTTTCACTTCCAGATATTTGGGCTCCTAATTAGTGATGAGTCTCATGAACTTCCCTACACAGGCTGGCTTTGAACCTCATTCCTCAGATGTTTGCCTCATGAATAACGTGGATTATAAGCATGAGTCACAATCACCTGGCAGAGAGAGGGGTCTTCTTTCAGACATACCAACTACACAGTGACAAAGATCAAGAGGGGTAGCCTCTTTGTTTCAGCTGACCCCATCTTTTTCCATCACATCCAGCGTCAGCCCTGTACCAGCTATGGAGAAGAGCTTGGTGCTTCTTCAGGCCTGATCTGAATTAATTCATTGATCATACTAATAAATAAAATATTTCATGAGTATGTTTGTCTTCTCACCAACAGGAACGGATCTAGAAATCAAGAATCATTTATACCTTAGCTTTCCAACTCCAGAATGTAGAAAATTACTCACGTTGCATATGCCTTTCTTTACTAAGTGAATTAGATCAGAACAGCCTTCACATGTGCTTCTCACCCAGTGGAGATGATAACAAGGTAGCAAGATGTTGGGCAGTCTTGTATAGAAATTGGGCAAGGACCATAAAAACAAACACATTTTGACTTTGAAAGGCTGGAACAAAATCTACAAAGCAACGGTCCCCATAAACAGGCAGGAGTAGCAATACTAATATCAGATAAAATAGACTTCAAATTAAAATTAGTTAGAAGAGATAAAGAAGGTCGCTACATACTAATGAAGGGATCTCTCCTTCAGGAGGATAGTACAATTGTAAATAGTTATTCGCCAAACAACGAAACACCCAAATTTATCTGAGAAACACTCCTTTCTCTCAAATCTCATATAGATCTAAAAACATTAATTGTTGGGGACTTTAACACACCACTATCGCCACTAGATAGATCAACTCAGCAAAAACTCAACATAGAAACCACAGACCTAAACAGCTGCATAGATCAACTAGATTTAACAGACATCTACTGAATATTTCACCTAGCAGCAGCAGAATACACGTTTTTCTCAGCAGCACATGGAACATTTTCCAAAATAGACCACATTTTAGGTCACAAAGCAAATTTGTCCAAATTCAGAAACATTGAAGTTATACCTTGCATTCTCTGAGACCACAAAGGAATAAAATTAGAACTCAACACCAAAAGCCACCAAAGAAAGTCCTGTAACATATGGAGGCTGAACAACACACTGTTGAACCACCAGTGGGTCATGGAAGAGATTAGAAACAAAATTCAATTGTTCATGATATTCAAAAAAAATGAGCACACAAACTACCAGCTTCTCTGGGACACAGCAAAGACAGTACTCAGAGGCAAGTTTATAGATCTGAGTTCCTACATCAACAAATTGGAGAGAGCTGAAACCAACAATTTAATGAGACAGCTGAGCCTCCTTGAAAAAGAGCAGCAAGATAAACCCAATCCAGTAGATGGAAAGAAATAAAGTTAAATCAGAAATAAATGAATTAGAATCCAAAAAAATCATAGAAAGAATCAACAAAAGAAAGAGTTGGTTCTTCAAAAACATTAACAAAATTGAGAGACCCTTAACAAATCTTATCAGAAAAAGAAGAGAACACACCTAAATAAATAAACTCAGAGATGAGAATGGTAACATCACCACCGAAACAACCAAGATTCAGAATATTATAAGGGAATATTTCTCAAAACTTTATGCTTATAAGTTTGAGAACTTGCCAAAAATGGACCTTTTCCTAGCAAATATCGACATGCAGAGACTAAACCAAGATGAGTTAAACCATCTTAACAGGCCCATATCAAGAATTGAAATAGTAATAGCAATCAGAGACCTCCTTTCTGCTGTTTTACAGCGGAATTGTACAAGGCCTTCAAAGCAGAAATCACACGAGTACTCATTCAACACTTCAATGAAATTAAAGAGAAAGTTTACTACCGAATTCATTCTATGAAGCTATAATAACCATCTTCCCAAATCCAGGCAGGAACTCATCAAAGAAAGAACTATGGACCCATATCTTTGATGAACACTGATGCCAAACTTCTCAACAAAATTTTGGCAAATCAGCTTCAACAATTCATCCAAAAACATCATACAGCACAATCAAACAGGATTCATTTCAGGGATGCAGTGCTGGATCAATATACGCAAATCAATAAACATAATTCATCACATCAACAAGGGTAAGGACAAGAACCACATGATTATCTCAATAGATGCAGAAAAAACATTTGACAAGATCCACCACCCCTTTTGAAGGTTCTGGAAAAATTAGGAATCCATGGAACATTCCTCAATACAATAAAGGTTGTATATGACAAACCTACAGCCAGTATTATACTCAATTGTGAAAAACTAAAGCCATTTACTCTAAACTCAGGAAGGAAACAAGGATGCTCACTCTCTCCTCTACTCTTCAATCTAGTATTAGAATGCTTAGTTACAGCAATAAGGCAAGACCCAAACATAAAGTGGATCCAAATAGGGAAAATGAAGTAAAACTCTCCCTCTTTGAAGATGAGGTGATCTTGTATTTTAAGAATTCCATGGACTCTGCTCCCAAATTACTCATGGTGATTAAAAACTTTGGCAAAGTAGCAAGGTATAAAATTAATCTCCCAATATCAATGGCTTTTCTATATGCCAACAAGGGGAAAAGTGTGGCTAAAATCAGGAAAACAACTCCATTCAGAATAGCCCTACAAAAAATAAAATAACTAGGAATTAACTTAACCAAACAAGTGAAGGACCTCTATGATGAAAACTTTAAAAACCTGAAAATGGAAATCGAAACAGAACTTAGAAAGTGACAAAAAACTCCCAGGCTCCTGGATTGGAAAGATCAACATGGTGAAAATGGCAATACTTCCCAAGGCTATCTACAAATTCAATGCGATATCTATCAACATTCCAACCTCATTCTTCAAGGAAATAGAAGAGGCAATCTAAAAATTCATATGGAACAATAAAAGACCCAGAATAGCAAAAAAGATCCTTAACAGAAAGAACACTGCTGGAGGAATATCAATACCAAATTTCAAACTCTACTATAAAGCCATAGTAATCAAAACAGCTTGGTATTGGCACAAGAACAGACCTCAGGACCAATGGAATAGAATTGAAAACCCAGAAATGAACCTACAGACCTATAGCCATCTAATCTTTGATAAGGGAGCTAAAAAAAATAGAATGAAAGAAAGACAGCCTCTTCAGTAAATGGTGCTGGCAAAAATGGTTAACTAGTTGTAGAAAATTAAGCTAGATTGTTATCTATCTCCCTGCACCAGAATCAACTCAAATTGGATCAAATATCTCAGAGTCAAAGCAGACACTCTGAAAACTTTACAGGATGGAGTAGGAGAAACCGTAGGTCTCCTTGGCACAGGCCAAAATTTTCTTAATAGATACCCAGAAACACAAGAAATCAAAGAAAAGTTGGACAAATAGGATTGAAGGAAAGTGCATAGCTTCTGTATGGCAAAGGACATAGTTCGCAAGATTAATAGAAAGCCCACGGATTGGGAGAAGATCTTCACTATCCTTACAACAGACAAGGGTCTTATATCTGAAATATACCTGGAACTCAATAAATTAAATCCCCCAACAACAAATCTTCAAAGAAACAACTCCCCAATAAATAAGTGGGCTAAAGACGTAAAGGGAAAATTCTCAGAATAGGAAAGAAGAATGGCCAATAGACACATGCTCAACCTCTCTAGCCATAAAAGTAATGCAAACCAAAAAAATATTGATATACCACCTCACACCAGTTAGAATGTCTATAATCAAGAAGTCTAATTACAACAGATGCTGGAGGGGATGTGGACAGAAGGGAACCTTACTACATTGTTGGTGGGAGTGTAAACTTGTTCAACAACTTTGGAAAGCAGTCTGGAGGTTGCTCAAAATACTCCACATAGAGCTGCAATCCCACTTTTGGGCATTTACCCAAATGTTCACAATCAACCACACCCTAAAGCTCCCAGCACAACTATGTTTACCACAGCATTATTTACCATTGCTAAGATACGGAACCAACCCAGATGCCCCTTGGTAGATGAATGGATCAAGAAAATGTGGTATATATACACAATAGAATTCTATGCCTCCATCAGAAAGAATGGAATTGCCCCATTTGTTAGGAATTGGAAAGACTTGGAAAAAAAATATATTAAGTGAAGTAAGCCAGGCCCAAAGAATCATAGGTCCCATGGTTTCCCTTATTTGCAATAACTAGTATATGTCTGAGTCAACCAGAAAAGTTCAGATAAGTTGATGTTAGGGGAATGAACCCCAAGGTACGTATTCAGATGTTTTTTGGGTTTTTTTCCTTTCATGCAATTGTTTCTATCATATTTAAAGATTATTTCTATGTTGCTTTGTATGTCCCTCCACCACAGTATAACCCATACTTTCACTGTTTTTGATGTTGGGATAATTTGTGGAGGAGAAGTGAAAAAACAAATTGTTTAACTAGGGATACAGGTGGACCCATTGCACCAATGAGATGTACAAGTTGTTATGTCGAAAAACGAACTTAACAACTTGGGGGAGGATCGGTTGGGGGGAGGGGAGGAGTATGGGAAGGGATGGGAAGGGGAAAGGAGGAGTCAACAATGCTTGATAAGGAATGTACTCGTTATCTTGCCCATGTAATTGTAACTCCTCTGTATGGAATTCTCATAGTAAAAAAAGTAAAAAATAAAATAAAAAGATGTTGGAAAGGGTGGCTCGTCTGAAATCTGAGCTATTCAGGAGGACAAGATCTGAGGTTTGAGGTTTGAAGCCAGCCATAGCCAAAAACTGACACTTTTGTCTCCAGTTAATCAACAAAAAACCTCAAGTGTATCTCATGTGACAGAGCCCTAGCCTTGAGCACAAAAGTGAAGAGAGAGTATAAGGCCAAAAATTCAAGCCCTAGGGCCATCACACACATATACACGCACACACACACACTCACACACTCACAGAGTGGGAGAAGCTACGTGGACTAAATGAACAATTGGGACTCTGCCAGTGGTTTTTTGTTTTGTTTGTTGGCTTTTGTTGGTCATGGGGCTTGAAGTCTGACGCTAGGCACTGTCCCTCAGGTCTTCAGCTCAAGGCAAATGCTCTACCACTTGAGCCATAGCGCCACTTCTGGTTTTCTGGTGGTTTATTGGAGATAAGATTCTCACGGACCGGGCACCAGTGGCTCATGCCTGTAAACCCATGGTTTCCCTTATTTGCAATATCTAGTATATGTATGAGTAAAGCTGAAAAGGTCAGATAATGTGATGTTAGGAAAATGAACCCTTAGATATGTATTTTAATGTTTTTTCTTTCATGCATGTGTTTCTAACGCATTTATAAGATTATTTCTTTGTTGCTTTCTATGTCCCTCCCCCACAATATAACCCCCGCTATCACTATATTTGATGTCAGTATAACTTGTGGAGGAGATGGGGGAAAAAAAGTCGTTTAAGGATTCAGGTGGACCTGTTGCAACAATGAGAAGTGCAAGTTGTCATGTCAAAAACGAGCTTTACAACGTCGTGGGGGGGGAAGGATTGAGTGGGGGGAGAGGGGGGAGGCTGGGAAGGGATGTGAAAGGTAAACAAAGGAGGAGGCTGCAATGCTTGGTAAGAAATGTATGCATTATCCTGCCCATGTAATTGTAACCCCTCTGTACAGTATGTTCACAAATAAAATAAAAAAAAAAAAAAAAAAAAAGAGTCTCACGGACCGGGCACCGGTGGCTCATGCTTGTAATCCTAGCTACTCAGGATGCTGAGATCTGTGGAACGCGGTTCAAAGCCAGCCCAGGCAGGAAAGTCCGTGAGACTCTTATCTCCAATAAACCACTAGAAAACCAGAAGTGGTGCTGTGGCTTAAGCGGTAGAGTGCTCACCTTGAGCTGAAGAGCCCAGGCCCAGAGTTCAAGTCCCATGACGGAACAACAACAACAAAAAAGAGTCTCATGGACTTTTCTGCCTGGGCTGGTTTTGAACCATGATCCTCAGATTCAGCCTCTTGAGTAGTTAAGATTGCAGCCATGAACGACTGGCACCCAGCTATGCCAGTGTTTTTAATGATCTCCTTCCCTCATGAGTTCTGCTTGAGAATGTGGCTTCTGCCTTTGGACAGTGGCCACCGGTAGCGCTAGCTCTGGTCAAATCCAGGCAGGAATTTCTGAAGCTTCTCTGACCCTGTGTACCCAGGCACCCTCACCACCAGCCCTCGCTGCCAACAGGAATGAGTAATGAACAATCACATGACCAGATGAAGTGCAGAAAATTCCATGCTTAGTGATCTTTTACTCTAAATAGCATTTTTAAAAGAAACGTTTGGTAACACAATGAAGAGACAAAGGTCAAGGGGGTAACCAATACAACAACAATATAAACAAAACAATATGTTGGAAATGATCTGTACAACTTGGGGCTGGGTGATGGGGGTAGAGAAAGCAGGAGAAAATTGAGGGATGGGGTAACAAGTTTGTCAAGAAATGTATTTATTACCTTATGTAACACTAAACTGTACATCATCTTGACAATAAAAATAAATAAATAAAAATGTATAAATAAAAGGAAAATTTCAGCATAGCAGACTGGGAGTGAAAAGTCACGTTTATGAAAGTACAGTCAAACAAGAATAGTTTCTTAGGTTAGTGAAGGAAAAGATGATGTCATATTCATTTTTATATTACTCAGCCTCAGAAGACAATGAGCACATATTTAAACATACATTTTATGCGAGGCACTATTGTCTCATGGATACAATTCTAGCTACTCAGGAAGCTGACATCTGAGGACCAACGTTCAAAGTCAGCATAGGCTGACAAGTTTTCAAGACTGTTATCTCCAATTAATTAGCAAAAATAATGATACTAGAGGCATAACTATATGGCATAGCACCAGCCACAAGCCAAAACAAAATAAAACAAAGAACCCCAGTAAGAATGAGAGATCCATTTTTCAAGACCTAATAGTGGGACACACGCACACACACACACACACACACACACACACACACACACACACACACACGCACGCACACACACACACACACACACACACACACACACACAGGTAAGCAGGATGCTAGCACTGTATGCCAGAGATTAACTTGTAGGTATGCTAGAAACTACTTCTCAGGAGATCTCTCCCAACCCTGAGCATAGGACAGGCTCTCTGAGAAGATCCTCTCTTCCCCTGGCAAGTCCCACATATGCACAGCCCTCTGTCCTCCAATTAAATCACTTTGTTTTGTGTTTGCTGTTTTGTGGTCTTGAACTCAGGACCTTTTACTGTGATGTAGCTTATTCACCTTTTCAGTGCTTACTTGGAAATAAGAGTCTCATAAACTTTCTTCCTAACACTGGCTTTCAATCTCTTATCTTTAGATCTCAGACTTAGTACCTAGGGTTACAGGCGGGAGAAATGAGTGCATGACCTCTAAACTATTTTTAAGCCTTAAATTTCTTTTTTGTGCATTCATGGTCCCCCCTCTTCTTTTCAATGGCAGTATCTGTGGTTTTCTGACTCATTTCCTTTGGCATTCAGTGATATCAGTAACCAGATCTCTGATGGTGGGACAAATCTCATTGTTTGATAGACATACAAGGAAAAAGTTGGGGCTTGAAATTTTTCCCCAGGTAACAGGAGATTAAAAACTTGGTGAGGATAGGAGTAGAGAGGTGGTCGTTAGGATTCTAAGGTGTATTAGTTAATATTGTTTAAATAGAAATTAGGATATACTTACATAATTTTTCCAATTTTTAATGCTACTCATTAAAATCATATTCATTATGGTTCGGACCTGGAATTTCTCCAAAAAGGATAGTCATCCATTGTAGCAATTAATGTTCAGAGATGCAGCTTCAGTGAAGTAATTGCATTTGAGTGCTCTGTCCTCATCAGTAAGTAAATCCATTGTTAAGTTCCTAATTTGATAGACTTTTGGAAGCGATGGAATCTTTGAAGGTTAAAAGACCTAGTTGAAAGACCTGGGGTTTTAAAAGTGATATCCTTTCCTGGCCTGTTCCTCTCATTTATCCTCGTGCTCTGTTTGCTTCCTATTTGGTCCATGAGCTGAGTAGCTTTTTCTTAACACATGCTTCCACCACAATGTGGCAGACTCTCTGGAATCTTCCCAGATTCATCAAAGGACAAAGCTGCCCTTGAGTGTGTTTACCACAATGATAAAAATAGGTAAATCTGTCATTTTTGGAGGTTAATTGCTTTTAATTAGAACAGTGATTCTCAGAGTATGGCTCAAACCTACATCATCAGCACTGAGGAATTGTCAGAACTGTCCGGTTTTTTGTCTTTTAATATTTTTTGGTAGTTCTGAGGTTTGAATGAAGGGTTTTACACATTGTAGGTAGTCACTCTAGCAATTTGAGCCATGCCTTTTAAACTTTAGTTATTTTTCCTATAAGGTTCTATGTTTACAACCCCAAGGCAAGCCTCAAACCATTATCGTATCATCTAGCTTTCTGAGTTATTGGATTTACAGGTGGGTTTGATCCTGAGATAGGATCTTGATAATATTTTTTCTGAGTTGGCCTTGCTTCCTAAGTAGCTGAGATTATTGGCTAATGCAAACCCAAATTGTTGGCTGTCCTTTTCCTTTGCCCCAGATAAGCTAATTAGAGAAGAAGGGTAAGAGTGAGCCTATCCAAATGATTTTGGGGAAATGTAGATTAAATGTAGATTGGATTTGCAGGAACTGTGTTGAGGACTGCTTTAGTAGAAATTTAAAAAAATATTCTAAGGATGATAAAGGCTGATTTTTGAAGAGATATGAGTGATGGAAAAACATGTTTATCACTCTTTAATTTGTTATCTGTCCCTTCACAAACATGTGACATCCAAAGCTGGCAAAACTATGTCCATATTGTCAAACATAGCTAACATCCTGTCCACACACAGCCAGCAGGCAGCAGATATCCATTATTAAGTTAACATGCATAATTGAATAATAGTAGAATAATAAACTATTATTTCAGTCTTTATTAGAAAGACAGTCAGCAATGTAGGCCCATATAGTTCAAGCATTTGTGTGTCTTAAATCATTTAAATAAGGATACAGTTGGACTCATTGCAACAATGAGATGTACAACTCGTTATGTCGAAAACGAACTTTACAACTGTGATGGGGGAGGAGGATTAGGTGGCGGGGTGTGGAGAGGATGGGAAGGAATGGGAAGGGGAAACAAAGGGGGAGACTACAATGCTTGATAAGAACTGTACTCATTATCTTGCCCATCTAATTGTACCCCCTCTGTATAGTATTTTCACAATAAAAAAGTCTACAAAATATCTGGGTTCAAGTTGTAATTAATTAACTTTAATTTTTGTGCCTTTCCTGGGCTTGAATTCAGGGCCTAGACAATGTCCTCATGCATTTTTGCTCAAGATTTGTGCCCTACTGCTTCAGACATGGCTCCACCTCTGGTTTGTTGATGGTTCATTCGAGTTAAGAGTATTACAGACTTTCCTACCCAGACTGGCTATACATATGATTCTCAGATCTTAGTCTCCTGAGTAGCTGGGATTTATGAATATATCATCAGTATCCTGAAAGCTTTTATTATAGAGATCTTAACATGTTCATTTGTATGCAGAATTAGAACAAATCATTATTCTCCTTAAAAGCTTTGATTGCATATTCTAATTATAGCATGTGCATTAATTTTGTTGCTGTCATTAAAAATCCCTACAACTTCGGGGATTTAATTGACTGAAATTTTGTATATCAAAGTGACATATAAGCTTGGTACTGGTGGTTCGCACCTGTAATCTTTGCTACTCAGAAGAGTGAAATCTGAGAATCATAGATAAAACTAGCCCTATCAGGACAGCCTATGAGACTTTTATCTGCAATTAAGAGCCGAAAAATGGCAGAAGTGGGGCTGTGGCTCAAGTTGTAGGGCATTAGGCTTTTATCAAAGCAGTTTAGGGACTCAGAATCCAAGCCTCAGGACTAGCAGACATAAAAGGAGACAAGGGAGCTGCACAGATGCAAAAGGCCTGAGAAACACTAAAGGTTTGTGTTTTTAAGTTTTAATACAAAGTTGTATAAAGTTGTAGAGATTTGATTACTCACAACGGTGGTACTTAAATGAATTAGCAGGCAACAAGTGAGTGTTTGTGGGTCTCCTTAGATGACTCAGTTTATTAGAGGGTCAATGGAAAAGTTCACCTGACAAAATTAAAAGGGCAAAGATGAATTTTGGCTATTACAATACGAGTTATTCAACTCAGCTGAAACAAAATTGGGAGAGAGTTTGCTGTGTGTGCCAATTCTGTGGTTTAGACAGGGCCTGGGTGCTGTCCCTGAGCTTTTTATTGCACAAGGCTAGTACTCTGCTCCTTGAACCACTGTTCCACTTCAACTTCTCTGTGTTTAATTGGAGATAAGAATATCACAGACTCCTCTGCCTGACCAGTCCATGTTGCACATGTAGTGACAATACGAAATGGAACCTCATTATCAAAAAATAACCATGGTTAAGTTCATACTTATGATAAAATATTTGAACTATAATTTTTAGATATTAACAAATATATTTTTGTATGCTAGGCATTGGTGGCTCATGCCTGTAATTCTAGCTACTAAGGAGGCTGATATCTGAGGATCAAAGCCAATCCAGGCAGGAAAGTCAATGAGACTTTTTTTGTTTTAATTTTTCTTTCATTTCTTTTGTGAACATACTGTACAGAGGGGTTACAATTACAGTGGCGAGATAATGCGTACATTTCTAATCAAGCATTGCAGCCTCCTCCTTTGTTTACCCTTCACATCCCTTCCCAGCCTCCTCCCCCACCCCCCCCCCGCCACCCGACCCAATCCTCCCCCTCTCCCGCCCCCCCCCGCACCAACTTTGTAAAGCTCCTTTGCTACATGACAATTTGTACTTCTCATTGTTGCAACAGGTCCACCTGAATCCTTAAACGACTTGATTTTCTCCAATTCCTCCACAAGTTATACCGACATCAAATATAGTGGAAGCAGGGATTATACTGTGGTGGAGGGAAATACAAATCAACAAGGAAATAATCTTATAAATGCATTAGAAACAAATGCATGGAAGAAAAAAAAATTAAAATACATATCTAAGGGTTCATTTTCCTAACATCACATTATCTGACCTTTTCCGCTTGACTCATACCTATACTAGATATTGCAAATAAGGGAAACCATGGGACGTATGTTTCTTTGGGCCTGGCTTACTTCACTTAATATAATTTTTTCCAAGCCTTTCCATTTCCTAACAAATGGGGAAATGTCATTCTTTCTGATGGAGGCATAGAATTCCATTGTGTATATATACCACATTTTCTTGATCCATTCATCTACTGAAGGACATCTGGGTTGGTGCCATATCTTAGCTGTGGTAAATAATGCTGAAATAAACATAGTTGTGCTGGTAGTGTTAGTGTGGTCTTGTTTGTAAACATTTGGGTAAATACCCAAAAGTGGGATTGCTGGGTCATAGGGGAGCTCTATGTGGAGTCTTTTGAGGAACCTCCATACTGCTTTCCAAAGTGGTTGAACAAGATTACATTCCCACCAACAATGAAGTAAGGTTCCTTTGTGTCCACATCCCCTCCAGCATCTGTTGTTGTTAGAGTTCTTGATTTTTGCTGTTCTAACTGGAGTGAGGTGATATCTCAATGTTGTTTGGATTTGCATTTCTTTTATGGCTAGGGAGGTTGAACATTTCTTCATGTGTCTATTGGCCATACTCCTTTCTTCTTCAGAGAAGTTTCTCTTCAAGTCTTTAGCCCACTTATTTATTGAGCAGTTGTTTCTTGAGGATTTGTTGTTGGGGGATTTAATTTTTTGAGTTCCAAGTATATTTTAGATATGAGACCCTTACCTGTTGTATGGCTAGTGAAGATATTCTCCCAATCCGTGGGCTTTGTAGTGATCTTGCTAGCTATGACCTTTGCCATGCAGAAGCTCAGCAAGTCATGCAAACACATTGCTCCAACCTTTCTTTGATTTGTTGTGTTTCCGGGTCTCTATTAAGAGAATTTCAGCCTGAGCCAAGGAGACCTAGGGTTTCTCCTATTCCATCCTTTAATGTCTTCAGAGTGTCTGCTTTGACTTCGAGGTCTTTGATCCATTTGGAATTTATTCCGGTGGAGGGTGATAGATAAGGATCTAGCTTTACTTTTCTACAAGTAGTTAACCAATTTTGCCAGCACCATTTACTGAAGAGGCTGTCTTTCTTCCATTCTATTGTTTTAGCTCCCTTATCGAAGATTAGATAGCTATAGGTCTCTGGGATCATTTCTGGGTTTTCAATTCTCTTCCATTAGTCCTGAGGTCTGTTCTTATGCCAATACCAAGCTGTTTTGATTACTATGGCTTTATAGTAGTTTGAAATTTGGTATTGATATTCCTCCAGCAGTGTTCTTTCCGTTGAGGAGCGTTTTTGGTATTCGGGGTCTTTTATTGTTTCACATGAATTTTTGGATTGCCTCTTCTATTTCCTTGAAGAATGAGTTTGGAATTTTGATAGGTATCACGTTGAATTTATAGATAGCCTTGGGAAGTATTGCCATTTTCACGATCTTAATCTTCCCAATCCAGGAGCATGGGAGGTTTTGCTATTTTTGAAGTTCTGTTTTGATTTCCTTTTTCAAGATTTTAAAGTTTTCATCATAGAGGTCCTTCACCTCTTTGGTTAAGTTAATTCCTAGGTATTTTATTTTTTGTGGGGCTATTACAAATGGAGTTACTTTCCTAATTTCAGCCACAGTTTTCTCATTGTTGGCATACAGAAAAGCCATTGATTTTGGGGGGTTAATTTTATACCCTTCTACCTTGCGAAAGTTTTGAATCACCTTGAGTAATTTGGGAGTGGAGTCTATGGGATTCTTTAAATACAAGATCATGTCATCTGCAAAGAGGGAGAGTTTTATTTCTTCTTTCACTATTTGGATGCCTTTTATGTTTGCATTTTGTGTCATTGCTGTAGCTAGGCATTCCAATACTAGATCGAAGAGAAGTGGAGAGAGTGGATATCCTTGTCTTGTTCCTGAGTTAAGAGGAAATGGCTTTAGTTTTTCACCATTAAATATAATGCTGGCTGTAAGTTTGTCATATTCAGCCTTTGTTGTATTGAGGAATGTTCCATGGATTCCTAATTTTTCCAGAACGTTCATCATAAAGTGGTGATGGATCTTGTCGAATGCTTTTTCTACATCTATTGAGATAACCATGTGGTTCTTATACTTGCTCCTATTGATGTGATGAATAATATTAATTGATTTGCGTATATTGAACCAGCTTTGCATCCCTGAAATGAATCCTGTTTGATCGCAGTGTATGATTTTTGGATGAATTGTTGAGGTCGATTGTCCAAAATTTTGTTGAAAAATTTTGCATCAATGTTCATCAAAGTAATGGGTCTATAGTTCTCTTTCTTTGATGAGTCCCTGCCTGGTTTTGGGATGAGGGTTATGATGGCTTCATAGAATGTGTTCGGTAGTGAACTTTCCTATTTCAATTTCATTGAAGAGTTGGAAGAGTATTGGTGTGAGCTCTGCTTTGAAGGCCTTGTAAAATTCCACTGTAAAACCATCTGGTCCTGGACTTTTCTTAGCAGGAAGTCTCTTATTGCTGTTTCTATTTCCATGCTTGATATGGACCTGTTAAGATGGTTTAACTCATCTTGGTTTAGTTTTGGCATGTCAGTATTTGCTAGGAAAAGGTCCATTTCTGTCAAGTTCTCAAACTTATTAGCATAAAGTTTTGAGAAGTATTCCCTTATAATGTTCTGAATCTTGGTTGTTTCTATGGTGATGTTTCCATTCTCATCTCTGAGTTTATTAATTTGGGTGTGTTCTCTTCTTTTTCTGATAAGATTTGCTAAGGGTCTGTCAATTTTGCTAATTGTTTCGAAGAACCAACTCTTTGTTTGTTGATTCTTTCTATAGTTTTTGGATTCTAATTAATTTAATTCTGATATAATTTTAATTATTTCTTTCCCTCTACTGGATTGGGGTTTATCTTGCTGCTCTTTTTCAAGGAGGTTTAGATGTGTCATTAAATTATTGGTTTCAGATCTCTCAAATTTGTTTATGTAGGAGGTCAGAGCTATACACTTGCCTCTGAGTACTGCCTTTGGTTTATCCCAGAGGAGCTGTTAATTTGTGTGTTCATTTTTGTTGAATAGCATAAACATTTGAATTTCCTTTCTAATGTCTTCCATATTCCACTCGTGATTCAGCAGTGTGTTGTTCAGCCTCATGTGTTACCAGAATTTCTTTGGTGGCTTTTGGTGTTGAGTTCTAATTTTATTCCCTTGTGGTCAGAGAGAATGCATGGTATAACTTCAATGTTTCTGAGTTTGCTTTGTGGCCTAAAATGTGGTCTATTTTAGAAAATGTTCCATGGGCTGCTGAGAAAACGTGTATTCTGATGGTGCTGGGTGTAATGTGCGGTTGATGTCTATTAAATCTAATTGACCTATGCAACTGTTTAGATCTGCGGTTTCTCTGTTGAGTGTTTGCCGAGTTGATCTAACTAGTGGGGAGAGTGGTGTGTTAAAATCCCCAACCATTAATGTCTTTGGATCTATGTGGGTTTTGTGGGAGAATAGTGTTTCTTTGATAAATTTGGGTGCTCCATTGTTTGGTAAATAGATATTTAGAATTGTAATATCCTCCTGAAGGAGGGATCCCTTAATTAGTATGTAGCGACCTTCTTTATCTTTTCTCATGAATTTTAATTTGAAGTCTATTTTATCTGATATTAGGATTGCAACTCCCGCCTATTTATGGGGTCTGTTTTCATGGTAGATTTTGTTCCAGTCTTTAACATTGAAAATGTGTTCGTTTTTACGGGCAAGATGTGACTCCTGCAGGCAGCAGATCGAAGGAACTTGTTTTTTAATCCAACTAGACAGTCTATGTCGCTTACTTGGAGATTTAAGTCCGTTAACATTAGTAGATAGAACTGAGGGGTATTTGGTATTTCCTGCCATGTTATCCACCTTCTTGGGGGCTGCGAAAACTAGTTTCTTCCTAAGGTTCTTGGATTCTCAGTTTGGGTGCAGTTTCTTGGCCTTTATTGTGGTCTTGTTGATTTTCTATGTGTAGGACCTCTTTAAGAATCTTTTGTAGGGCTGGTTTGGTGGAGATGTATTGTTTCAATTTTTCTTTGTTATGGAAGGTTTTTATTTGGCCTTCAGTTATGAAGGAGAGTTAAGCTGGGTACAGTATTCTTGGTTGATAGTTGTTTGTTTTTAGGGCATGGCATACATCATTCCAGGCTCTTCTTGCTGTGCTTTTCTCTGCTGAGAAATCTGAGGTGATTCTAATTGGTTGCCCTTTATAGGTGATTATTCTTTTCTCCTTGACAGCTTTAAGGACCTTTTCCTTGGTCTGAGTTGATCCTGTTTGGATTATAATGTGATAGTGGGATGTTCTATATTCTTCTTGTCTATTTGGGGTTCTAAAACTTTCTTGTATCTGAATAGGCCTATCTTTTTGCATGTTTGGGAAGTTCTCTGCTAGAATCCTGTTAAACAAATTTCCTAGAACATTAACTTCTGTTTCTAGGTGCTCCTCTACGCCCATTATCCTTAGATTAGGTCTTCTGATGGTGTCTTCCAAGTGTTGGACAGATCTATCATATTTCTTGGACTTGTCTTGGATGGTAGTATGTTCTTTCTCTATAATATCTAGGCTGTCTTCAGACCCTGAGATTCGATCTTCTTCATGGTCTAACCTGCTGTCCAGACTTTCTACTTTGTTTTTTATCTCTTTTCCTTCTAATTGGTCGCTTTGATGGCTTCAAATTCTTTGTTGAAGCTTTGTTTTAGATCTTGTATGAACTTCTTTACTTCCTTAATTTGATGTTCAGTGTTTATTCTCAAATCACTTAGTTGATTAGTTACGGTTTCCTTGGACTCCCATTCCTTCTGTTAGGTTCCATTCATCATTGCCTTTTTGGTCTTCCTGACTTCCTTCAGCTCTTTGTTAATGTATTCCATGAATTCCTTTAGTGATCTTTGTGTATTCTCATCCTGCTCTCTCAATTCCTGTATTACTCTTTGCTAGCTTCCTCCCTTTTGTGGGATTCCTGTAGTTCTCTTTGAGTATTCTCAGCCTGCTCATGCCATTCCTGCCTTTCTCTTTGTGTATTCTCATGCTGCTCACGCAAATCCTGTATCAATTTTTGAGTAGCTTCCTCGCGCTTATGATATTCCTGTATAAACTTTTGGATTGCCTCCTCTCTCTCCCTATCACGCTCATACAGAGGCCTTTTTATGTTTTCAATCTTTTCATTTATCATTTTTGCCAGCAGTGTTTGTAGAGCTATTTGGGAACTCTCCTCTGGATTATTCATTATTTGTTCCTACCCCTGGTTATCAAGAGTGGGAATTGAGATACCCGGGTTTGCCATTTTTCTTGTGTTTTTCCAGCTTACTCTGCCCGTTTAAGATGAAAAGAGCTCCAGTGTTGTGCTAGTACACTATCTTAAGGCAAGCATCAACCAAAGTCTGAATTTGCACACACAATAGTCTACAGATACAATCTAGTTCAACAGATACATCTATTCCACATCAAACAACTGTATGTTAATGGGCTACGTACCGCGAAGAAGAATTTTCACAACCAGAAATTATTAGGGTTAGGGAGAGACGTGGTTAAAAAAAGTAATAGATTGATGTGGGAAGGCACAGTGAGAGTTAACTAAGTCCTAATCTCAAAGCAGGAAATAGGTTGTGTAGGATTAAAGTAGAGAGATAAAAAAGAAGAAATGGAAAGGGAAAAGAAAGAGAATAGAAAAAATATAAAAGTAAAAATTAATAATATTATGCAGAACAAAAACAATCTATTTAGAGAAGAACGTGAATATATTGAGAGAAGGGGACGGATATAAAGGAGATGTGAAAAACTTAAAAATAAAAATGCTTAAGGGGCTGGGATGGTGGCTCAGTGGTAGAGTGCTTGCCTTGCATGCATGAGGCTCTGGTTTTGATTCCTCAGCACCACATATACAAAAAAAGCCGGAAATGGTGCTGTGACTCAAGTGGTAGAGCACTTGCTTTGAGCTGAAGAGTTAAGGGACAGCGCCCAAGCCCAGAGTTCAGGCCCACAACCGACCAAAAAAATAAAAATAAAAATAAAAATGCTTAAAATATTATATAGGTATAAAGAGGTAGTACTGCTATTAAGGAATTTAAGCCTCAGAGGTTTTGAATTGAGTAATAAATTTGTGGATTAAGTGTGTACACAATGGGGGATATTGTCTAATAGTCAACTAAGAGTTTATCTGAGGATGTGCAGGACAACAATTAAGTCACATAAAGAAGAACAAAAGAGAGGAAATGGTGAAAAGGACAAGAAAGGAAGAAAAAAGATCAGCAGTCCAGTAGAGCTAAACAAAAAACAAAAAGATAATTAAAAAAGAAAAAAAGAGAAAGAAAACAAAAAAAGAAAGAAAAACGCACACTCAGGTATCCCTAAAATAAAAATTATAAGAGGAATAAAAAGTTACTGGAAAACCATTTTTTTTAAAAAACGCAAAAATTAAAGATTAAAAAAAGTTTTAGAAAAGAAAAAAAAATTTATATAAGGTACCAAAAGAAGAAGAAGTAGAAGAAGAAGAAGGAGAAGGAGGAGGAGGAGAAGAAGAAGAAGAAGAAGAAGAAGAAGAAGAAGAAGAAGAAGAAGAAGAAGAAGAAGAAGAAGAAGAAGAAGAAGAAGAAGAAGAAGAAGAAGAGGAGGAGGAGGAGGAAGAAAGTTCTTTGATTTTTTGGGGATGGGTGGGAAAAATCCAGTATCTCCCTTGTGTAGGTAACCAGCCTCTTGTTGGAGTCTCTGGTCTGCTTGTGGTCCTGTGTCTTGGTTGGTTTCTTAAGTCAGTTTTTTCTAACAGGCAGAAACATGCTCTGCTTTACCCAGGATTTTGCGATCCTCCTCCAAGGCTAGTTCAATGGGAGGCAGATCTACTTTGAGAATCACAAAAGAGGGAGTTGCAGTGATGAAGCTAGGTTCTGGGTAGAGTTGAGGCCTTTCAACAAACAGTAGCTTTTCACGCTGGCTAGTTTGTGAGAAATTCACAGCACCCACTCTGGAGCCATTCTCAGGGTTTCTGTTTACTGAATTTCAATTGATTGTCGAGGCTGCTGAAGGGAGGGGCAGCTTCTGGCTCTGATTACCCAGTGAAGAAAGCCACTGCTAGGGCTGGCGCCTGAGCTGGGTGACTTTTCCCTGGGTGGAGCTGAGTCTGGCAGGTCATGCCGCCGTTAAGTTCTTTTGACCTGCTAAATGACTTGTTTCATTCCAAGGCTTGAGTTGGGGCTAGCAGCTCCAACGAGCTTTGTCGGTATCCAAGATGGAGATCTCCGATACTGGGGGGGTGGGAGGGGTGGCCTTCCTTCCTCTGCTCCCTGGGAAGGAGTGAGGATGTCAGGCTTCTACTTCCGCCGAGTCTTGGTTCCTGGGTCATCTCTGGTTCTCTGAACTGCAGGATGAAGATGTCCGCTCCTTGTCGGTTCTTGCTGGTGTTGAGTAGAATCCACTTGCCCGCTGCATCTGGCTCCTTCATCCCAGACTCTCTGTGGTTCAGGTATGGCCCCTGCAGTCGCCGCCACCACCGCTGCCGCCGCCGCCGCCGCCGCCGCAGCTGCTAGCAAGAGCTCAGATCTGTCTCCTAGCCTGGATTTTTTCTCTCTGGCCTGACTCTCTTTTCTGTGATGGCACACTTGGTGTGATTCTCTGGCTTAGGACTGTTCACTGAAACTCTAAAACTGCTTTCTATGCGAGAGCTTGTTTAGACTCCAGCTTCTGCTCCTCCATCTTCCCGGAATTCCATCTCCATGAGACTCTTATCTCGAATAAACCACAAGATAAACCAGAACTGGCACTGTGATTCAAGTACAGTGTTAGCCTTGAGCTGAAGAGCTAACTGACAGCGCCCAGGCCCAGAGTACAAGCCCCATAACCAAAAATGTGTATACTCACTCACACACACACACACATACGTAGGGATTGTGTTTTTCTTTTACCCATTCATCATTGGTGGACCTACAGCTTTCTTAATGATTGCAATAAATATGGACAAGATCACATAGTAGATCTACTATTGCCAACTTAGATATTTTTAAATGTGCATTTCCATGCAATTTAGTACATTAATGATGTTGTCCAGTGATCTACTTTGAAACTTTTTCCATCTTCTCTAATTGAAACATTGGAGAAATGCACCTTCTACAGATCTGCTTTGCTAATTACATCACCATCAATTATTTAATGCATATGGCATTCCATCAAGGTAACTGTCTTTTGAACTAGTGCAGCTGCAAGCACTTAATCATTCATATGTTTACTCATATTTTTTTTATTTTCAAGATGATGTACAGAGGGGTTACATTTACCTAAGTAAAGTAGAATGTGCATTTCTTCTCAAACATGTTACCACTTCCCTCATTTTTCTCATAATTTCCCTCCCCTCTTACACCTTCCCCCCAAGTTGTACAATCATTTCCGACATATTATTCTGTGTATATTGCTGCTCTGTCATCTTTTCTCACCTTTCTGTTGTTCCCCTTCCTTTTCCTTATTCAGATAAATGTATATAAAATACCAGAGTACCAAAATCAAATACAGTGACAACAGGGGATATATCATAGTGGGAAGAAAATACAAAAAATTTACTTGTTTTTATTTTTTATTTTTGGCAGGGGGCGGGTGGTCATGAGGCCTGAACTCTGGGCTGGGGCCTGTCCCTCAGCTCTTCAGTTCAAGGCTAATGTTCTACTACTTGAATCATAGCATCACATCTGGCTTTTTCTGTTTAGATGTTGCTGAAGAATTGAACCCAGGGCCACATGATTGCAATAAATAGAGGCAAGTACTCTACTACTGAGCCACCATCCCATCCTGTTGTTGCACTTTTAATGTACTATGTGATTTTTTCGTTTTTTTGGTACATTCTCTTTTTTTTAATGAGTTTCAAATAATTGTGGAAAATTCTTTCATATACAAATAGATCCTGTGGAGATTTTAGCTAGAAAAATTTTCTATGTGTTTCATTATTTTTTATTTTTGTCGGTCATGGGGCAAAAAAAAAGAAACTTTGCCACTTTAGCGGGGAGGGGGGGAGGGAGGAGGAAATGGGAAGGTATGGGAAGGGGAAACAAAGGAGGAGCAACAATGCTTGATAAGAAATGTACTCATTTCCTTGCCCATGTAATTGTAATCCCTCTGTGTGGTATTTTCACAATAAAAAACAATAATAAAAAATTGCTATGTGTTCTGGTATATAGGTATAATACTGTCTTCTTTGGAGGCCAAAGTAGGAAGATTTCTTGTTCAAGTCCAGCCCTAGTAGATTAGCAAAACTATATAACCCCCAAGTATAAACAAAAGGGGTTGTGGACATAACTCAAATACTATAGCACCTACGTAGCATGCACAGGCTTTGATTCAATCTTCAGGGGAAACAAAAGTGAAAAGGAAGAGAAAAAATCCTGAATTATCAAAGTTGATACTGTGCAGATATTTCTAGATAACCATTTAGCCATCAAAACTATACAGGAATTTTTAGAAAGAGATAAGAATTTCAACAAATTGCAATTGCAGCAAACATGGCTTATTTATCTTATTTATATTATGGTGGGAATAATAGGCAATTAGAATGAATATGAGAGCTTCAGAAGAAATTGGCAATTTATCGAGGAAGAATGTCAAGCATTGCTTTGAGACACTAAAAATGGAAGCAGCAGGTCAGATTTCAGACATATTTGCAGCTGAACTGGGATGTAGACCAGCCCTGCCCTTACTACAGTCCCCTGAAAAAATTTTTGCCAACCTCTGCTATCCTTCTGGGCTGTAAAGCCATTCTCCTAACCTGCTCAGAGACAGGGGCTTCACCCCAACCAACGTCTTACAAAACAGTTCACCTTTTGCCAGCCCCAATCAAAAGTCCTGACAAATAAGCAATGGAATTCCCATCTCTCCTTCGTGTTTTTGAGCTAAAATTCTGCAGCCATATTTTAAGAATGTATTTTCAAGATTGTTTGAATTCGTGTTTCCTGGATGGGAAACTGGAATAGCCCCAAATGCATCTATTTTTATTTGTTTCCCACTCTGCTGATGTTGTACTCACTTGACACCATGGAAATCATTGTGGGTAACCCTTGAAGTTGAGCTAATTTTTCAAGGCCCCTGGGCAGTGGGATAGATCACCCTCTCAGATTAGCTATTACAACCAGTGATTAAAGTGTAACCTGGTCTTTCAGAAATAACAGAAATTCTGCCACGTTTTTCAGTTCTGTTAAATGTGGTGGACAGAGCTAACCCTGAATGCTGGCTGCATGTTGGGTTGCCATAGAAGCAAGCAGCATCCTTGGCCACTTGTTCCACAGAGAAGCTCCTCCCTGTGCCAGCTTAATAAAGCAGAAAGTACCTTTCTTTGTTGCTGGCATAGCTATCTCTGCCCTCCCCAAGATAGCTGAACAATAGAAGGGGTATCTCACTAATATGTGGCATGGAAAATACAGGCAACAAAGTGATGGACTTAGCTGTGTCCATCGCTGGCCTTAATGACCCTAGGGGATAGGTGAGATTTTACATTAGACAAGATCATCAGTAATGCCAGTGGGAGATTCTTGTCTAAGCATTGGGAATAGCTCTCAGTGTTTCTTTTGCCTACATTAAAGGCTGCTTAATGCACTAGAGCTTGTCTTGGAAAAGACACTGAAAGGAAAAACATAGGGGATCGAAAGGGCCACAGAGACACAGAGTTGTCCTAGCCCCTTGTTAGGGATCTTAGAAGAGGAGGTGCACACATGTGGAAGCCCTCAATTTAAGCCTCACTTGATTTGTGAAATAAAATCATTCACTGAGTTGATGTGCCTCCTGAATTCTGCCTACCTGCATGTTTCCCTTTACAATTCACCCAAATGCCAAGGATGATACAGTACACTGTACTCAACAATCTTTAAATAAACTGAGGCTCAGGGATATGAGCCTGAGTTCCTTGGTAAGCAGCAATGCTGGCACTTGGATCTATGACTCCAGCTGTGAACCTACACTTCATTTGTCTTTTCTGACCTTGAAATAAGAAAATTCTCTTTTCCTGCCTGCCAGCTAACTAGCTCCATGCTCAGTGCCCACTTCCCTATACTCCAGTTCTATCTAGAGAATAAAATACTCGAAGTCAACTATCTTCCACACTGATGTGTCTCTGCTTACCAGGAATCAATGCCTGGGGTGCTGGTAGGGCAGCAGAGGACAGCCTCCTTCTGCCTTCCTTATTTCATGCAAGTTTCTTTGTATATACTATCTCTCTTGTAACGCAAGGCTCTGGTGGAGCAGTGTTGCTAATGGGGCAAGATAGAAATCCTAGGAGGTGGAGTTCTCTTTTAATTTTAAATTCCTTAATTCTCAGTTGTCTTACTTTCTGAGGTATAACATATAAGCAAGGGGACAAAGAAATATGCTTTTAGCAAATATCAGAAGAGTTCTCTGTGTCTATTAGAATTGTTGTTTTTGTTGATCATAGAGTTTGAACTTAGGGTCCAGGCACTGTCCCTGGGCTTTTTTGCTCAAGACTAGAGCCCTACCACATTGAGCCAAATTTCCACTTCCAGTTTTCTGGTGGTTAATTGGAGATAAGAGTCTCACAGACTTTCCTGCCAGGGCTGGATTTGAACCACAATTCTCAGATTTCAGCCTCCTGAGTAACAAGTATTACAGTCGTGGGCCACCAGCACCTGGCAGAAATTTTTTCTTTTTTCTTTTTTTAAATACTGTGAAATTTGCAGAGAAAGCAAGAAATTAGAATCTATTGTTGGGAGAGCAAATTAATTAAATGTTTTGTGGACAGCTTGACAAAGTACATTAAGTAATGAAATATGCCTCATCTTTGACCCAGCTAAATACATCTGAATATTCCTCAAAATAAGTCACAGAGAGAGGAAGATATTCTGGGCAAGCATGCCTCAGCACCATATGTCCGTCCTAGGCAAGGTCTGGAAAAATAACCTAGGTGATAAAATTATTACTGCATGTATTCAACTAACTGGAAAGCAATTCTTAAAATACTACATGCCTATTGAAAGGAAAAGGTATTCTTGACACAGGAAGCAAAACAAAAGCAAAGTGTTAAAAATAATAGAGTTATCTTGGGGTTCATTTCGCCTAGCATCATCTTTTCTGACCATCTCGGCTTGTCTCATATGTCTATAGTTCTAGCTATTCTGGAACCTAAAGCCAGAAGCTCACTTGAACTCTAGTTCAGGGCTCACCTAAGCAACATATTGAGATACTGTCTAAACACAAATAGCTGTCTTCATCTAACCAGACCATGCTCAAGAAATTATGTAGTCCCAAATGTTTGTATAAAGTACACTTAGGAAGAAGAGGTTCAGGTGTACCTTCACATACAAGGGTGACAGATAGGTAATGACAAATATTTAAGGCTTGAAGACAGAATTTTTATTGTGTTCACTATAAATGATGTATTTGAACAGATCAGACAGACAGATAGAATTGTGTCCATTCATTGAGCCTAAATCAGAATAAAATATACTTAATCGAATCCATTACATGTTACCACAAATTATAAGGCAGCTATCCAACCTGGGTCCTTGCATCCAGCATAAGGAGAATTCAGGTAAGAAGAAAACATATGTAAAGATGATCGAAGGGTTTAGTAGAAGAGAAAAATAACAAAGAGCACATATTATAGACACACCACAGAGAAAAGGGCAATTCGGCCCAGGTCAGCCATCTTGGCCATCTTCCTCATTACAGAGATTGGTCTTGGGTTAAATAGGGAGAATTGTAGACCTTGAAGATGGCTTTCCGATTGGTGGCTATCCTTTCTGTTTCTTGTAATGTTATGACTTCAAAGATTTATTGCCCCATCCTTATGTACTCAACATTTTGAGCATACTCTTTATTCTTCTGTAGCCCTCTTCGCCCATATCCATGTCAGCTAGCTTTGGTTTAGCAGCTGATCATGCCATCTGCCAGTTCTATAGACCACATGTTCTGATTGACTACTTTGCACTAACTCACACTAGAATTACTCTGATTTAAAAAATATGCCATGTTATACATGCATCTGAACAACATGTGGTAGCACATAGTACATTATGTATCAGGTAAAAATAGGGAATAAACATTTTCAGAACAAATACTGTAGTATATTCCCTAAAGTATTAAGTACTACAATTGTTTTATTGAAATGTATAATCATACATAACTGGTATTTTTGTCAATAAACCTGCTTTTATTTAGGAGGTAGTATGTACAGAAATAGCTCTTAGACATAATATTAAGTTATCGTAAAAAGAACTCCACTTCCATTTCTATTCAAGATGGGTAATTTAGGTATCAATTCCCTCACTTTCTAGAGCAATGAGTTCTCTTCTTCATAGGCAGAACACAGATTCTGATAGCCTTCTTGCTTTAGAGCTGGCCCTGACATCACCCTGACACACTGGCATGGCTTTTTCTTCCCACCAGGTTTCTATCAGATAGGGAAGCTTTATGGTTGCACACTGAAGACTGACCACCCCAATCTCCAGTCCATGTCTCCCAACTTGAGATAGGATATTCCTTACAGTACCTGAAGTCCATTAGTCCATTAGTCCATTATCTATCTATCTATCTATCTATCTATCTATCTATCTAATCATCTATCTATCTATCTATCTATCTATCTATCTATCTATCTATCTATCTATCTATCTATCTATCTATCTATCTATCTATCTATCTATCTATCTATCTATCTATCTATCTGTCTGTCTGTCTGTCTGTCTATCTACCTATCTATCTATCTATCTATCTATCTATCTATCTATCTATCTATCTATCTATCTATCTATCTATCTATCTATCTATCTATCTATCTATCTATCTATCTATCTATCTATCTATCTATCTATCTATCTATCTATCTATCTATCTATCTTTCTGTCTGTCTGTCTGTCTATCTATGCTCTATTTTGTGTGCCAGTACTGAAGTTTGAACAGAAAGCCTCATGCTCTTCCTTAGCTGTTTTTGTTCAAGGTTGTCAGCCTCCCATTTTAGCCACACTTCTGCTTCCAATTTTTTGCTGGTTAATTAAATATAAGAGGCTATAGACTTTCCTGCCCAGGGTGGCTTTGAAACACAATCCTCAGATCTCATCCTTCCAAGTAGCTAGGATTACAAATGTGAGCCACCCCTGGGTGACTTCTTATCTTCATACACCTCCTATGGTTTGTGTCATCACCCAAAGGGCTTCTAGCCATAGAAAGCTTACCCATTCTGTCCATGGTTTCAAGATGGAGGCAGCCAAAACTGACAGTCTCAAAGCCTGTGATTTCATCCCACTAGACCCTACCGAAGCCTTCACCACATGAGGCATCTCCCTGCCATATTCTAGCTCCAATCTTTTTATATCCTTTCTCCCTTTTCTCACCTTCTACCCAGACATGCATAATCTCATCATTACCTTGGAACTAGTCATCTATCCATCCCATTCCTGGCATTTAAAGAACCCCTGGATTCCAATAGCTCAAGCCTGTATTCCTAGCAACTCAGGAGTCTGAGATCTGAGGATTGTGGGTCAAAGTCAGCTTAGTAAGAGTGAAGCCCACGAGAACCTTACCTTCACTTAACTACTAGAAGTTGAGCTGTGGTTCAAGTGACAGAACACGCTAGCATTAAGTAATAAAGTTCAGGGACCATGTACAGGCCCAGGTCTCTTGTGCATGTACACAAATACGCATGAAAACACATAATGTAATCTGGTTTTATTGTTTGGTGTTTGAATAAGGCTACTTGTTTACAACCTTAGGAAAGAGCACATTTCAGTTGCTTTTTCTACAGTGAACTTGGATGTAAGTCCTGTGTTGTCCTCAAACCCCTGAGTTTCAACAACTGAATATTACAAGTACTGGGATGTTATGCCTGAATGAAATCAACTGATGGTTGAGTCTGCCTTTGCCAGCTGACACTGTCCACAGGGTACTTCTAGTCTTTAGACACTTCCTATGGAAGTGACTGTCCCTTGTAATGTAAAGACTTTTCAGCGGGGGGGGGGGGAGGGTGTTGGGCTGGTAGGGATGGTAAGGGGAAAAAAAGGAGGCAACAATGCTTAATAAGAAATGTACTCATTACCTTGTTCATGTAATTGTAACCCCTCTGTACAATGTTTTCACAATAAAACTTACTAATAATAAAACAAACAAACAAAAAAGACTTTTCTGCCCCCTGGCTCCTGAAACCTCCTCTGAAGTTTTCTTCCTCCTGTTGTCAGGATTCAGCTCATGTGTGCTCCTCTCCAAAAGGCTGAGCAAGCTTTCTTGGAAGATGCATTCTGTCTCCAGGGAGAATGAGACATAATACCTCTTTGGGCAGTAACTCAGGTTTCTGCCCAATCCCATCTGCCAGGATTTTGACTCTGCACTCAGAGCTGCAGCTAATATGGAATGAATGAAAAAGACAACAGTGAAAAAGAAGACCTCCCAAAAGAGCTTAGAGAAAGAGTCATAGATTGGAAATTGCTTGGAATATGGTCTTCCGTCCATGAGGCCTCTCCATTTACTAGCTAGCATTCCTGGGCTGGAGTGCCTCTTTGTGGCTCCACCCTTGGTCATGTATACAATTCCTATATTGCCAATGTAACATCAAAAGCTGATGTTCCCAGGGACATTGGAGGGGACAGCAAGAGGTAGCTACCTATTACTTACACACAAACTACTTAGGCTGTCTAAAGAAATGAAGTCTGGTCATTTGTAGCATTGTGTTGGCAAATTCACCATCTATGGATGGGAGTGCACCTTAATCCTAGTGGAGCTAGAAGAGTCATACAAACGGATTACCCTGAAGCTTTGAGCAGAGCTAGCTGTTGCTGCTGGCTTCTCGACTATTTTGTCTTTGAAGTACCAAGAAATTGATGAAAACATCAGCACATCAAAGCAATTCTCAGTGTTCTTTTGTCACAAGAGTTCCAAAATAAGTTTCCAGCAATAGTTTTGCAAAAGCTTTGGCTGCTCTGTCCCCAGGAGAGACGTCACCTGCCCAAAGTGCCTATTGGACCTGGACATCATCTTAGAAACCAGCTCATCTGGGCTTGTTTGAGGGCTCTCGAGGTAGAGGCGGGGGTGGGAAGTTGATATCCCCAGACCTTATGTCTTTTATCGAGGCATTATCTCTTATTATAATGGTCTCTTTTCTTTTCAGTGAATATCAAGTGTTGTCCTGAATACTGGGTACAAAGCTGTGAACAGAATGAGGTACTTTCATCATGGGGCTTATTTATTGCTGCAAAGCCTAATGCATCATAAATAAGTGGAGATTATGCAGAATATTATGAGAAAAAGGCATGGTAAGGAAAGCCAAACTGTATGATTTCACAATTGAGGGATGTGTAGCTTATACACAAAGCCCAAAAAACAAACAGCTTTAATGTTGTTTCTCTTTTTTTTTTTTTTTTTGGTGGTAGTAGGGCTTGAACTTTGGGATTGGGCGTTGTCCTTGTGCTCTTCAGCTGAGGTTGAGAACTCTATTTGGTTTTCTGGTGATTATTTGGAGATAAGAATCACAGGGAGGGCTGGGAAGGTGGCTCAGTGGTAGAGAGCTCTCCTTGCATGCTTGAGGCCCTGTGTTCGATTCTTCAGCACCACATAAGCAGAAAAAAAAAAGCCAGAAGTGGCGCTGTGGCTCAAGTGGTAGAGTGCTAGCCTTGAGCTGAAGAGCTGAGGGACAGCACCCAGGCCCAGAGTTCAGGCCCCACCACCCGACCCCCACGCCAAAATAAAAAAGAATTGCAGGGAGTTTCCTGCCCATGTTGGTTTTGAATCGTGATCCTCAGATCAGCCTCCTCAGTAGCTAGGTTTACAGGTGTGAACCACTGGTGCCTGGCTAATGTTGCTTCTTACTTGCTCACCTTTGGTGCCAACGACCTCCATGAGTCAAATCTCGAAGTGTCAAATTGAGAACTATCTTGTACTTTGAGAAGTTATAGGGAAATAAAAAATTCAGAGATATATGCCACAGGTTAGGGAGTCAAAGTTGGATTTGAATGTTTTGTCTCCCTTTGGGTGAATGCTTCCTCTTTAAAGATTTAACACTTTTCTCAAAAACAAAACCAAAAAATATGGGATGGATATACTTAAGCCATATCTTGTCTTGAAAGCCTTCTTGTTTTGAAATTATTTTAAACTCAAAGAAGAGTTGCAAAGAGTAGTGAGAGTTCCCACATACTTCTTCACTGCTTTTTTATTATGAACATACTATTAACATCTTATATAACCACTCTCATTTACTGATTCTAAGACATTCACATTTGCACAATATTTTCAAGCTCCAGATGTTATTTGAATTGTATCATATCCCTCTCTAATGTCTTTGTGTATGTGTTCTTGTATTAAAGTACTGATGGCCACAAAAAGGGGTCAGAAATCATTTTTTCCTTACCTGAAAAGGAAGAGGCATGGGACATAGTTCTAACAGTGTGTAAGTGTGGAGACTGCACATTTTGGAAATGGTTACAAGCCTTATTAAAAGAACTATCTAGTTAATAAAAGTTGTCACCCTGGTCAATTGTCCTGGGCCACTGCCTCAAATGTTGCCTTAAAAACCAGCTGGACACCCGCCTATCAAGCCTATGCCACATATCCTTAACCAGTCTTAGTAGAAATTTGCAGCCCAGAAAAATGTGTGATAACCCTTTTGAGTCAGTGTGGGACCCTGCTGCTGCTTCTACCCACCCTTCTGGATAAAGTTCAAGGACGGCCTTATAGTCATCTGGAAGGAAATCTATGTTGTCATCCTGACCATGTTGACCATAGTGACAGTGGACTGGACTCCTGCCTGACTCCATCACCTCTGACTGCTTCCCAGTGGAAAGCTGCTTTGGATCTGCTGAAACTGAGTCTGTGGTATATTATTTCAGTGATATCCAGTAACTCTCTCTATTCCCACAGTAGATATTGAGGGCAAGGATGATATCACTGGCTTGCCTCAGGCACTTCAAGGATTAGGAAACTAGAAATCCACTCTACAATCAAATCCTTGCTTGGTTTGGGTGTGGTAAAAGGCCGCTTCCAACAATAGCTATAAAGGAGAGATCTTTATCAATGGAGGTAGTAGGAGGAATGAAACTCACCCCTGCTATTAGAATTAAAAATTTAACAAAATTCTCCACCCAAGGGATGCCTTGAGGCAGTTCTGATAACCTGGTTCCTCAAGCCAAAGAAGCAAAATGGGCCCAAAAGCCACAAAGAAACTCAGGGAAAGAAAGAGTGTAGTAAAGAAAGCCTTAGAAAGGAATTGAAAAAAAATCTCATCTGGATTAAAAAAAAAAAAGATATAAAAATAAGGATTGTCTTAAAATGTTTGTCACAGTGAAAAGGGGAAGAAGACAAACCCCAGAAAGTTTAAGTATGTAACAAATGGTAGGAGTATGTCTTAAAAATGAAGCTTATGAGTAAGTTGGTATGAAATTAAACTAGCTTTCATATACATAGAGTCAGGATGGGTGAATTGATGTGGAACTATTCTTTATGTTTATCTGTATGGTAGGGAGGAAGGATATGCCCACTTCAATCTAGATGCTGGTTTAGCTAATTAGAGCAGCCAGGTAGACTCGTTGTGAGAGGGGATTCTCTTAAATTTACCATGACTGAATGACTCCTTCCCTTTGCCCTTTTGCGCTCCCATTGCATTGTCTATTCCAAAGGGTTTATGCCCTGTGAAATGATGTTTGGCAGACCATCCTTCTTGTATCCTCGCTTAAAAACTGCAATGTTGACATAGATGACTGCTCCAGTCTTTACAGGCACTGCAGACTGTTCAACAGGAACTCCATTCCCAATTTCAGGCACTCCTGCAGGCAGCCCCTGTAGTTGGCCCTAATTACTGATCATGAGACACTGTGTGGGTCATATGACATAAAAAAAACTAACTATCCTCAGTGGAAAGGACCTTATACTGCTATCCTAACAGCTCCAACCACTGTCAAGGTGAATGGGATCTGGTCCTGGATCCACGCTTCACCACTTAAGGTGGCCCTGCTACCAGAAGAGACAAATGGATGGACCCTGAAAAGCCTCTCAAGCTAAGACTCATCTCATCATAATTTTTCATTTATGCTTCTGTGCTCTAAATGATGTTAACTACCACTGGCAGTTTAAAATCAGAGACAAGGGGACAGTTTTCTTACTTCTGCTATTGTAATGTCCCTGATTGTAGCAATTTAATTTTACCAACCAACTCAACTTGTGGAATATGACAAACTGCTTCAGGTATCTTGATGTCAGACCCCTTCTCCTACTATGTTCTGGTGCAATGGAAGCCTATGGTCATACATTAATCCAACCTTGGCCTCTTGGATTTTGATAACAGCAGTTCCCCAATTAAATCTTTATACCAAAAGTGAAAATTTTCAGAGATTGTTATGCCACCTCTTAACCAAGAGGACAGATTTTATTCCTATAATGTTAGGGATGAGTCTGGTTACCTCTGTTGGAGGAGCAGCTTTTGCTGGAGGTGCTGTAAGACATAGTTTAAAACTTGCTCAAGAATTTGAGGAGAGGGTAGATGAGGATACTCATGCCTCTTCAGTGTCTCTGGCATGCATACAAAGACAACTGAACTCTCTAGCGGGGGTGGCCTTGCAGAATCATACGGCACTAGACCTTCTCACAGCTTCCAAAGAGGGAACCTATGTTTTTCTAAGGGAAGAGTGCTGATACTGTGTAAATGAATCACGGCTGGAGAAGAAAACATAAAGGTTGTAGGTAAACTGTGTGAAGGACTCCACCAGCATCCATCTGCTAAACTAGATCTAGTATGGGTTCAAAGCCTTTTGGCCTGGTGGCTAGTATCCCTAGCCACCAGCAATTATACTATTTCTTCTACTTGTTATTACTGGTTCCTGTGTGGTTAAGTCTTTGATATCACTTATAGAAAAAATAATTGGGACTGTCAAGCTGATGGCCCTTCAGGCCCAGTACAGCCTCCTGAGTCAGGAAAAAGAGTCAAGAATTTGACTCAGTTACAAAAAGAAAGGGGAATGTAAGGATCTCTTAGGATTAAAGACCCCAAGACCAAGCAAGGACACTGAGTCAGAATATTAACCTCTTATGGGGAACTGAGGAATGCAATAATCTCTTGCTTGAAACTGAGGAATGAAATAACAGGAAATTGCCATTGTAAAAGTCCCTTGTTTGGAAAAAAAAGTTGATGTTATCATACTAATAGAACTTTGCAGCTTGTACCTGCTTGTGTTTTTTGCCTTCATTAGCCTAGGCTGTGTTCATGTTTAGGGTCATAGTGTTAGCTCCCAAGTCTACACTGTGTCCCTGGCAGGACAACTTCTGTAACACCTAACAAACTTCTTTAATCTCTAAGCCCGCTTTGATGGACTCATTCTCAGACCCTGTAAGAATTGAAATAACAGTGATTAAGTTGTCTTAGATACTAATGAGGGGAATTTGTTTTAAGGATATCTCAGGTAACCTCAAAGTAAGAATAGAGTAGGATCAGACCTAAAATCTAGAAGTAGCCATGAACATCCATTGGCAACCTGGGAATGATTGTCTCCTGAACCCACATACCTGTTTCAGCATTCTCACTGTTAAGAAAATGGAGGAAAACAGAAAAGGAATAGGCCAGACTCAATGATCAACAGGTGGGGACTGTTTATTGCCAGCAAGGTGCATAGACCTTTCAGGTTTGGAGGTTGTTTGAGGGACTATATTTTGGATGGACTTATATAGGGCTTGTTTTCACAAAGAAGCAGAAAATAAAAAGTGGCTTATGCTCTCTTAGGCCACAAGGAGACTTCCTTGACCAGGCCCACAAGTTGAATGTTCTACACTGGATGAAGGGCTATTGTCCCCTGGGGACCAAGTGTTATATCCTTGGCCAGGCACTGATTGGAACCTGCCTGCTGACAGGCATGTGGCCACGCTTGTTTTCTTGTACCTGGTGTCTTGCTTGAGCTGGAGGAATTAGGCAGGAATCAATCTTTCACTCACTGTAACAAATTTTTCAAGCCAAATTGCACAGATTCCAGCCTGTTACCTTTCCTGCAGCAGAATGTGGGGACATCAGGTTATACAGTGCTGTGGCGTTTTAGTGAGAGCAATGAAAAGAGTCCCCAGTATGTGACTTCTGTTAGAGTCATAGGAACTCTTGAACAGAAAAGTGTTGGTAGCTAGTTGTGATTCAGCTAGCTGCAGAAGGTCTCTGGCATCTCTAAAGGAGAACTGGGTCTCTCTGTTGACTGCCACTGGCAGGTAAGAATGTTACTGTAACAGAATAGAGTTCTAATGCCTGTTCCCAGAGCTAGGGCTGGCTCTGATTAGTAGAACCAAAGGACGAGGCTTGGGAGTGGTAGAGGCTGGTGGTCAAATGAATCTAGCTGCTCAGCAGAAAATGGAATATGAATTTTACTAAGAAATACTGGAGCATCTCTTAATCATGAGATACCCTCAAATCAGGCTTTCACTGAGCTGGATGCAGAGCAAAACAAGCACAAAGCCACTGGTAACAACCAAAAACCAGCCCTGCTTCTATTCCCTGCAAACATTCTCCAGGAAATATTGCCACACCATGCAGAACAATTCCTACCAGATCTGCTGAGTTTCTGCTAGGCCCAAAAGTCGGGTTCCCTTTCCATTTTACTTTTCATTTTCAGTCTTTTTCTCTTGTTTGTTTTTCTATGAGATCTTCTTTTATTTGTATTTATACACACACACACACACACACACACACACACACACACACACACACACACACACACACACACACGCATTTGTGAAAATACCTTACAGAGAAGTTACAATTACATGAGTACATGAGCAAGGTAATGAGTACATTTCTTATTAGGGATGGTAAGAGGAAACAAAGTGGGAGGCAACAATGCTTGATAAGAAATGTACCCATTACCTTTTATTTGTATTCTGTGACAAGTGATCTGAATTTTCCCTGTTACTGCTTCCAGCACATGCTGCCCTAGGTCCAATTGAACACTCTACCACAATGCCTGGACCTCTGCTGTAACAGCTTCACCTAGTCCTATAATTGAATCCCAGGAGGCTGGGAATATGGCTCAGTGATAGAATGCTTCCCTAGCATGCATGAATTCATGGGTTCGATTCCTCAGCAACACATAAGCAGAAAACACCAGAAGTGGTGCTGTGGCTCAAGTGGTACAGTGCTAGCCTTGAGTAAAAGAAGTTCAGGGGCAGTGAAAAGGCCCTGAGTTCAAGCCCCAGGACTGGCACAAAAAAGGAAAAAGAATTGAACCCCAGGGCTTCCGATGTCACATTTAGAAGGCATGTTTTCTTCCTACATTGTCTGTCATGTGTATCTACAGCTTTCTCTAACAAAGGTTTTTCATTGAAACTACAGTTGCTTACATCTTAGCCTTAGGATCTGATATAGGGATTGATCTCTGGGCAACAGGGCTGGTTGAAATGCAAGACATTTCCTTAGCACAATTCAAGGGCCTACTCTACTTGTTTTAATGTTCTGGGAAAGTTTTCTCTTTTTTTTTTTTTTTGGGTCCAGTCGTGGGGCCTGAACTCTGGGCCTGGGCACTGTCCCTCAGCTCTTCAGCTCAAGGCTAGCACTCTACCACTTAAGCCACAGCGCCCCTTCCGGGGTTTTCTTTTTGTTTATGTGGTGCTGAGGAATCAAACCCAGGCCCTCGAGCATGCAAGGCAAGCGCTCTACCACTGAGCCACCTTCCCAGCCCCTGGGAAAGTTTTGTAAAGCAGTTTTGAAAGTTTGAAACAAGAAAGCACCAAGCTCATGGCTGGTCTCATTAACTATTGGGTGAAAACTCCAGAAAAGTGGTGGGAGGTGGGGATGTCTTCCTGCTTGGCCCATAGTAGCATGGCATGCAGCTCTTCTGCAATCAAGCATATTTCTACTGATCATATGTGGACATGGCCAGCTCATCCTGGTACTCTCCAGGTAGTATTTCTTAGGCACCAGGAACTCCATGTAATGAAGTTCAGGGAGTTTACACAGTGCAGAGAAGAGGCGCTTGAGGGTGCAGGCTCACAGCAGGTTAGCAAGGAACTTGAGCTCCTAGAGATAGAGGCAGGAACACAGGCCCAGGATCATCATGACCACATAGCTATGGGTAATAGCACACTCCACTGGGGTCCACACCCGCACTATCTGGGCAACCTGTTGCCGGAGCTTGAGGAAAGTAGAGGGATATAAATGAAGCAGATTGTGTCTACTGAGGTGCAACACATCCAGCTGGGCAGCATGGATACAGTCTGCCAAGAAGTTCATGTCCACATGGTTCAGAGCACAATTGGCCAGGTCCAGCATTCTCAATCATGTCCTGAACGGGCTGTAGAACATGGAATAATCAGCACTAATCAGGGGAGTTCCATGTGAGCAACAATGGATGTGAGCAATCCATCTGCTTGTCTGTCACAGAGAACAAAGACTACACCTTGCAGGGCAAGTCTTGTTCTTACCTGACTGCATGCAGTCTATGAAAATCGTTTGTGACACATGATGCTACATGAAATGCAAATGTCTGTGTCCATAAATATGGTTCACTGGGATGCAGGCTGGCTCCCTTGCTTTCAGACAGTCTACAGCTGCTGGGCTTGCTGTGTGGTTCAGAATTAACCTGAACCAACGAAACCTTTGTCTTCATCTCACCTAAATGGCAGATTTTATCAACAACCATTTTCATATGAAAGGAGTTATGTACATGATCCTGGAGAGAACATCCACTCTGAGAGCTTGCTACAGAGGAAATGAGGCATTAGTAAGAAAAAAGAGCCATTACTCTAACAATAGAAGAATCCATTACTATAGAGCCAGGAAGGGAAAGCCAGACATCCCCAACTGAGGCACCATATCCACAATCCAATAATTCTGATTTAGATAGTGTTGGCAGCAAGCATCAGCAAAGGGGCAGCTGGGCCCTGTCTCTGACTGAGTCCCTCACTGTCTGTGCATGCCCCTCTTGATATCATAACTGCAAATGGGTGAAACTATTAGCTAAGACCTTATGATAATCCTGCTTATGGAGGAGGCCAGGCATTCCCCCAATTCCCATGAATGATCTTGGGTTAATATCTGCTCAGAAAGGCCAGGGTGACACTGCAGTCCCACAGTCAGCTGACAACAACCTCATGTCACCCAGCTGAGCCAGATTTCTATACCTGACCTGAGATAATGCCAGTCACACAGTGTTGGGAACTTTTTTGCACCACAATAGACAGCTACAGGAGTCACTATAGTTAGCTTTGCCTTATAAAGCAACATTCTAGACCCATTAGTTAGCATGTTCTTTTCACAGAGACCTCTCCCTCTCCCTTCCCCCTCCCCCTTTCCCTCTCTGTCCTGCTCTTCTTGCTTTCCCCCACTCTTCCTCCTATCTATGCTAGGGATTACAGCCAGGGTTTTTCATGTGCTAGTCAAACACTGTAGCATCAAGGCACATTTTAGCCCTCATTTTTCTTTCTTTCTTTTTTCTTTCTTTTTTTTTTCTATCTTTCTTTCTTTCTTTCTTTCTTTCTTTCTTTCTTTCTTTCTTTCTTTCTTTCTTTCTTTCTTTCTTTCTTTCTTTCTTCCTCTCTCTCTCTCTCTCTCTCTCTCTCTCTCTCTCTCTCTCTCTCTCTCTCTCTCTCTCTCTTTGTCTGTCTCTTTCTCTCTTTCTTTTCTTATTTTGAAGACCAAGACACCATTCAAACTCAGTATCTGATGCTTTTGCTCACTGGCTGGTACTCTAATATTTGAGCTACACCTCCAGACCTTGTTTTTTGAGGCAGTCTCCCCATGTTATCCATGCTGGACTTGAACTCACTTTCCTTCTTCCTCAGGCTTCTGAGTGTTGGGATTGCAAGCCTGGTTTTGATGCCTACCTTACACATTGTCTCTTTCTAACTAGAAGCAGTCCCCTGAGGTCCCTCACTATTCTGGATCACTCCTGGTCCTCCAACTTCTTTATTTCTCTTTTGTGCTCTCTTATGTGCAGCTCCAGAGAGCATTGAGCTTGGGGCTTTGTGAATAAGCTGTTCTTCTACCTATCACTCAGTGCCCCTACAGCCTGTGAAGCCAATGACCAGAGTGCTTGACCCATCCCTCCTCCTTTCAGTATCTGAGATTCACCCTAGGAGAATCTGGATCTTCCCTGTCAGCATGGAGAGGGCCACACTCAGCTCTATCAGGTAAGTCATGTGACTGAGCTCTCAGGAGATGGAGCCAAGGAGGCAGTCTTCATGCTTAGAAGTTGGGACAGAAGTGAAGGGTGTGTCAAAGGCCTTAATGGGGAGGATGAGTGAAGTCAGACGAGGGAATCCCACCTGGGCTAACAACTGCTGCACATGCCAGCATGTAGCCGCACATTGTGGGCAACTTCCAGCTTGCACAGCTAACCTGTCCTGGCTAGGCCTAACACCTGCAGAAGCTACCCAGGGCTCAAGCTGTCTTCCCTGAATGAGGGGCAGTGCATTTGCAGAGCAGCCATACCTGCTGATTCCAGGGCCTGCACCACTATCTCAAAGTTGCCTTCAATGGGCTGGGAAGGTGGCTCGGTGGTAGAGCGCTTGCCTTGCATGCCTGAGGCCCTGAGTTCGATTCCTCAGCACCACATAAGCAAAAGGAAAAAAGCCGAAAGTGGCGCTGTGGCTCAAGTGGTAGAGCGCTAGCCTTGAGCTGAAGAGCTGAGGGACAGTGCCCAGGCCCAGAAGGGCCCCACGACCGGACGCCCCCCCCCCAAAAAAAAGTTGCCTTCAATGACAAAGAAATAAATGAGGACTTCAATAGGTCACCTAACTGCACAGGGCTCTGCCTGTAGTTGGCAGCATATTCTAGCCAGGAGCTCAGTGTGGCTCCATATTCCCAGAGCCCTTCCACAAAGGCATTGCTGTACCTGCACATCCCGGATACCCATAAGGTCAGATCTCTGCAGCTGATGAATCCTTTTAAAGAATTATTTAAGAAAGATTTTTCCTTTGTTTTATTTAGAAAAGAATATTTTAAAGGTTCATTCCCTGGAAAACACTTCCCCAGTTTTAAATGCCAAGACAAATAGTTGGGTTCCACATGAGAGTGCCATTAAGATACTAGAACTCTATGTACTTTTCAGGGATACAATGAATTTTGGGATGACTCAATGTTTTAGGTATCCATGATTCTAACACTAGATACATTTCTACTTTCTCAATACACTGAGAAGAGATTTTGATTCCAAGAGACTTTGAAAAATAGTATGAAGTCTTTCATAACTCCGCATCAACTCTTCATTTTATGAACTTATTTTCCTAATATAATTTATGAAGCTTTATAGTTAATTATTTTCTCCAAAGTCACAAAATCATTTTTTGAAGATTTTCTAATAGGGATAAAACTTTGAGACTGAAAGGTCAATATAATCCTTTTTGTCTACTATAATCAAGAATCTCTTAAAATTATTGTTGAATGTTAAATTCCTCCAAAGCCTATACTTGAATGGAATCGCTTCTATCTTGAGGGTATGAATTGTGTGTGCTTGGGAAAAATTCCATTTATCCCATTAATATGTGGAGGATATTTCACAGTAAGGAGATCCAGGTAGTACTTACCCACTTTGGTCTCATCTCTGTACTCTGTGCGTTTGGGCAAACTTCAACTTTGTTCACGACTCATTTAACTTCTGTAGATTCTATGATGAAGATACTCTTTTTTTGTGGGGGGGGGTCTGGTTGTGGGGCCTGAACTCGGCCTGGGCACTGTCCCTCAGCTCTTCAGCTCAAGGCTAGCGTTCTACTACTTGAGCCACAATGCCACTTCTGGCTTTTTTCTTTTTGCTTATGTGATGCTGAGGAATTGAACCTAGGGCCTCAGGCATGCCAGGCAAGCACTCTACCCCTGAGCCAACTTCCCAGCCTGATGAAGATTCTCTTAAATTTAATTTTTTTCTAAAATATATCAGAAGCCTGTAAGTATTCCTCAATACATCATGTATTCCCACAACTTATGCAATCCCTTCCTTTGATAAAAAGTCCTTCCTCTAATTAATATTAGCTAACTCCAATAGTATAGTATAAATAATTACTCAGGTTGAGGAGAGAAAGTTGTTCTATAAGTGAAATAAATACTTAGTTTTATCAAATTTTATCATTTTTAACCTCTGAAAAACTCTAGAGGTCCTAATTAAAAGCAGCTTTCATTTACACACACAAGAAAAGAGGTTAATTAATCTATTATACACTAAGAACAATGAACCTCTGAGAGAAAAACCCATGGCATTTTTAATTATGGCTGTTATTATTATTTTAAGAACTTTTGTATCCCTTTTTATCCAAAGAAAAAAATTAGATACTATTCTTAAACAGACCAAGTTTCATTACCAAGAAAGTTAAAAAAAAAACCTAAATAATGTGAGAAAATAACTATATATTATAGATTTTAACCTCAGAGAATATATGAAGAACTCCTCAATCAAGTAACACAAAAGGAAATTCACTTTCAAATAGTTGTGGAACTTCAACAAACATTTCTTCAAAGCAGAGAGATAAAGCACCACTAAGCAACCCCAAAGTTGCTAGGAAAATGCCATCAAATCACAGGAAGATACTGCTTCATGCCTTCTACAATGACTGTGACTTAAAAAAAATACAGAAAATGGTCTGGGAATGTGGCTTAGTTGTAGAGTGCTTGCCTAGCATGCATGAAGCCCTGGGTTCAATTCCTCAGTACCACATAAACTGAGAGAGCTGGAACTGATGGTGTTGCTCAAGTGGTAGAGAAAAAGAAGCTCAGGAAGAGTGCCCAGACCCTGAGTTCAAGCCCTAGGACTAGGAAAAAAAGAGGAGGAGTTGAACTCTTTTGGCACAGCTAAGGTAATGAGAATGTAGAATGTTACAACCACATAGAAAAAAAGTTGGTGAATCTTCAAAGAGTCTAACATAGAATTACAATATGACTCAACAATTCTATTTGTAAAGATACAAACAAACAATGGACAATAGAACTTACATGGATGCCAGTGTTCATTGTAGCCTTATTTATAAATACTGGAGAGAAACCTTCCGAATGTTCATTTATAGATGAATGAATAAACAAAATATGGCATCTCATAGTATGGAAATTAATGTGCCACAAGAAATAAATGACACTCTGTCCATGCTGTAACATGGACTGCACCAACCTTGAAAAACATTATAAAACTAAGTATTTCAAACCAGACACAAAAGCATAGCTCATGTATGATTGTACTTATAAGAAATATCTAGAATAGACAACAGAAACTGATAGCAGATTAGAGATTGTCCACAGTTAGATGGAGGAAGAGATGAGTGACAATTTATTGATTAATGATGATACAGTTTCTGTCGGGTCTTTGTCCGTCCCACGAAAGACGGACGGGGTCTGAGGAAAGGTAAGTGCGGCGCTCGCCCGTTCCCCAGCCTCCCTCAGCCCGGGAGACAATCAGACACAGGAGGGAGCCAAATCCAGCAGGTAGAAAACTCATTTATTAAAAGAGAGCAGCCCTTTTTAAAGACAAAAAGGCAAGGGAGGAAGAGGAACCAATCACTGTCAAGGTCATACCCTATCATGCACCTAAGCCTTCACGGACTGGTTAGGAACTGATCAGAAGGTCAATTGGGCTCTGCCCACTCTACTCCCTCCCAGCACCATCTTTGCTGCCCATGTGCTCTACAGTTTCTGTTTGAAGCAATAAAAAATTTAAATACTGGTGATGGTTGCACAACACTATGAATATGAGCAATGTAACTTAAACACTTATATATTGGAAATTTGGTTATTTATAATTCACCACAGTTTAAAATGTCAAAACATGAAAATTAGTATTAAAGATGTGTTTCATGGGCTGATAAAAACCAAAATGACAGCTCAACATGAGTGGCTCATGCTTGTAATCCTAGCTACTCAGGAGGCTGTGACCTGAGGATTACAGTTTGCAGCTAATCCAGTCAGGACTTTTATCTCCAATTATATACAAAATAAACTAGAATTGTGGCTGTGACTCACATGGTAGAGAGCCAGCCTTGTGTGAAAAGGGCTAAGGGACTTGGGCTCAAGCCCCAGTAGTAGCACAAAAGAACAAAAAAAAAACCCAAATGATAATGGTTGTTCTCAGCACTCAAGAAACCTACTAATATTTGTTCTTTCTCAATGTTTCCCTAATGTTAGGATATGAAAACCACATCCAGGAACTTTTAAAAATTCATCTTTCCTCAGCGTTTCCATAAATGCATGGCAAATCCCAGAATTGCTATACTGATTTCTATTACAGGCTTGTGACATCATGATTTCAAAACCACACACAAGGGGCTAGGGATGCAGCTCAGTGGTAGTGTTCTTGCGAAGTGTGCACAAGACCCTGTGCTCCATCCCCACGACTTCTATGAAAAAACTCCAAATCACAACACACATACTCATAAACAAAAGTATTGTTTTAACTGATCATTTCCTATAAGAATGGCTTCTATTATTTCTTTGACTAATGTTTAGCAAATCTGTGGCTCCTAAGAGAGACACAATTTACACTAACAGAGTTAAATGAAGTGATAATTTATGCGGAAGGTAGAAATTTCTCATAAACTCTAACGGAGAGCATTATATTTCAAGTGGTACTAGGGAATTTCTTTTATCTTGCAGAAACCAGTAACATTTAGAGGCACATCAAAGACCTTTTAGAAGAAAATATGGGAAAGAATAACACGACCATTTAGGAATGCCTCAATTTCTTTTTGAGACAACAAAATAATAATAATAATCAGAATGAATATTTTCTGGATTTTGAAGATTCTGTGTATTAGCACAATGAAAATATGAAGTTTTTATAAAATTTAAAACTCTTCATTCTAACAGATCACATACAGTTGGATTTAAAAGTTTCTCTTTCTTATTTGGTAAAAGAAAATGTTATATTTTGTCTGGCTTGCCCCACAGGATCAAAAAAAGCAAGAAAATCCAAGTATTCCAGCTGGTTGCTGGTGGCTCATACATGTTATCTTAGCTGAGGATGAGATCTGAGGATTGCAGTTGAAAGGCCAGGAAGAAAACTTCCTGAGAAATTTATCTCCAATTAACCACCAAAGAAAGCCAGAAATAGGGCTGTGGCTTAAGTGGTAAAGTACTAGCCTTGAGCAGAAATGTTCAAGTACAGGACCCTAGTCCTGAGTTCATGCCCCAGGATTAGCAAAAACCAAACGAAACCAAACAAAAAATACCACCCAAGAGAAAACCCCCAAATATCCCCTTTATTCCAATCTTACTTTCTCAGATATTAGTGAGCACATGCCTGATAAATCCTGCCCCATATTGGTGAGCATTGTCCCCCGAGGAAAACTTGATCATTCTCCATCATGTAAACTCTGAAGTGGATGAGAAAGAGAGGTGTTTGAGACTTAAGCACTAATATTTCGTTTAGTATCTTTTTTCCAGTAGCAGGAAAAATTGATGAAAGTCTGTTATTGCAAAATCTCAATGCTGGGATTCAGCCGAGATGCATTCCTGAGTTCATAGAAGAATTTACGTTAGGAAGTGGCGCTGTAGCTCAAGTGGTAGAGCGCTCGACTTGAGCTGAAGAGCTAAGGGACAACGCCCAGGCCCAGAGTTCAAGCCCCACGACCGACAAAAAAAAAAAGAATTTACGTTATGCTCCTCAGTTCAACAAGAAGAGGTCCATGTTTTTATTTTCCATGCTACTTCAACACTTCAACCCTTGACATTCAGATAGAACACACACACACATATGCCTTAAAGGGCTTCTCTTCCACATTTTGCAAAATATAACGTTGAGCATGTAGGTTTAGGTATCCATTTCTGTTGTTGCCAGGGACCAGCCTCGGATCACAATCCTCTACATACTAATCCTTCATAGCTCAAATTATAATGTGTACCATTATCCCTGCTTGTTGGTTGATCTGGAAACTCACATTTTACCCAAGCTGGCTTCAAAATGCAATCTTCTATACTACTTTCCAAAGTGGTTGAGCAAGTTTATACTCCGACCAACAATGCAGTAAGGTTCCCTTCTGTCCACATCCCATTCAGCATCTGTTGTTAATAGAGTTCTTAATTATAGCCAATCTAACTGGGGTGAGGTGGAATCTCAATGTTGTTTTGATTTGTATTTCTTTTATGGCTAGGGAGGTTGAGCATTTATTTCTTCATTGGCCATCCTTCTTTCCTCTTCAGAGAAATTTCTCTTTCATTCTTTAGCCCACTTATTTATTGGGCAGTTGTTTCTTTGAGGATTTGTTGTTGGGGGATTTAATTGAGTTCCAGGTATATTGTAGATATGAGACACTTGTCCGTTGTATGGCTAGTGAAGATCTTCTCCCAATCAGTGGACTTCCTATTGATCTTGCCAGCTATGACCTTTGTCTTGCAGAAATTCTGCAATTTCATGCACTCCCAATTGTCCAACCTTTCTTTGATTTGCTGTGTTTCTGGATCTCTTTTACAAAAATTTCTGCCTGTGCCAAGGAGACCTAGGGTTTCTCCTATTTTATCTTGTAATGTTTTCAGGGTGTCTGCTTTGACACCCAGGTCTTTGATCCATTTGGAGTTGATTCTGGTACAGGGTGATATATAAGGATCTAGCTTTAGTTTTCTACAAGTGATTAACGAATTTTGCCAGCACCATTTACTGAAGAGGCTGTCTTTCTTCCATTCTATTTTTTTTAGCTCCCTTATCGAAGATTAGATGGCTATAGGTCTGTGTGTTCATTTCTGGGTTCTCAATTCTATCCCATTAGTACTGAAGTCTGTTCTTGTGCCAGTACCAAGCTGGTATCATTACTATGGCTTTGTAGTAAAGTTTGAAATTTGGTATTGATATTCCTCCAGCACTATTTTTTCTGTTAAGGATCGTGTTTGCTATTCGGGGTATTTTATTATTCCATATCAGCTACTTTGAAAAGTAGTATGGAGGTTCCTCAGAAGACTCCATATAGAGCTCCCCTATGACCCAGCAATACCACTTTTGGGCGTTTACCCAAATGATCACAAACAAGGCCACACTAAAGCTACCAGCACGACTACGTTTATTGCAGCATTATTTACCATAGCTAAGATATGGAACCAACCCAAATACCCCTTCATAGATGAATGGATCAAGAAAATGTGGTATATATACACAATGAAATTCTCTGCTTCCATCAGAAAGAATGGCATTGCCCCATTTGTTAGGAAATGGAAAGATTGGTACAAATTATATTAAGTGAAGTAAGTCAGGCCCAAAGAAACATAGGTCCCATGGTTTCCCTTATTTGCAATAACTAGTATATGTCTGAGACAAGCAGAAACGGTCAGATAAGTTGATGTTAGGCAAAATGAACCCTAAGATAAGGACTCATGTTTTTTTTTCTTTCTTGTGATTTTTTCTTTTTTTGAGGGGGGGGTCTGGTTGTGGGGCCTGAACTCTGGGTCTTGGTACTGTCCCTCAGCTCTTCAGCTCAAGGTTAGCGCTCTATCACTTGAACCACAGCACCATTTCTGGCTTTTTTTCTTTTTGTTTATGTGGTGCTGGGGAATTGAACCTAGGGCCTCATGCATGCAAGCAAGTGATCTACCACTGAGCCACTTTCCCTGCCCCTTTCTTGTGATTATTTCTAACATATTTATAAGATGATTTCTTTCTTGCTATGTATGTCCCTCCCCCACAGTATAACCACTGTTTTCACTGTAGTTGATGTTGGTATAATTTGTGGAGGGGAAGGGAATAAACAAATTGTTTAAATAAGGATACAGGTGGATCCATTGCAACAATGAGATGTGCAAGACGTTATGTCAAAAAACGAACTTTACAACTTTGGTGGGGGGGCGCATATGGGGGAAGGGATGGGAACAAAGAAGGAAGCAACAATGCTTGATAAGAAATGTACATTACCTTGCTCATGTAATTGTAACCTCTCTATATGGTACTTTCACAATTAAAAAATGCAATCTTCCCTATCTCCACCTCCAGAATAGCTAGGATTATATATATGCCACCGTGTTCAATGTAAAATTAACTCATTTTTTTGTTTGACTGAGGTTTGAACTCAGGGTGGCATTCTACCACTTTGTCCATACACCAGCTCTTATCAAGTTTTTTATCTTTAGTTTATGGATCACTTAATTCACTCCAAGTATCAATTTCATTTTAATTTTAAGAATTATAGTTTATTTTTGTTTTCCTTAAAATATTTGTGCAAAGGAAGGAATGTTCTGTTTGAAAATAAAGATAGTTACCCTTTAAAATATTTACTCTGTATTGAAACTCTTAGAAGGCAAGGTATGGCTCAAGTGGCAGAGCACCATTCTTGAGTAAAAACCAAGCAAGCATGTGAACAAGCCCAATTTTACCGCACCCACACACACCCACCCACCCACACACCCACACACACACACACACACACACACACACACTACAACACTTGGCATGAAATTTTAAGCTTTACAGGTATTAATAATTTTACTTCTCACAAAAATGATTGTGTTAACTAATACCTATAGTTAACACACGAAAAGTCACTAGAATTATATATACTATTTTATTTTCCAGATGAGGAAACTGAGTCATGGGAAAGATCAGAGGATATTTTAGAAGAGGAAGCCAGGAATTCTGTTTTAGAACCCACAGGACTTAACACACTATTGACACTATAATACTGCTTGATTTAGTGTATTAAAAATCCCCTCTGTACATTATTTTTACCACACCTCTGATGGACTTCCTGCTCATTGTGTTGATTAAAATTTGACCACTTTCATTAATTCACTAAACATTTTCCCAGAGCTGCCCAGGCTTCTGAAAACACTAAGCTAATAGATAATTTTGAGGGTCAAGTAAAAATCTGCAGAGATAGGTTTGTATGAAGCTAATGAAGTTTAAGCTTATCCTCTTGGGAGCCCTTCAAGTCATGGAAGAGGAACAAGCTGTGGTCACCCAGTCAAAAATTTTGATACATTTTGAGACATATAAATTCAAATGGATAGAACTAGTATATCTTTCTAACCCAATATCTCCTGTGTCATTTGGCATGCTTTCTTCCCTTCTTAATTATTTTTAGATAGTTGTAGGAGTTTCAACTAAATGTGTCCCTTTACATGTACAGTGCATTTTGATCAGTTAATGCTTGCATCATTCTCCCCTCCACCTATCCATTTCCTTGCCTATTTTCTAATATGTCTGAGTTCCATTTCCACATGTGCAAATTGAATATTATGACTATATTTGCCCACCATTCATCCCTCTATTTGTCTACTCACTTCTCCTTATTTCCCATCCCTCTCACTCATATTTGAGCTCCTTAGTATTCTTTTGTTAAACTGTTGTTCAAAGTTGTACTAATTTATATTTCCACCAATTAAGGTTCCTTCTCCCCTCCTACTCCATTCTTGTCAGCATTTGTTGCTGTTTGTATTCTTGATGATGGCCATTATGTCTAGAATGAGATGGAATCTTGATTCTGTTTTGATTTGCATTTCTTTTTTGGCTAGAGGTCTTCTACAGGTTGTATTTTTAGGTAAATAACCATGTCCTTTGCTGTGCAGAAGCTTTTTAGCTTGATACAATCCTATTTGCCAAGTCTCTTTTTTATTTTCTAAGTTCCTGGAGTTATATTTAGGGAGTTTCTGCCTATGTCAATACATTCTAATGTTTACTCTTTCCTGTAGTAAAGTTTTAAATCTTATATTGAGGTTTTTGATCCACTCTGAATTGATATTAATTTAAGGTGTGAGAGAGGTCATATATATGGACATTTGGTTTTCCCAGCACCATTTGTTGAAGAGGCTGTCTTTTTCCACCATACATTTTATCAGATAGCTGTGGGTTCTTGTATTCATTTCTTCGCCTTCTAGTCTGTTCCACTTCAGGTCTGTCATACTTTCTAGAGTGGCTAGGACTATTTTGAGATTAACTAAGGAGAATGTGAGTTGGAATTCATTTAGTTTGACTTTACAGAAGTCTCTGATAATCACATATTGAATAATTTATTTACTGATAGTGATTGTACTGTAGCAATAATTTTTATGGCACATTTTTAATAGAAACATTGAGCAAAGCTGTTTAATTGTTTAATCATTTGTTAATGAAGAGGAATTCATCACATAGATTGAGAGAATATTTTGGTTCTCTTGCTGATTGATACATATACACCTAAAATTGATGAAAGCAACATAATTGTTAGACACACAGGTTAATGAGTGTCTAAGTAAGTTGAAAATGATTTAAGGTTAGTCTCTGGACAGGAAAAAAATAAAAGGATCTGAGAATATAGAACTCACCTAGAAAAAACTTCAGAGAGAGGATTTCACAAACAAGACAATTCAAAACTGAAAATATGGAAGAATGAAAATATAGTCAATTATATTGTATGAAAGTATGAATTATTTTTTATAAAATATATTAATAAACAATTATCATTTTACAAAATATTTATAGTATAACCTAAAATATTAAAATACCTTTTCATTTCAAAGAATGAAAAAAAAGATACCAAAGGAATATGGGATAACTGCAAAAGACGTTACATATGGATGATGGGAATATCATAAGGAGTAAAGGAAAAGAAATAGAAAAAGTATTTGAAATAATAATGACAGAACTTTCCCCAAATTAATGTCAGGTATGAGCTACACTTTCAGGAGAAACTCTGGTAACAGCAAGTTACCAGAATGAATTCTGCAAACAACAATAAAGGCCCCTAAAAGAAGAAAAAAATCCTCACAAAACAGGTATATGTGGCATGCTGTAATAGTTCATGGTTATAAATTAAAAATAGCCAAAAGGTCTAAGCATCTTTCAGAACTGTAGTACAGGTGATGACAAGTCCCTGGACACTTTCCTAATGTCTATGACAATCAGAGGGAAACCTTCCTTGACCCCATGAGAGCAGAACTTTCTAGAGGATTACGAGGTTCCTATGACAATGAGTCTGAAATACCTTATTTTCCCTGGGGACAAAGTCATTACACTACTTATAAGCTATATGAATCTTAAAATGAAGCTTACTCCTGCAAAATCTGCTTAAAGTGCATTTATGAAAGTAAGAACTGATAGCTCAATATAAGAATAAGAAAATGGGAAGCATTCCTAAACTCTGAAAATGGAATTCTCAAAGTTAGTCAGCTGACTACTGACTACTGCCCTGGACCTGCTTCTATTTTCTACATTGTAACACTGCTAGTGGTTCATACCTGTAATTATAGCTACTCAAGAGGCTGAGATCCTAGGATGGCAGGTCAAAGAAGTCAGACTGGGCAGAAAAATACCAGAAAATCTTATCTCCAATTAACCAGCAAATAGCCAGAGGTATGACTCAAATGGTAGCATGCTAGCCTCAAATCTCAAATAAATAGAGAGAGAATCCAAGGCCCCGAGTTCAAGTCTCAATTCCGGCACACAGAAAAACAAACTAAAAGAATACTGTTATGGGGTGAGGGGAGCATCAAAAATATAAAAAATAAAAAAGAATACTGCTAAAGGAAAGTTTTTGAGTATTAGAAGGGGCTCAAGGTTTATAACTTTATATTATATACGCATATAATACGTACAGCTATAATTTAAAATATATAATCAATTTATACATGTAAGAGAGTCCAATCATGATATAGATTATATAATATGTTTTTCCTTTTTTTACTTTTTTATTGTGAAAATACTGTACAGAGAGATTATAATATATTTTTCTATGGACGAACAAAGACAAGAATTTCATTTTTAGAAGCCAAACAAGTAAGAATATGAAGTGAAATACTTAAACTCTACTAAAAACAAAAATCACCAACCTGGAATTCTGAACCCATGAAATTATCCTTCATCAGTCAGATAAATATAATTGACATCTACATTAGAAGGGATTGTATTCAAGTTCACACATGAAAAAAAAAAAAGGTCACACATGAGCTTTCATTGAGACAGAGAAAATTCCAGGTAAGAAGATAAATGAAAACAATAGAAATAATATAATACCTGCTCTTGCACCAAATAGAATTAAACTTGAAATCCATAATATAAATTAATAATAGAAAGATACTTAAAGATTAAACACTGCTAGGTGTCCAGGGTACATATCTGTTGTCTTAGCTATGTGAAATGCTGAGACTAGGCAGATTGATGTTCCAGGCCAGCCAGGGTGGAAAACAAAAGTCTTCAAAACTTCATTTAATGGAATGAAGATGGTATACACCAGTCATCTCAGCAATGATGAAAATCCATATGGGAAGGAGGTGAGACACATCTCAGAAGTATATAACCAATGCTAAAAAGACTGGAGATATGGATCAGCAGTATGACACCTGACTAGCAAATGTGAGGGCCTGAGTCAAACTCCAGTGTCACCTAAACAAAGAAACGAACAAATATATCTCAAACTTTGAAATGCATCAGAAGCAGTGCTTTGAAAGAAACTTCTAGCACTGAATGCATACAGTAGGAGGTAGACCTCAAGTTATTAAACCAAGTTTCTATTTTAGTTAACTAGAAAAATTCCTGAGTTCAATCTCTAATACCACTACCACCACCCAGAAAAAATAAATGAAACTTGTAGAAAATCCATACACCGAAACCTGCAATGATAAATTCAAAAGTAATTCTTTGAAAAGATCAAGAAAATCAGTAAGATATTACTTAAGATGAGGATTAGATAAATTAACAATATGAGAAATAAAAGAGATATCTGATAATTTCAATGATGTTAAAGTATAATAAAGATAACAAAGGAATATTGTGAACAAACCTATGCCACAAATTTGATAATCTAAATGTAATAGACCAATTTCTTCCAAAATATCTGTCAAAACTTACACAAGAAGAAATCAAGCAGGATAAGTCTGAATCAATTGAAAAAAATTGAATAGCTAGGAATACAGGTGTGAGAACCAGAACCTGTCCATCTTAATGTATTTTTAATGACTTCAAGTCTATCAAGTTATCACAAAGACTTTGAAATCTTATTACTTATTTATCCCTTTTTATACTAGCTGCTATTCTAGTTCTTTTTCCATGTATTATTAACCTGTGTGATAGTTACATTATGCTTTGAGGTTGGTGTAACTACAAATTTTCCAGAAAGAAATTGATGCAAAATAAATTGTTCAATTCTATGAGGCGGTTTAAATGGCAGACCGGGGGCTCAAACCAGAATTTGGTGTTTGTGCCTTAGTGCAGTGTACTCCTCTCTGTGCCACTTCTGTGAGATAGGATGCATTTATAATTCCATACCTGGATTTCTATTTCACTTTGAATTCTATAGCATTTGCTATGGGTTCCATAGCTTTGTTTTTATTTCCTCTGTTGTAATTTTAGGTCTTAGAAAGGGCAGTGATTATTTTTTTACTCTGTCCTATTGTTTCAGACTTTTAGACTATATATGGACCCAGCATTATAAAGCAATTTTCCACTGGTCTAGATAATTTAGCACACACTGCAAACTCTGAAAGCTTCAATTGGGAGATACGTCCAATTACTTTCCAATCTATTTTTATGTAATAATCAATTTTGAAAGTATAAACCATATTCCGTTTGTAGGATTTGCATTTTGCTTAAAATAAAGTCCAATTTCTGAGATTCTCTAATAAGCATTGTAGATTATCCAAAACCTTAGCAAGTCAAATACTTGTCTCACTTCGTCTACCAAGAAGAAACCTGGAGTTCCCCAATCTTAATATTTTGTGCCATTTTGAGCATAATATTGTAACAGGTTCGAAGGCCCTTTGACTGAGGGGCACTATCATTTGGGCTCAGAGATTAACCAAAAGCAGTATAAAAGCTTGGCATCTCAGCTTCCACTTTATATCCACCTACCAGACCAATGACTTACTGTATCCAGGTTCCAGCTGAGAAATCCTGAGATGATGAACTGCCTGGCTCTCTATGAGTACTGCCTTCCAACTCTCACCACATGAACACGTGTGTGACTGGGATTTTAAAATTATGCATTTGTTATTGGATGCTGGTGTCTCACACCTGTAATCCTAGCTACTCAGCAGGCTGAGATCTGAAGATCCTGATTCAAAGCCAGCCAAGGCAGGAAAGTCAGTGATATGTATCTCCAATTAGGTAGCCCTGAAAAGCCCAAAGTGGAGCTGTGGCACAAGTGGTAGAGTGCTAGCTTGACTATAAAAGCTAAAGGAGTACATCCAGGCCCTGAGTTCAAGACCTAAGAGTAGAACAAAAAACCAAACTACAAAAACATAAAAAATATGCATTTCTCTCCTGCCACTGCCTTTTCCTCCTATATAAAGCTAAAGAAAATGTGTACTCAACTTGGGAGGGGGAAGGAAGGAGCTGGGGAGGTGGGGAGGGAAGGTATGGTAGAGGAAAAACAAAGGAGGAGGAAACAATGTTCGATAGGAAATGTATTCATTACCTTACTCATGTAACTGTCCCTCTGTATTCTATTTTTATAATAAAACAACATAAAAAAGAAGAAAATATATGCTTAGACTGGACCTATGGAACCAGGAGTATATTCCTGGACCCTGTAACAATGGGTTTCATCTATCAAAGTTAATGGACGTATCTTTGATGCTTATATTCATAAGCCATCTATTTGGCATTTTGAATTTATGACAACATTTTTTGCTAGCTTTCAGACTTGAACTCAGAGCCTTGCACTCTTGCTTGGATTCTTCTCTCAAATCTGGTGATCTCCCACTTGAACCACAGCTCCACTTCTGACTTCTTGTGGGTTAATTGGAGATAAGAGTCTCTTGGATTTGCCTACCTAGGCTCACTTTGAACTGTGATCCTCAGATCGCAGCTTCCTGAGCAGCTTAGAATACAGGCCTGAGCCGCTGGCACCCTCCTATAACAAATATTTTTAACTTTTCAAAACCTCTGTGATCACCTGCCCTTGGAACAGGTAGCAGTACTCTGTTCTATACCAATTTTCCTCCACAGCACCTAAGCAATCGTCCCAGAGAAATCTTCCCTTACCTCCTACTACCCTGTCCCTAGACACTTCTCTAACCCCAATTTCTGTCTCTCTGCTCACACTGTCTTCATTTTCTCCACACTACTTACTCTCTTCTAAAATAACAAGTTGAACTATAAGAAATTGTGATTCACTTAGGGTAGAAGCTCTTGTTTGGTTTCTATGTTTACTTCCACATGGTCCAACATAAAAACAAGACATTTTATCTGCTTCATCAGTCACCTATCCTTACTTCCCTAAATCCAGTACCTGGCAGATATAATAAGATATAAACCATCTTTTCAATCTCAATCATTTCCTTCAATACTGAGTTAAGATAAAAAAAATCAGGATGATAATTGACAGCACTTCCACAGAGAAGGCCTTTGGGTGTGATTTCTCTACATGTCTAATGATACACCTTTCAATACAGACACACATCAACCCTGATCCCAGCACACGTTGTGAACATGCCACAGCCATTGCTCTGTCATGGGATTGTAATATAAATTCCATTTAATAGTGTCATTACATAATGGAGATTTTTGTGTTTCCCTGTGAGCATGGTACTTGTTAACTTTGTAGCAAATTTAACAAGCATCTCAGTGACAACCAAACCTCTACATCTTTTTCCTGTGAAAGGTGCAATGGGGAATGATACCAGGCAGGCCTGTATCCTTATATTGATTCAGTTAATCAATTTTATGATAGAATCATTATTTTGAACTTATTCTGCTAAACTGTAGTTAGTTTGCCAGATATGCATTTTTTGAAAATGGAAGAGCTTTGTGGTGCTAGGTCCTCTCCAGGAGCAAACCCACACAAAGGGATAGATTTTTCTATATCTCTTGCTCAACAATCTATTTTGTAAATATTTCTAATTGTGGATTGTTTTTTGCAACTCCTAACTCTTGAACTCAAGTCCTGTGCAATGTCCCTGAGCTTCTATTACTCAAGGATAACACTCTACCACTTGAGCCACAGCAACACTTCTGGCCTTCAATGAGGAATTGAACCCAGAACTTCATGCAAGCACTCTACCACTAAGCCACATTCCCAGACTATGGGTTTTGTGTGTGTGTGTGTGTGTGTGTGTGTGTGTGTGTGTGTGTGTGTGTGTGTGTGTGTGTGTGTGTGTGTGTGTGTATGTATGTATTGGTTCTGGGCTTGAACTCAGGGCCTGAACACTATCCCTGAACTTTTGTACTCAAGGCTACTGCTCTATCACTTGATAGCTCCACTCCAGGGTTTTGGTGACTAATTGGAAATAATAATCACACCAACTTTCTTGTTCAGGCTGGCTTCAAACCATGATCCTCAGATCTCATCCTCCTGAGTAGCTAGAATTACAGGCGTTGGAAATCTAATTCTGTTTGTTTTATTTTTGCTTGCAAATAAACCTATGCACATTGAATTTCAAACTTTACACTGGAATATTGTTTATATGTTTGATGAATAGTGATATTTCTATTGCAATGTTCATCAGAAAAGTATGAATAATTTCTGAAATTGGGTCATTATTTCTGTAGTCAATAACATTGTGATAACAAGTCCAGTCTCTGGCAAATGATTTAAAAATTTATTCTCTGAGATCAATTCATCTTTTTAAATTTGTACCTATCTTCAGTGATCTTAAGGATTACTTAAGGAATAATAATAGGAAGTACTAGTTTGGGGACTATAATAACTGCTCTTGCATTTTACATTAATGAAATGTATGTGAGAAAAATTAAGTTTTTAATTACCTTTTCTCTGAAATTTCCAAACTACCAACAGATTATTTGATAACCTGAAGTTAGTGGTGACTCTGGGGAGGAAGGACCTTGATTTGCAGCATTTGCCAAATTTTGTGCTGTAAGTAGTCCCATAATGGGCTATTTTAAGCTAATCAAAAGTTAAGCCCTTTTATATTTCTAAGTACTTTGTCACGGATTTTTGTAAAGTCAAAGATGCATTCGCCTTCCAGCTGACTATTATACTATGAAACTCCTCTTCAAAAACATTGGCCAAGATAGAAAAATAACAGTTACTCTGTCATTTCAGAACTAAAATATGTGGCTTAGATGGTAAGACTTCCTTCAGTGCAGTTTACTCTATGGTTAACAGGTGGCTTATTGGCTTCAACTGTTGATAATCCAGCACTGATCCTAGATTCAGAATCAAAGTAAAACTTCACAGTTACAGCCAGAGTTTATTCAGTACTTGCTTTTAAATTACAAAATAAGCTTAAATAGTTAAAACACAAATAGGACACAGATTTACTTTAATCTGTCAAAAAGATAAATAAATATTTAATGGTTTAAATTGTGACCTTCAAAAATAGGTACAAAGTCTGACCCTTCTATTACCTTTGCGTACCTGGGAGTATGATCTCATTTAAACATAGGCTCTTTGCAAATGTAGTCAATAAAGGATCTTAGTGAGACAACATGTGAATTTAGAGTAGACCCTAAACCCAATGATAAGGTAATTTCAGGGATTGGATTTGTTTGGGTTGTTGTGCAGTACGGCACAGATCATAATTTACCCGAAAGACTCAGCTACTCAATCCCAAGCTGCTTGTTGCCCATGGAAATATGACCTGCCAGATCTTCTGGGTGTTGTTCTTTTGTTTCGTTTGGTTTTGTTTTCCTGAGGAGAAGCCAGAAGCAAGATTTTCATTTGATAGCACTGTAGATTTAAATGTCTCAAGCAAAGGAAAAGGAAGAAAAGAGAAAAAAATGATTGGTTCTTTTCAGGTTTTGAACAAATGTATGACCTTTGCTTTATAAAGTAACATCTAGATCTAAAAGAGTTATGCTAATTTGTTGCTTGGTAATTGTCATTGTTTCTCAGTGCCTTCAATTAACAATGCTTCCAAATAAAATAGGCTTAAAATTTGTCATCCTTTATCATCCTAGTTAGAGTGGCCGATGTGTATACAGGAATATCTTAAATTTACAGGCAACTGGTTTTCTAGAACCATTTTGAAGTAAAGAATTTCAAATGATGAAAGTGTGGTATTACAAAACAATAATTTATTTTGAAGGTTCAGCTTTTTCATATACTGCAAGGTAAGCTATTGGGCTGTTGGGTGCTCATAATAAAATGATTGTATAAAGAATTTCAATCTCCCATTTTAGGTTTTAAGCCTACAACTTTTAGAACTAGTTATGTCTTTAAAAAGTCAACTATCCAAGTGAAAAAGGAAATCCATTTTCTCAATTTTCAATCTAATTTGAAGAACATATTTTTAGCTATGGGAACAATAGTTAGCTCTGCCTGATGACATGTTGTCTTTAAATTTTATGAAAAGAAAGAATTAGAAACAATTTCGCGGCTATATATTGCAGAACATAGAGGAGGAGGTTATATTGTAATTTGATTCTTTATTATTATATGCTGTGAGGTTACAAAAGATGGTGACAATTTACATTATTCAGAGGTACAGCTCATGAAGCACTGCCATGGTAGCTGGAAGTCTGACTACAGAATTGGTCCAGACAAGACCCGCCTGCCAAGAAAGCAAACTAAAATGACGTGATATGATAAAAACAAATGAGTGAAAAAGTGGCTACAGCCATTTCCTATCAAATAAAATGATGAAAGAAAGACAGATGGGCCTCGTGGAGCAAGATGGTCGGGTTAACAGTGAGGATAAAATATTTAACTAAAGGCAGCCACTATTGTTGCAAATATATTTAATAAGTTGAAATAAACAAGTGTATATAGCCATAAAGACGAACTGTAGTTCATTGTAGTTCTCTGAAGAGGAATATGGGATATATGGAAAACAAATTATCATAGGAATAGGAATGGGCAACAAATATTTGCATAAATGAAATAGAAATAAAAGCTGTTTTCTGGAAAACTAATTGTTTTTTATAGGTGGATGATTCATAGATGATCTGTGTGTGTGTGTGTGTGTGTGTGTGTGTGTGTGTGTGTGTGTGTGTGTGTGTGTGTGTGTGTACGTGCGTGTGCGCTGTTGTCACTGGGCACTGGGACTTGAACTCAAGGCCAGGGTACTACCCCATAGGCTTATTGCTCAAGACTGGTGCTCTAGAAGTTCCAAATATAACTTCTCCTAGTTAGCTGGAGATAAAGTCTTCTCTGTCCTGGCTGTCTTCAAATTGTGATCCTCAGATCTCAGCCTCTTGAATAGTTACAATTACAAGCATGAGACATGAGTCAGTGGCTACCTGATAAGTCTATGCATGTTTTTGTGTTTTGTATGTTTTTAAATATTCTCTTTTAAGAAAAACCATAAAACATATGAAAATAAAACTTAGTTGAATTAAAAATTTAGCCAGACTTTGTGAAATATTAAATGCCTTAAGATGTGTATTGCCTGGGATTTCACTTCTAAAATAAATAATTTAAGCCTTTTTATTTGAGAGATGAGAAATAATTTTCTTCTCAAATGCACATTTGCAAAAGATTTTGGAATGTTGTCTCTAGTGATTTTGACTTTTTTAGGAGATGAATAATGATGAAATTATATTTTATTCAGGGTTCAGAAATCTATCAAACATTTTTGGTTTGCATAAATAAACAAATGGTTAACATTCTATTTTAAAATAAAACAAAATATTCTCTTTTGGTAAAGTTTCCCATAGAAACCTAAGAAAAATAAAATAAATAAATGAGAACATCACTGAGGCTTTGCTCCGAATGATTTACAGTATCCAAAAGTTTTCACTTGCTTTGTGCTAATATTGTCCATGACCATTACATGGGTTTTCAGGAAAAGCTATTATCCATTATGTATACCATTCATAATTGACTCATAGCTCTTACCAACATGCTGTTGAAATTCTTTTCACTTACTATTTTGGGAACAAAGAAAAACTCAAGGGATTTTTATGCAAAATTGGTAGTATTTCCCCCATTTCAGAGTCCAGGAAGGCAATGTAAACTTTTATGACTCTCCTGAGTCTCAAATTATTCTGCTTTAAATATTCCCTGTATGAGAAATAAAAAGAAGCAATCTATATGTGTGAACTATTTTTAATGTCAGTTTAAACAGATGTTTATCCAAAGAAGTCATACAAATCATCATCATTAGTCTTTGAGAGTATGTTCGCCATCATTATCAGGGAAGGCAAGTAAAATTATCTTAAGATATTATTGCTGTTAAGATGGCTATTATAAAAAAAGATAAGAAAACAGATAAGAGGAGTAAAAACAACTATTGTCAATCAGATAGAGAATTCAGAACCTAGATCTCAGAACCTTTGTGCTCTCTTGAGGGTAATTCAAAATAGTGCAATAACTATGGAAACCAGTATGAAGATGCCTCATAAAACTAAAAATAAAACTTCTATATGATTAGTAATTCTACATTTGGATATATATCTAATATATTAAAATCAGGATCCCATCAAAGACCTTGGAGTCAAAGCAGACACTCTGAAAACATTACTGGATGGAGTAGAAATAAACCCTAGGTCTCCGTTGCACAGGCCGAAAATTTTTTAATAGAGATCCAGAAACACAACAAATCAAAGAAACGTAGGACAAATGGGATTGCATGAAATTGCAGAGCTTCTCCATGGCAAAGGACATAGCTAGCAAGATCAATAGAATACCGACGTATTGGGAGAATCTTCACTAGCCATACATTGGTCAAGGGTCTCATATCTAAAACATACCTTGAACTCAAAAAAATTAAATCCCCCAACAACAAATCTTCAAAGAAACAAGTGGGCTAAAGACTTAAAGAGAAACTTCTCTGAAGAGGAAAGAAGGATGGCCAATAGACACATGAAGAAATGCTTAACCTCCCTAGCCATAAAGAAATGCAGGAGCTGGGAAGGTTGCTCAGTGGTAGAGCGCTTGCCTTGCATGTATGAGGCCCGGAGTTCGATTCCTCAGCACCACATAAGCAAAAAGAAAAAAAAAAGCCGGAGGTAGTGCTGTGGCTCAAGTGGTAGAACACAAGCCTTGAGCTGAAGAGCTGAGGGACAGCGCCCAGGCTCAGAGTTCAGGCCCCACGACCAGACCCCCCCCCAAAAAAAGGAATGCAAATCAAAACAACATTGAGATACCACCACACTACAGTTAGAATGGCTAAAATCAAGAAGTCTAATAATAACAGATGCTGGAGGGGATGTAGACAGAAGGGAACCTTAAGTCATTGTTAGTGGGAGTGTAAACTTGTTCAACCACTTTGTAAAGCAGTATGGAGATTCCTCAAAAGACTCCACAGAGAACTCCCCTATGACCCAGCAATCCCACTTTTGGGCATTTACCCAAATGTTTATGAACAACACCACACTAAAGCTACCAGCACGACTATGTTTATTGCAGCATTATTTACTATAGCTAAGATATGGAACCAACCCAGATGCCCCTCAGTAGATGAATGGTTCAAGAAAATGTGGTATATATACACAATGGAATTCTCTGCCTCCATCAGAAAGAATGGCATTGTCCCATTTGTTAGGAAATGGAAAGATTGGAACAAATTATATTAAGAGAAGTAAGGCCGGCCCAAAGAAACATAGGTCCCCTGGTTTCCCTTATTTGCAATATCTAGTATATGTCTGAGTCAAGCAGAAAAGGTCAGATAAGGTGATGTTAGGGAAATGAACACTAAGATATGTATTCAAATGTTTTTTTTTCTTTCATGCGATTTTTTCTAACACATTTATAAGATTATTTCTTTGTTGCTATGTATGTCCCTCCACTACAGTATAACCCTGCTTTCACTGTACTTGATGTCGGTATAATTTGTGTAGGGGAAGGGGAAAACAAATTGTTTAAATAGGGATACAGGTGGACCCATTGCAACAATGAGATGTACAAATCGTTATGTCTAAAATGAACTTTACAAACTTGGTGCGGGGGGGGATTGGGAGGAGGATTGGGTGCGAGGGAAGGGGTAGGATGTGAAGGGATGGGAAGGGGAAACAAAGGAGGAGGCTACAAGAGGCTACAATGCTTGATAAGAAATGTACTCATGGGCTGGGAAGGTGGCTCAGTGGTAGAGCGCTTACCTTCCAAGCATGAGGCCCTGGGTTCGATTCCTCAGCACCACATAAGCAAAAAGAAAAAAAATGGAAGTGGTGCTCTGGTTCAAGTGGTAGAGTGCTAGCCTTGAGCTTGACTGGACTCCCCCCCAAAAGAAAAGAAAAGAAAAGAAAAGAAAAGAAATGTACTCATTATCTTTCCCATGTAATTGTAACCCTCTGTACAGTATTTTCACAATAAAAATAAATAAATGAATAAATACATAAATAAATAAAATAAAATCAGGATCCCAAATAGACATAAATATTTCATATTTTTTGCAAAATTATTCACAATAGCCAATATAATGAACCAAACCAAGCATTCCCCAATAGATGAATGCAGAAAGTACAGTATGTACATACAAAGGGATATAAATGAGCCTTAAAAAATTCTGCTACAGAAAAGGTCAAAAGCTATGCACATGTGGCCATAGAAGATGACCCTAAGTGAAATTAACCCCAAGATGGGGACAAAAGTGGTTTTTTCTTTCTCACTGTTGTTTTTAATTTACTAGGTGATTTTTTGTATGTTCTTCCCATCATGGTATAACCCCTGTTGAAACTCTATTTGATTTCAGTGCTCTTCATCTTCTAATGTGGGGAGTGGAAGGGAAATAACAAAGTGCTGAAACAAGGATACAGTTTGACCCATTGTAACAATGAGATGTACAAGACACTTTGTTGAAAATGAACTTTACAACTCTGTACAACTTCGGTGTCGGGGAGAGGGAGGAGTTTGGGAGATGGGGAAGGAAGGAATAGTAGGGGAAAAACAAAGAATAAGTAACAATGCTCCATAGGAAATGTATTCATTACCTTATTCATGTAACCATAGCCCCTCTGTAGAGTATCTTTACAATAAAAAAATAAGTTCTGCTACGTTCCCCAAAAGGTGTGAACTGGAGGACTTTATGTTAAGTGAAATAAGCCAGTCACAGAAGAATGCCTACGAGATTTGGCTTCTTTGAGGTATCTATAATGATCAAACCTACAAAGATAGGGAACATAGTGGTGGTTTCTAACAACTGAGGGGAAGGGGAAAGTGGAATGTTGCTTGATGAGAATAATGATTGGGATTTTTTTTCTTGTGACTATCCTGGGACTTTAACTCAAGGCCTGGATGCTATTTTGCTCAAGTTTAATGCTCTACCATTTGAGCCACATCTCCAATTCTAAATTTCTTAGTACGTAATTAGAGATGAGTTCTATGGGCTTTCTTGCCAGGGCTCACTTCGTACGAAGATCTTTAGATCTCAGCCTCCTGAGTAGCAAATATTACAGGCATGAGCCACTGGTGCCCAGTAAGAAAAAAACTTTATGTTGGATAAGTATGTTCTGGAGATTGGTTTACAATATGGTGCTTGTAGTTAACAATTCAATATTGCATATGCCAAAATTTAAGATGTTTAGATTTCATAGCAAGAGTTTTTGCTACAAAAAAAAACAAGGGAATATGAAGAAATTTTGGGTTGCATATGTCTATTACCAGGAGGGAAAAAGGAGCAAATTATTCTGTAATCTGTTTATATTATCTCCAAAGGATCATGACCTAAAAGCCCAAAAGCTTTGTCTGCATTTAGCAGGTGACAGTGGTAATCATTTCTACTAGACATTGAATCAGCAATGTTGAGTAGAAATCTAGAGTGGGAAAGTGAATGTTTATGGCTTTTCAAGTTCTCAGTTCCTGGAAATTTCCATACTGATTACAAACAAGTGAGGAGAAATAGGTGAAATTAATCCACACAAATATACTCTAAAACATATAGTGGTCCTGCAAATTACACACTCTCAAACATATTTCTCATCTATTTCTGAAAACCACTCACAAAATTCTCAAGTAAAGAGAAAACTTTTGAAAGAATTTTATATTTAAAATGCTGATTGGAGTCATATACTGCTTTTTTGATTGGAAATTTAGTTTGTCAGGTAGCATTATATTTCTTCTAGAGTAAATGAGGTTTATAAAAAGATGAGGCAAAGTAAGAATGTTCCTTAACATTGCAAAGATACATTCATTTCCCTGTCCTGAATAAGAATCAATTTTCAATACCCAAGATACCTTCTTTTATGACCTTTATAGAATTTTAAATATCAGAACATGCCCTTTTTAATTGTCCAAATTTCTGACAGGAAAATATCTAAATTATTTACCGTCAGCTTTCTTACTTTTGTACTCTTAGCTCTAAGCCCAGTGCTTGACATGTAAGTGTCTAATAATTGTTAGATGAGAGGAAAGGTATTCTTAGAAAAATTCAGTCGTTTTGATCAAAGATATAGCCTCTGTCAGTATTGTTACCTTGTCACCATAAGGTATTCATTAACAACTTTTGTCAATGTAGGAGAAAATCTTGTCAAAGTAACGATGTTTTATAACAAAGGCAAGGCTTGCCATGAAAAATTTTAACTTGGGAAATGAAATCAGTATTAATCAGTGAAAAACATTATATTCTCATCTCTGTCACTATAGTAGCAACTGGATTTCTGCTTGTTTTGATCTCTATCCTTTATCTTCTATCTTTCATCTTCGATCCTTTATCTCTGCTCTTTCAAAACTAGGATTGAGAAGGAGTTCATGTCTAAGGAGGGGGATAGAAGAGTAAGATAGAGTAGAAAGAAGGAAAAAATTACTGTAGAATATTAATTGATTTCAGTATAATGCTGCCCATTTAGGAAGTATATATGGTTACTTATTTTTATCCGAACATATGAAAATACTAAGATGGTCTCAGTAAAAATAGCACTTAAACCAAAATTACACCAAAGCCTAGTGTTTACACCAGGTGGTCACAACATTTCAGGAGAATTGAGCATCAGCAATTGCACATCATAACGAAGGATGACAGGTTGTGTTCAGGATGAAAAAGGACTCAAATGACCCAGGAAGGGATTAATGATGATAACTCAGTTTTTCTCTACCACCTTGGAGACAACTCTAGAAGATCTTAATAATATTAAAAAATAATAATAAACATATAGAAGTGTAACAATATTAACAATACAGGTCGATATCTTAAGATGAACAATGGATTATGGTTAACCTTGTCATCATTTAAAAGTACAACTTACAACATAACTATGCAGATAAAATGATTAGTGTAACTGACTGTGGAATGCATCATTTTAGTTGTAGACCCTGAAGCACGAAGATATTTTGAATTGTGGTCACTTTTGTAGCATGTTTGTAATATTTGTGATGTTATTCTGGATACATAAAAGGCAAATAAATGTTTTAATACTATTAGTAAGAAATATTTTCAGAGACAGAGATGAAAGAAGAGGAGAAAGCTGAGGAGAGAAATTCAAAGATGTTGAAGTAAAAACCTTGTGTATTTAAACTTAAGTTAGAAATATTAGACAGAATTCATGATTGCTATTTTCCCCTCTAAGGAAAAATGCAGCTGTTTTTAAGGCATGGGAGTATGACAAATCAGATGCAATGAACATGAAGAATTCCAAATTGTCATATAAAAATGTGCTCCTAAATGGAACCAGAGCTCCTTGGGAAAATGGTTGGTTCTTTGTGTAGGACAGGAAGTATTCTTTCAGTATGAACATCTGATGTATTTTTGTATCAGAAAGCAAGAAACAAAAACTAATGAGGTTATGTCAAAAATAGGATGCAAAAATCTAGGTGCCAGTGGCTCATGCCTATAATCCTAGCTATTCAGGAGGTTGAGATCTCAGGTTTGAAGTCAGCCAGGGTAGGACTCTGATCTCTGGCCAACCACCAGAAAATCAGAAGGTAATGATATTGTTCAAAACATGTTTAGCTGACTTAACTGTAACATCTCCATACATCACTTTATAATAATAATAAAAGTGCACAAAAGGAAAATAAAGTAAAACTAAAAAGAATAAAATTGCAATGTAATATAAGTTGCTTCTGTTGGTACTTAAAAGGAGGCAGAGGAACAAAAATGAAAATCACATACCAAACTCATTGAAATATGTATGTCATTGTTAAAACATCAACTCATTATTTTAACTATTAGTAACTTTAAAAAAAGTTAAGCAATTATCCTATATTTACTTACAAATGTTATTTCAGATAACTATAAAGAAAGAAATTATAAAGGAATACAGAAAGATTCCAGTTAGTTAATTGTGAAGGATAAAAAAAAGTCATATTTAAACACTAAGTAATGATGATCAATATATGCCAGAACTTTTAGCTAAAATCTTGATGTAGAGCTTTACAATAAAAGGAATCAAATTGGCAAATCCTTGAATTCACTGATGGTCTTAGCACCAGTAACTTCTGGCATAATATATTACTAAAGCAATAGCACCTCCTATTATTTATCCTTAAGAGCACTTTCTCCTTCAAATAATGAATCTGATTCACTTCAGTATTTAGTGCTCATTTCCAATCAATGGGAAATACTTTAGTACACGTCAATTGCCATAGGAGGAAATAACCACGTGCATTTGCAGATATTCAAGAAAATAATTGACTAATTTCTATAATAAGCTAAAAACATAAAGGAAGAGAGTGAAAGAAAGAGCATGAGATTTTAAGACAACTTAAAAGACCAACAAATAGGAGCAATACAAGATAAACTCAGATATACAAGAAGCATAGATACGAAAATGATGGTCCAAGGCAGGCCCCGAGAGAAAATGGAAATGGGTGACTCTCTCCAAAAAATAACGAAGGCAAAAGAAGGGCTTGGGACATGTCTCAAGTAGGAGATCACCTGCCGAGCAACTAAAAAACCCTGGATTCAAATCCCAGTATAAGCAAACAAACAAAAAAGTAAGACCAATAAATATCAGCAGATTGATTTTTATGCTTATTTCCCAAAACAAAATGAAATAAAACAATGGTAATGATAATTTGGAAATGGGCTCCTAATTGAAATATAACAAAGACTCACTAATTTGGGTAGCTGTGATAATACTCCTTTGTCAGAGACATCTTGAAATGTTAAAACATGGAATAACATGATTTTGCTATTGCTTTAAAATATTCAAGGAGAAAGAGAGTAGGAAGAAATAAAATAATTTTGGAAACATGTTGATGGGGGTTTCAGGTAGTGAATGGGTGTTAGAAATGTTATACTTCGCTATACTTTTGTCTGGAAAATGTTATAATAATTCTTAAAATTTCACTTTTTGGTAAGTTGCGCCATCAAGTTACATAGAAGAGAAACATTTAAAAATATGGATTGCTAAAGTTTAGAGTTGAATCCAAGTTTAAAGAAGAAATTAAGTCATTTGGTTTAAACAATAAACAATCTGCCACAAACTGGTATCCTTTACTGATGTGGTGAGACTATCACAAACCTTGGAAGATGTCAAAATAAGTCCAAACATGATGAAGAGTGTAAGTCTTATAGTGTAGCTCTGGTCTTAGTCTGGTGTAAAATCATAAAATGTTAACACATGGTGCTGATATGTTTTAATAAATTTAATTGTATACTTCGTAACACATTTTGTAAGTCATTGAATTTGTGGGACCTTTGCTGTGCAAAGATTTGATGTATTAAAGGAATCAGTTATGTTAAATTATAATTGCAATGTTGTATAGAAATACTCAAATCTGCTGGGCGCCAGTGGCTCACGCCTGTAATCCTAGCAAATGAGCTGGCTGCCATATGAGGATCACAGTTCAAAGCCAGCTCGGGCAGGAAAGTCTATGAGACTCATCTCCAATTAACCACTAGAAAACTGGAAGTGGCGTTGTGGCCCATGTGGTAGAGCACTCTCCTTGAGCTGAAGAGCTGAGGGACAGCATCCCAAGCCCAGAATTCAAGCCCCATGACTGACAAAAATTAAAATTAAAAAATTAACTAAATAAATAACGAAATACTCACATCTGTAATCAATGGTTAGATGCTCAGAAAAATATTTGTTTCCAAACTTTCAAAAGATTCATAAGATTTTCATTAGATGCACAAAAAGACCTTAGTGAATTTTTGAATTATTTAGCACATACTTGGCATTTAAAAATCCTGTCAAAATTAGTATTCAGAAATTTAAAGCTTTATGTTATTTTTTTTACTAAAGAAGAAAAAAATCCATCCTATGAAAATTGAAACACACTATGTTTATTTTAAGATGCTTTCTTTGTTCAGGATTTTATGAACTTTTTAGAATTCTAGTATCTTTCATTTGCATATTGAAAAGGAATCATGACACTTCACATTTGTCATGACTGATATAAGTTGATTTGATTATTTGCTGTTTAAAATAGAGGAGGTTGTGTGTTTGTGTACTGTACATTCACATAATCATTTTCGTAATGAAACAATTGTATTTGCAATACATACCTCTTGGTGAATAAATCTGATCAGGACACTACTTAAGACAGACGTCATTGAGATATGCCCTAGAGCAATGTATCTCCTGAGACAATAAAGATAATGATTACAGGACTAAATGTTCATATTTTAATTAATTAATTTTAATTTTAAAATTATTTTTACATAGCTAGTCACATCTTTTTTTTTTTTTGAAAGAATTCTGTTATATAACTGCAGTCTGAAGTTCTGTGCATTTGAAATTTCAGGTATTCTACAAATTGAATATGAAGATTTCATTTATTTTTCCCAATAATATATCAACCAGCAGATATCTGTTCAGAAAGAGATAATTGTCTTCAGTGGTTCTGGGTAGATGGCAGAGGAGAAGCTGGAGGCTAAACAAGCTCTCGCATGTAAAGCAGGTTTAGTGTTCCAGTGAACAGTCTTAAGCCAAGGAATCACACCAAGTGTGCCACTACAGTACAGAGACTTTGGCCAGAGAGGGAAAATCCAAGGAAGGAAACAGACCTGAGCAAATGCCAGAAGCCGCAGCTGCAGTGACGGCAGAGGTGGCAGCGTCCGTAGCCACCATACTTGCAACACAGCGAGTCTGGGACCTAGGTGCCAGACGAAGTGGGCATGCAGATTCTACTCAACACCAGCAAGAACTGACAAGGAGAAGACATCTTCATCCTGCAGATCTCAGAAGAGAGACAACCCAGGAACCAAGACTCTGGCGTGAGTAGAAGCATGACATCCTCACTCCTTCTCAGGGAGCAGAGGAGGGAAGGCCACCCCTCCCCATCCCCACTACCAGAGATCTCCATCTTTGATACTGACAAAGGGCTGGCTGGGGAGCTAGCTCCAACTCAGGACTTGGAAGAAAACAAAAGATTGATTTAGCAGGTCACAGGAACCTAACCTGACTTGGCAGGCTCAGCAACACCCAGGGAAAAGTCACCCAGCCCAGGCAGAAAAAGCTCCACCCATACAGGAGTGGTTTTGTTCACTGGGTAAATAGAGCCAGAGGCAGCCCCTTCCTACAGCAGCCTTGACAATCAATGGAAATTCAGTAAACATAAAGCATGAGAATGGCTCCAGGATGGGCTCTGTGAGTGTCTCAGAAGCTAGCCCCTCAGGGAAAAGCTACAGTTTGCTGAAAGGCCTCAACTCTACCCAGAACCTAGCCTCATCAAAGCATCTCCAAAATAGAGGAAACAGCCATCTCCCTCTTTTGTGATACTCAAAGCAGATCTCCTCCCAGAGAACTACCCTAGGAGGAGGATCACAAAATCTTGGATAAAGCAGAGCAATTTTCTGCTTACCCAAACAAACTGACTTAAGAAACCAATCAACCCACAGGAAAATCAAACACCATAATCATACCAGAGACTCCAACAAGAGACTGGTTATGGACACAAGGGACATACAGGATCTTCCCATGCCCCTCAAAAATATCAAAGAACTCTTTTATTGTACCTTTTTTTAAAAAAAAAACTTTTTTAACTTTTCTTAATTTTTAATTTTTAACTTTAAAAAATTGTTTTCTATTAAACTTTTTTTCTTCCTCATAATTTTTATTTTAGGGGTATATGTGTGTGGGTGTTTTTGTTCATATAGGTTTACTAATGTTTTGATCCTTTATTTTCTTTCTTTCTCATTCTTTTCACATTCTCTTCTCTTTTGTTCATTTTTGCGTGACTTAATTGCTGTTCTGCTCACCCTCAAATATACCCGTGGTTGATTAGATTTAAATTCCTTAATAGCAGTACTACCTCTTTATACCTATATACTATTTTAAGCATTTTTATTTTTTAGGTTTTCAGGTCTTCTTCCTATCCCTCCACCTTTCTCATCCTATCCCCGTTCTTCTCGGTATATTACATTTCTAATTTTGCAGAATTTTAAAGTGTTTCACTTTTTAATTATAATTCTTGTTTTTCTTCTCTCTTTTTTCTTTTTCTTCTTCTTTTCTCTCTCTCTACTATCATTCTATCCAATCTATTTCCCTCTTTGAGAGTAGGACTTAGTTAATTCAACACTCCCTTTATCTTTCCACAGCCCTCTATTCCTATTTTTACCCACATCTTACCCTAAACCTAATAATTTCTGGTTTGCCAAATTCTTCTTTGCTGTTTGTAGTCCATTAATACACAGTTGTTTGATGTTGAATAAATATATCTGTTGAACTAGATTGTATCTGCAGACTTTTGACTGTTCAACTACACACTTTGGTTGATGCTTGCATTAAGATAGTATTCTAGCACAAAACTGGTGTTACTTTCATCCCAAATGGGCAGAAGAAGACGGAAAAACAAAAGAAAAATGTCAAGTCCTGGTATCTCAAGTCCCACTCATGAAAATCAGGGGACAGAAGAGACAATGAATAATCCAGAGGAGAGCTCCCATAAAGCTCTACATACACTACTGGTAAACATGGTAAATGAAAAGATTAAAACCTGCAAAAGACTCAGTGTGAGCGTGATAAGGAGAGAGGAGGCAAACCAAAGATAAATACTGGAATATCATGAGCTTGAGGAAGCTACTCAAAGATTGATACAGGAATTGCATGAGCAGCTTGAGAACACTCAAAGAGAAATAAAGGAATGGCGTGAACAGGCTGAGATCAGTCAAAGAGACAGGAATTGCATCAGCTTGCTGAGGACAGACAAAGAGAAAGTCAGGAATGCTGTGAAAATGCTCAGAACACTGAAAGAGAACTACAGGAATTGCATGAACTGAGGAAGCTAATCAAAGAGTAATAAAGGAATAGAGAGAGCAGGATGAGAATACACAAAGATCACTAAAGACATTCATGGAATCCATGAATGTCTGAAAGAAGCTGAAAGAAGTCAGGGAGTCCACAAAGAGAATGCTGAATGGAAAACAACAGAAGGAATGGGAGTCAAGGAAACCATAACCAATCAATTAAGTGATTTGAGAATAAACACTGAACACCAAATTAAGGAAGTAAAGTTCATACAAGATGTAAAACAAAGCCCCAACAAAGAATTTGAAGCCATCAAAGCAGACCAAATAGAAGGAAAAAAAATATAAAAACAAAGTTGAAAGTCTTGATAGTAGGCTAGACCATGCAGAAGATCGAATATCAGGGATTGAAGACAGCCTAGATATTATAGAGAAAGAACATACAACCGTACAAGACAAATCCATGAAATATGATAGATCTATCCAAAACTTGGCAGACACCATCAGAAGGCCTAATCTGAGAATAATGGGTGTAGAGGAGCACTTAGAGACAGAAGTTAATGGTCTAGGAATTTTTTTAACAAAATCTTAGCAGAGAACTTCCCAAACATGCAAAAAATAGGCCTATTCAGATACAATTAGCTTTTATAACTCCAAATAGACAAGACCAGAATAGGACATCCCCGCATCACAGTATAATCCACACAGGATCAATTCAGACCAAGGAAAAGATCCTTAAAGCTGTCAAGGAGAAAATATTAATCATATATAAAGAGAAATTAGTCAGAATCACCTGAGATTTCTCAGCAGACACAATTAAAGCAAGAAGAGCCTGGAATGATGTATGCCATGGCCTAAAGACAAACAATTATCAACCAAGAATACTGTATCCAGCTAAACTCTCCTTCATAACCAAAGGTCAAACAAAAAACTTCCATAGCAAAGAAAAATTGAAACAATATATATCCAACAAACCAGTCCTACAAAAATTCTTAATGATGTCCTACACATAGAAAACCAGCAACTCCACAATAAAGGTCAAGAAATCGCCCCTAAACTGAGAATCCAAGAATCATAGGAAGAACCCAGTTGCTGCAGCACACAAGAAGGTGGATAACATGGCACAAACTCCCAAATACCTCTCATTCCTATCTCTCAACGTTGAAGGACTTAACTCTCCAATTAAGTGACCTAGACTGTCTAGTTGGATTAAAAATCAAGATCCTTCTATCAGCTGCCTTCAGGAGTCACACTTTGCCCATAAAAACAAACACATTTTCAAGGTGAAAGGCTGGAACAAATTTTACCAAGCAAACGGCCCCCATAAACAGGCGGGAGTTGCAATCCTAATATCAGATAAAATAGACTTCAAATTAAAATTATTGAGAAGGGATAAAATATGTCACTACATACAAATTAATGGATCTCTCTTTCAGGAGGATATTACAATTCTAAATCTCTATTCACTGAACAACGGAGCACCAATAGTTAGCCACTACTTTCCCTCAAATCCCACATAGATCCAAAGATATTAATTGGGGATTTTAACACACCACGCTCCCCACTAGATAGATTAACTCGGCAAAAACTCAACAGAGAAACCACAAATCTAAACAACTGCATATGTCAACTAGATTTAACAGACATCTACCTTATATTTCATTCAGGCAGCATCCAAATACACATTTGTCTCAGCAACATATGGAATATTTTCTAAAATAGACCACTTTTTGGGTCAGAAAGAAAACTTGTCCAAATTCAGAAACCTTGAAATTATACCTTGGATTCTCTCAGACCACAAGGGTATAAAATTAGAACTCAACACCAAAAACCACCAAAATCCTGTAACACATGGAGGCAGAACAACACACTGCTGAATCACGAGTGGGTCATGGAAGAGATTAGAAACGAAATTCAAAGGTTCAAGATATTCAACAAAAATGAACACAAAAATTAACAGCACCTATGGGACACAGCAAAGGCAGTACTCAGAGGCAAGTTTATAGCTCTTAGTTCCTACATCAACAAATTGGAGAGATCTGAAACTAACAGTTTAATGACACATCTGAACCTCCTTGAAAAAGAGCAGCAAGATAAACCCCAGTAGATGGAAAGAAATAATTAAAATTAAATCAGAATTAAATGAATTAGGATTAGAAAAAAAACATATATAGGATCAACATAACAAAGACGTGGTTCTTCGAAAAAATTAACAAAATTTACAGATCCTTATCAAATCTTATCAGAAAAAGAAGAGAACACACCCAGAAACATCACCACAGAAACAACCAAGATTCAGAATATTATAAGGGAATACTTCTCAAAACTTTATGCTAATAAGTGTGACAAATGGACAGAAATGGACCTTTTTCTAGCGAATATTGACATGCCAAAAGAAAGCCAAGAAGAGTTAAACCATCTTAACAGGCCCATATCAAGCACTGAAATAGAAACAGCAATAAGAAACTTCCCAGCTAAGAAAAACCCATAACCAGATGGTTTTCAGCAGAATTCACACCAAGCAGAGCTCACACCAATACTGCCCCAACACTTCAATAAAATTGAAAAAGAAAGTTCACTACCAAACTCATTCTATGATGCCATCATACCCTCATCCCCATACCAGGCAGGGACTCATCAAAAAAAGAGAACTATAGGCAGTTTTCTTTGATGAACATTGATGCAAAACTTCTCAACAATATTTTGGCCAATCGACTTCAACAATTCATCCAAAAAATCATACTATGAAACAAGATTAATTTCAGGGATGCAAAGCTGGTTCAATATAGGCACATCAATTAATATAATTCATCACATAAACAAGAGAAAGCATAACAACCACAACGTTATCTCAATAGATGCAGAAAAACCATTTGACAAGAGCCAACACCCCTTTATGATGAAGGTTCTGGAAAAATTAGGAATCCATGGAACATTCCTCAATACAGTAAAGGCTGTATATGACAAACCTACAGCCAGCATTATACTTAATGGTGAGAAACTAAAGCAATTTCGTCTTAACTCTGGAACAAAACAAGGAATTCCACTCGCTCCACGTCTCTTCAAACTACTATTAGAATGCCTAGATACAGCAATAAGACAAGATGCAAATATAAATGGGATCTAAATAGAGAAAGAATAAGTTAAACTCTCCATTTTTGCAGGTGACATGATCTTGTATTTAAAGAATCACACAGGTTCCACTACCAAATTACTCAAACTTATTCAAAAGTTTGGCAAAATAGCAGGGTATAAAACTAACCCTCAAAAATCAATGGCTTTTCTGTATGCCAACAATGAGAAAAGTGTGGCTGAAATTAGGAATGCAACTCCATTAGTAATAGCCCCACAAAAAATAAATTACCTAGGAATTAACTTAACCAAAGAAATTAAGGACCTCTATGATGAGAACTTTAAAAACCTGAAAAAGGAAATCAAAACAGAACCTAGAAAGTGGTAAAAACTCCCATGCCCCTGGATTGGAAAGATCAACATCATGAAAATGGCAATACTTCCCAAGGCTATCTACAAATTCAATGCAATACCTATCAAAATTCCAACCTCACTCTTCAAGGAAATAGAAGAGGCAATCCAAAAATTCATATGGAACAATAAAAGACCCCGAATAGCAAAAACGCTCCTCAACAGAAAGAACACTGTTGGAGGAATATCAATACCAAATTTCAAACTCTACTACAAAGCCATAGTAGTAAAAACAGCTTGGTATTGGCACAAGAACAGACCTCAGGACCAATGGAATAGAATTGAAAACCCAGAAATGAACCTACAGACCTATAGCCATCTAATCTTCGATAAGGGAGCTAAAAAAATAGAATGGAAGAAAGACAGCCACTTCAGTAAATGGTGCTGGAAATAAAATGGTTAACTACTTGTAGAAAACTAAAGCTAGATACTTATATATCACCCGGCCCAAGAATCAATTCCAAATGGATCAAAGACCTCAGAGTTAAAGCAGACACTCTGAAAACATTTCTGGATGGAATAGAGGACAAACCCTAGGTCTCTTTGGCACAGGCAGAAATTTTCTTAATAGAGACCCAGAAACTCAACAAATAAAAGAAAGATTAGACAAATGGGGTTGTAGGAAATTGCAGAGCTTCTGTATGGCAAAGGACATAGCTAGCAAGATCAATAGAAACCCCCGGTTTGGGAGAAGACCTTCACTAGCCACACAATGGACAAGGGTCTCATATCTAAAATATAGCTTGAAATCAAAAAATTAAATCCCCCAACAACAAATCTTCAAAGAAACAACTGCCTAATAAATAAGTGGGCTGAAGACTTAAAGAGAAACTGCTCTGAAGAGGAAAGAGGATTTCCAATATACACAGGAAGAAAAGCTCAACCTCCCTAGCCATAAAAGAAATGCAAATCAAATCATCATTGAGATATCACCGCGCCCCAGTTAGAATGTCTATAACCAAGAACTCTAATAACAACAGATACTGGAGGGGATGTGGACAGATGGGAACCTTACTGCATTGTTGATTGGAGTGTAAACTTGTTCAACCACTTTGGAAAGCAGTATGGATATTCCTCAAAAGACTCCACATAGAGCTCCCCTATCACCCAGCAGTCCCACTTTTGGGCATTTACCCAAATGATCACCAACAAGACCACACTAAAGCTATCAGCACGAATATGTTTTTTTCAGCATTATTTACCATTGCTAAGATATGGAACCAACCCAGATGCCCCTCAGTAGCTGAATGGATCAAGAAAATGCCATGTATATACACAATTGAATTCTCTGCCTCCATCAGAAAGAATGACATTGCCTCATTTGTTAGGAAATGGAAAGACTTGGAAAAAATTACATTAAGTGAAGTAATCTAGGCACAAAGAAACAAAGGTCCCATAGTTTCCCTTATTTGCAATAACTAGTATATGTCTGAGTGAAGCAGAAAAGGTCAGTTATGTTGATGTTAGGGGAATGAAACCTAAGATATATATTCAATTTTTTTCTTTCATGTGATTGTTTCTAACATATTTGTAAGATAATTTCTTTGTTGCTTTGTATGTCACTCCCCCATACTATAACCCCTGCTTTCACTGTATTTGATGTTGGTATAATTTGTGGAAGGGAAGGGAACAAACAAATCGTTTAAATAGAGATACAGTTTGACCCATTGCAACAATGAGATGTACAAGTCATTATATCGAAAAATTAACTTTACAACTTTGGTGATGGGGGTATAGGGAGCGGTGAATTCGGTGGAGGTGGCGGGGTGGTGGGGAGAGGATGTGAAGGGATAGGAAGGGGAAACAAAGGAGGAAGCTACAATGCTTAGTAAGAAATGTACTCATTATCTTGCCCATGTAATTGTAACCCCTCTGTACAGTATTTTCACAATAAGAAAACGAGATCATTGTCTTCTTAATCCTTAACATCCATAACATCTGTTAACATTCTTAATAGTCTATAACATCTGTTTATTCTTCTGAAAGAATGTCACTTTCAACAAAAAATGTCATCCTCAGATTGCCGGGACAGAATTCTTGCAAATGCAACCAGCAATTGATGTTTATGCCTTCCAAAATTAAGTTTGAGCCTGTTGCATATTAGACAGTCCATGAACGAAATGTATTCACCTTCCTGCTTTTTTTGGCATTTTCTTTTGGCATTCTCTTCCATTACCTGCCTGTGATGCTCACAGTCACAGTGCTCTTCCTCCTTTGGCTTTGAACCCACTTTCTATAGAACATGGCTGTCATTTGGACTGCATTTTAAATAGGCTTCAGATTCTTGGAACTTCTGTTTGTCCTAGACGTCTAGCCTTAGAATAACAAGACTATGTCTTTTAGATTTTTTATGGTAGTATATTACATTATGGTCTCTAATAAGAGTAGTAAACTGGGTCTGCAAGTACTTCATGTATTTCTAGATAAATTACTTCATTCTCTGCTGTTTCAAGGTAAACAAGATTCGTCATATTATTTAGCTGTCTGCCAATTTTATTTTTCTTGTCTCAAGGATCAGATGCCTTCTATGATTCAGAGTCTTCCTCTGCTGCTATTAGAATATTTCAACCATTTGGGGGGAAGGCTTTTTGTAAATTTTCACTTGCAAGGTTTTCTTCCATGTAAGTGTTAATTGAAAAATACAAGGCAGTATTGTCAGCTTTAGCAAACTCAGTATAAAAAAAGAAAAAAAGCAGACAATGTTATTTCTCAAGACTTTATGACTGTTTGTGGACTTGTTCTGAATCATTTTTATGTGACTCCTACCTCAAAAATGCAACAAAACTAGTTCCACCATCTATCCCATAATGTTCCAGAGTTTTCCTGTTGTTACCATTGATAAATGCAATGAAGGGACCAAGGGACTCATTGAAAATAAACGTAGTGCTAGGTTTCCAGATTTGGAACTATAGTCTAGGAGTTTAGATATGACACCACAGCAGGAACTTGTTCTTAGAAATAAAATACAATCCCTACTGATAAAAATATCCTATCATTTATGAACTTTGAATGCCTTTTTTGTTGCTTTTTATGAAATAATAGCATTTTTTCTGAAGGCTAGGAAATCCAAGCTCAAGGTCTCTTTTGGTTAGGACCCAGGCTCTCTGTTTCCAAGATGATATCTTGTCACTGCACTCTTCTAAGAGGGGTGCTCTATCTTCACTATAGGAGATCTAAGGGCAAGGAGGGGACAATTCTCTTCATCAAACACATACAAGGACTTGTAATCTACTTACCTGTCAAGTACCTCCTAAAGGCAATGCCTCTTTCTAATAGGTCTTGGATGATGAAGTTTCAGTGCTAGTTCTGAGAAGACAATAATATTCTAAACATAGCAAAGCTAGGTGCCAGTGGCTCAAACCTGTAATCCTAGCTACTCAGGAGGATTATATCTGAGGATCACAGTTCAAAGCCAGTCCCGGCAGGAAAGTCCGGGAGACTCTTATCGCCAATAAACCACTAGAAAACCGGAAGTGGAGTTGTGGCTCAAGCGGTAGAGTACTTGCCTTGAGCTGAAGAGCTGAGGGACAGCGCCCAATCCCAGAGTTCTAGCCCCACGACCAACCAAAAACAAATGTCCTACACATAGCACAGATATTTATTAAAAATGAAGTAGTAGTTTTTTTTAATACTATCCTATACAAAGAAGAGTAGAAAATATTAGCAGTGATGTTTAGAGTTGAAGGTAACTGTCATACAGGAAGTGGACATGGTGGGAGAGGTAGAGTAGAGGAATGCTTTCTTGTTATGATTTGAAGTACCAATGAGAGTTTAACCATGTCACATGAATTATTTTAATGAGAATAAAAATATTTGAAGAAAATTTTGAGTGACAGCCAGACATTGACATTGCAGAAGAACTAAGTCTGATGTTAAAAATCAACCCATTCTAAAATGGAATCTGACAGAGTAGAAATCCTAGAACCCGAGATGAATGCTAAATACTTAAAAGGACTAGATTTTAACAAGAGTATCTGCCTCTTAGTTTTCTATTGGGCCCTTCAAATTATGTAGCCAGAGTGACCAATAATAATTACTTGGATTCTAACAATTCTGATTAATTTTGACTGTTTTTGAGATATATGTAAATAGATTTATGTACTATGTGTTTTTCTTTTGTTTGGTTTCTTTCATTCAACACTGTATTTGTGAGATCCTTCCATATTCGTGTATTTATTGGTAGATTATTTATACTCACACTGCATAGCACTGTTTTCAAGACTTTGTATGTTTAGAAAAAATCTGGAGTGTTTATTAAAGCAGATCTCTAGATCCACTTTCAGAACTTCTGTTTTAGCTACTCTAGGGTAAGTTTTAAGGGCTGGTTTTACTAACAATGCCCATATGTGATGCTGGAATGGGGATCGTATCTTGAGAACCATTTCTATAGAGGATGCCATATAGGAATAGACTACCATGCTTTCAATATGCATTTGGTTTGTGATTACTGTTTTCTTTCTTGAGATAAGGTCTCCCTGTTGCTTAGGTTGGCCTGGAACTCTTTATCAGAATTCCCACTTCTGCCTCTCAAGTGCTGAACTTACAGATATATACCACAATGCCCACCTTTTTCTGATCACTTTAAAAAATATTATCCATGTATTTACTTTTGGCTATACTAGTTTATTCTGATAATCTTCATTAATTCCTTTATTAAAAATAAATAGCTCATGTAGTGAGACTATGTATTATCTTATTTTAAAAAATACATTGTACAGACAAAGGATAATAATGACATCATATTGTTTTCTGAGTGTCAAGCAATAAACTCATTTTATTACCATCTCCAGTTTGCTTATGAGAAAGTAAAAAGTATAGGATGCTGAGGTTGGCAAAGTTCAAGGACATGTCCTTAAGTACCACATCTCTTCCCCTAGACATGCCATATTAAGTATGACAAGCCAGAAGTGTAATCTATATAGGTATAGATCAGAAGATACAGGAGAAATCACTCTCACTGCAGAAATCTCTGCCTTGCATTCATAGAGCCAATACTCCAGCTGATGGGACAGATACAAAGTATATACAATAAAGGATAACAGCAGGTAGGTGGGTACAAGTCAGTGAGCTCAATTTCATTTGATAAAATATACAGAAATAATTTAAAAAGAAAAGAATTGAGTCCTACAATCCACGGAGAAATTTAGTAAACAATGTGAAAGGGCCTTCAAGGCAAGGAGGATATTCTGAGTAAAATATCATATGTTCTGACAACTGAAAATAGTTCTATCTGGTTGAGACATGAGGTGAATACGGATGAATTGCATCGTAGAAAACACCTCATGGGGGCTTTGTTATATGAGAGTTTAGAAAAAAGTAAACAAGGGAAATGCGGTCAGATTTGCACTGTGTGTGCATGTGTGTGTATGCGTAGGTACGCATATGTGCAGAGCATGTGTGCACTGGGCCTGGAGCTTGAATTCAGAGGCTAGGTATTGTCCTCAAGGCATTCTGCTGGTTAATTGAAGATGAGACTTTGGACTTTTTTTCCCTCTAGCTGGCTTCTAACCTCAGTCCTCAAATCTCAGCCTTCTGAGCATCTGTGATTATAGATACGAGCCTCTGGTACCTGGTTCAGAAGTAGAAACGGTCAGATAAGTTGATGTTAGGTGAAATGAACCCCAAGATAGGGACTCAAATGTTTTTTTTTCTTACTTGCTATTGTTTCTAATATATTTATGAGATGATTTCTTTGTTGCTTTGGATGTCCCTCCCCCACGGTATAACCCCTGTCACTGTATTTGATGTTGGTATCATTTGGGGAAGGGAAGGGAAAAAGCAAAGTGTTTAAATAGGGATACAGTTTGACCCATTGCAACAATGAGAAGTACAAGACGTTATGTCGAAAAACGAACTTTATAACTTTGGTGCGGGGGAGGGGGGAGGAAGACGGGGAGGTGCGGGGAAGAAGGGGAGATGGGAAGGGATGGGAAGGGTAAACAAAGGAGGAGGCAACAATGCTTGATAAGAAATGTACTCATTACCTTGCTTATGTAATTGTAACTCCTCTGTACGGTATTTTCACAATAAAAATAAAATAAAATAGGTTTAAAAATTTGCCTTTTAAAAGATCACTAAGATGTCAGATAAAGGATAGACTATAAAAAAGGAAGAAAACAATACATTGTCATAACTGAAACTTTTAAGGAGTATTCAGTCAATAGTACATTTTCCTCAAAATTTCTAGCCATAATAGAGCAAGTGATTGATATAATTTTTGTTAGGCACTTTAAGTAATTTCTAATATTAATCTATCTATGCCTACTATATTTATTATCTACTAAAACAAAGATAATGATAAAAATGTCATTCCATTGTAATACTTCACTTGAAATCACTCTGTCTCCAAAGATAACACAATAGATAAGTTACAAAAGTATTCTGGAAAATTACAGACTTGAAAGAAATTGAACTGATTGTAAAAACAAATTATTTCAACTTGATTGATTGGTTCTAAGAATACAGAGTACTTCTAAAGGGTTGGGTATAACAATAGTCATGAAATTAAAAGAAGTGATATTCCTCTGGTATGTGAGAACTCTCTGTTATAGAGCTACAGAACTAGGTATATACATACTCTGTTCCACTTGAGCAGTACTTTCAAAAATTTTAGATACACTGAAAATGTTAATTATGACGATGGCATTAATGATATAGGTAACTACTGTTCATTAAGTGCTTATTGTGAATTGAATGTTTCATTTTTAAATTAATTTTATTTCTAATTAACATTTTTTATTATTGTATAAGTGGTTTCAACTCAATGGTCAAGTGTTTCATTTCTATTATTTCAATTATATAGATTAACTATCCTTTCTTTGAAATGTTAGGCATCAGAAGTGTTTTAGATTTCAGATCTGTGATTGGATTTTGGAATATTTGTACATGTGTGTGTGTTTGCATGTATCTTTTAGGACAAGATTGAAATAAAAATATGAAATTTACTGTTTCATATACAATGTACATATTCTGAGGTGATTATATATATATATATATATATATATATATATATATATATATATATATATACAGTGTGTGTGTGTGTGTGTGTGTGTGTGTGTGTGTGTGTGTGTACCTTCATTTTCGCTGAATTACATCAGAGGCAATTGGGAATTTTCCTCTTGTGAGGTCGTGTCAATTCTCTGAAAGCTCTGGATTCAAGTATTTTGGACTTTAGATGTTCAGGTTAGGAATATTCAGCCGTTTCCAATTCTATGAAGCTGGTATCATTATTCCCAATTAGCGCTAACAAAACTAAGGCTTAAATAATTTATCCAAAACACTCACATTGAATGTGTTAATTACTTACAATGTGAGGATTTTAAGCCTCACATTTATGAGGGTTTTAAGACTCACATGAATGTTACCTAGAAACTCATGTCTTCAATTACGACATAAATCTCTTTGTTCTCTAGAACTGCATGTGATACTCAATTTTCAATAAATAACTGGCTCAAAAATACATGAAATATGTCAAACAATGCATTGAACAAAGCTTTTTAGGGCCTAAATAACTTTCTTTAAATCTTCATAAAAGATAAGAATGATACACAATTAACAGAATTATATCCCATAATTATAGCCATAAGGAATAGGACTATAATTATAACCATAAGGAATAGAAAAAATGTGTAAAATTTAGAACTGATTTCAAAACATTTTCTCAATTAATTCTAAAAAAAAAGAAAGATAAACATAATGAAAGTAGAGATCTCTATACAATGGACAAGAGAAGGGGTTTAAGAGGAAGATTTATATGCAATGGGAACTAGAACAATAGATAAAATATATGTAAGCGCTCGTGCTTGCTATCACAGCTACTAAGGAGACTAAATCTGAGGATCCTGATTTGGAGCTTAGCCAGACAGGAAAGCCTGTGAAATTATTTCTGATTAACAAGAAGTAGATGAGTGGTTTAAGTGGTAGAGAGCAGAGAGCCAGCCTTGAATGAAAAAAAGCAAGGGAAAGCACTCAGCAAGCCCCAGTACTGGGAAAACAGGGAACACACACACACACACACACACACACACACACACACACACACACACACACACACACACACACACACACACACTGCACATAGATATGGAAACTGAGAGTGTGATAGGGCTTAAGGGTTTGGTGGAAAGTATCCCTTCTGATTGCTTTGGTAATTAAACTTTATATCATAACATTATAGAGAGGAATGACCCCCATGAAAATATCAAGTAAATATACAGACATAAAACTATGAGTATTTCAACCCCCAACTCTAAAGCAGAGGGAAGACATTGGGATTTTGTAGAGGGATTAGGCAGCCAAGAGTTGGAGTGTTAAGTTCTGGTTAGCTTGGAACTTGTGTGTCTCAAAGTTTTTGACTATTAAAGGTGTATGTTCTGTTGGGCACTAGTGGCTCACCCCTGTATATCTTAGCTTAAAAATTGCTTTTTACATATAAAATTAATGATTATAAATACTAAGAATGAAGTTGACATAACTAATTTAAATATTTCATTAGTTATTTCTGGACTTTGACTTTAGTCAGTTTCATATTTCGAAACTAATTTCAAAGTATTTTTATGCTTCCAGCACTTATGTAAGTCCTTGAAATGCTAGCAGGTGCAAGGCTTAGGTCCTATATTGTATAACAGAACCAATGGTCATGCACCACATGTTACATTGAGTATGCACTGGTGTGGCATGAAGACAGGCACACTTTCTCCTGCATCAACCTATGAGGGAAAACTCCAGTCATTCTCATAGAGGGTTTTGAAACAGAAGTTCAAATTCTACAAATACACACACACACACACACACACACACACACACACACACACACACACACACACACACACATACACACACACACACACACACACACATAGGCATTTTACCAGGGGCAAGATCACAGAAGATCCATCCTCTTTCCAGCAGTCCCTTTCCTCCAAAGGCTTTTCACTTAGCAACCAGTAATTTTGTCTGACTTATCTCTTAGCATTTATTATAAATATAAAATGGTAAATTTCTAACTACATTGTTCTCTCTGATGTATTCAGTGTCACACTTCTACTGTAAAAAGAAGCCTTTCCTTCACATCTATTTACTATCTAATTTATATAATTATCCATACATCTACCCACATAGCTATCTATCTATCTATCTATCTATCTATCTATTTATCTATCTATCTGTCTGTCTGTCTGTCTATCATCACTGGTGTCTTGCACTTTTGGAAGAACCAATGTGTAGCCTTGGATTCTTATTCTATCCAATGGATTATTGTCTACTTACATTTTCATAGATATGGCCAAATGGGACTTTTTTAGAATTGATCAATTGCCATGTTTTTTTGTGGTGTCCCCAGATATTTATATATATTATTTTCTTAGGAACTCTAGATCTTATTAGTGTGGAAAGGTACTAAGGAAAAAAGAATTGAGTGCTTGATAATGTGTTTAATTAATTTTCTTTAGTAAAGAAAGCTAGAAAACACAAAATATGTCCATGCATTCAAACTTCTACTAAGCTTTACATTCTAATCCAGACTTCATAGAATTTTTCCTTTACTATCAATATTCCATTTGTAATGCCCATCTATAATGAGAAATTTTGTTCCCACTATAAATACATTTCCTTACTTGTTCAATTTATGTAGTTCTACAATATACACAAAGTTTCAGAATAACTAAATTCTTACACTCCTAAAAAGGACAGCAAAAAAGAGTTTATAATTTTTCCAAGTTTTTATTTAGTAAGAGCTTGCTGAATAACCTAGGGTAGCCTCAAAAGCATGATCCTTCTGCCTCAATCTCCCAAGTAATAAGTATACAAGTCTGTTTGACCACCACCTCTAACATTGCCTTTGCTAGGCAAGCTTTTTGCCACTAGCTATATGTTAACTCTTTATCTTCTTTAGATTAAAGATATAACGTAAAGCTATTATATGCCAAAATAACTGGGATAAGTTGGATTTATTTAATACTATTTCTGGTTCATTATCAAATGTGAGGTATGGATAATTTCTACTCCACTTATTAGCTTAAATAAAACTTTCTAATGCTCTGAATTAAGTTCTGTTAGGTGATTTCAGTATCTTTGTTTTTCTGTGAAGAAATTTCCCTTTGAATCTGTTGTGTTTCAAAATAGCAGTGATCTAGTCTCTCATTTCAGCTCTGTTAACCTCTGAACAAGTGGTGAGTTTCAACACACTTTTACTGAAAAAATTGAATTTTATGTAATAATTGCTACAGGATTTTTTTTAAAAGTAGGAATTGGAAGAGGTAAGTTGTTACCTATCTTTCTGCTCTATTCCACCTCTTTTCTTTCTGATTTCACAGGCAGAAGAGATACTATTTGAAGTTTGTTGACAAACATTTCTTAAGATGTTGGGTATATTCTAGGCACTGAAACAACTAGATCTATCTGAGGATTAGCATCTAGTGTCAAAATGAAATTGTCCTGTGACATGAGGCATCCACTGAGAACATTATAAGCTTTTTCTACATGATATATCAAAAAAGTACATGTTTTTATTTGACTAATAATAAGCACATTTCTGTTTATTTTAAAGTATATTTTTGCCTGGTTTGCTTTCCCTCTAGTGATTAAATGGCAAAACTAAATTTCTCACTTGGAGTCCTATGTATCAAGTTTGTGTAAGAGTGTGAAGATCCATTACTGACATCACTATACTATAAATCATTGTAAATAATTTTTAAGATGGGTCAAATCTATGTAACCTAATTTGGACCCACCAAATGAAAATTATGTGTTCAAAATTAATTTTTTCATATGTATTTACAAATGATAAAAAGAAGACACAAGACAATGTATCTTCAACAATAGGGGAAAACCTCTTCACACAAAATTTAAATTAAGTAGGAAAAATATTAACATGAAGTGTTTTTTGTCTCATTTTCTCCCTAGATTCTATGAGGTGTGCACCATCTTTCTCTATAGTCTAAACAGATTATTGCTTATTTCTGTTAAATTCCTATGATGCAGTTGATAAGATTTCCTTCTTTTGCCTTAATTGCTGGAGAAAAGAGTATAGTAATGAACTAGAGAATGCACAAGGAACTCCCATGGACTTATGAGCAAGTTTATGCTAGAATCCAGAAAATCCTTTCCCTGTATCTCTCCTCTTCTGAAAGGAAAGCCTTGGATAAAGCCAGTGTTTATTACTAAATAATGGTCCATTTTGAGGATATATTTTTTGAAGATTTAAAATTATATGATGTTCCTCATACTTTGACTGATGGTTAGTGATCATAAGCAATTTGTAGGCCTTATGTGGGTTCTCTTTCTTTTTCTGTGCACAGGTCTGTTCTGTGGACAAATATAAATTAATGCTCAGATACAATTTCTGTTATGTATGATTGGGTGGAAAGGGGAACAGTAAGAGGGATAAACCTGATATTATTCTTAATAGTGAAGCGAGAATAAAGCCAGTCACTGCAGACACAGCACTTATACACTCAGCAGCATGCACTGGAGGATTTTTTAAATTTTAATTTTATTATAAAGGTGTTATACAGAGGAGTTGCAGTTATATAAGTAGTGCAATGAGTATATTTCTTGTTGAACAGTGTTACCCCCTCTCCTGTTTTTTTTTTCTTTTAGAGGATTTTTCTGACACGAGACAACAAAAACAGTGCCTACAAATTCCAGGAGTTGGTTCTATGAGTTATCAATCATAGTTTTTAATGGACACGAAGTCAAAAGTGACCATGCCTGGCCTTGTAGCAAGATTCAAAATGTTGGCCAAATATTGTCATAAAACATTCAGGTGTTAGCTGGCTGGTGGCTCATGCCTGAAACCTCGCTACTCAGGAGGCTTAGATCTGAGGATTGAGGTTCAAAGCCAGACTGGGCAGGCAATTCCGTAGACTCATCTCAAATTAAGCACCAAAGACCTGGAAAAGGAGGTGTGACTCAAGTGGTAGAACATTAACCTTGAGCAAAAACCTCAGGAACAGCAAGCTGGCTCAGAGTTCAAGCTGTAACATACCAAAAAAATCAATCAAACAAACAAAAAGAACTGATATACTCAACAATCTTGTTAAGGGAGGTTTTCAGAAAACAGAAGGCAGACAAGAGCTAGGTAACAGAATTGCTAATACAGAGTAAGGGCCAATTCCTAAGAATTAAATCTCAATGTATCCTGGGTTTAGGTTAACATACAAGGTCTCTAATGATTAGATGTTAATTAGGTTACTTACAGAGGCTTTAATACTTTGGCCATAAAATATATCCATTTCAAACAGGTGTTACTTCATACAAATAACACCTTATATGAAGCATGTCTATGTGGGAATCTATACGATTGGATTCCTGTTATGTTTACAATAAACAATCTTATGCCAGGTATACCCCGCTGTGAATGACAACTTTCTTGTTAGCAATACCCTGGGTTTTTGGTTAAAGGATATTATCCTTAGAATATTTGTTTATAAGGATATTTAACTAGTCATCTTTTCTCTTCCCTAGAAGTATCCTCTTACAATGGAAACGAATGAATTGGAAACCTTTTGTTTATTTCCCAGATGGCAAAATCCAGTGGGTTGAAATCCAGCCAAGTTCTTCCTTTCTGAAATCTGAATTCATTTTGTAATTACTTAAGAACAGAATCAGATAAACTTTAAGGAATTTTGTTTGTCTCATATTCATTTACCTAGTAAATGTATCTCACATCAAATTTTAATAGGTAAAACAGTTCAAGCATTGGTGGCTCATGCCTGTAATCCTAGCTATTTAAGAAGCTGAGGTCTGAGGATCATGGTTTGAAGCCAGCCAGGACACAAAAGTCCATGAGACTCTTACCTCTAATCAAACTCTAGAAAATCACAAGTGGCTCCATGGCCCAAAGTGGTAGAGCACTAGCCTTGAGCAAAAGAGCTCAGGGACAGTGCTCAGACCCTGAGTTCGAGCACCACGACTCACACAAAAAAAGGAAAGGAAAGAAAAGAGGAACGAGAGAGGGAACGAAAGTGGGAAGGAAAAGGGGAAGGGAAGGGAAGGGACGGGAAGGGAAGGAAAGGAAAGGAAAGAAGGAAAGGAAAGGAAAGGAAAAGAAAGGAAAGGAAAGGAAAGGAAAGGAAAAGAAAGGAAAGGAAAGGAAAGGAAAGGAAAGGAAAGGAAAGGAAAGGAAAGGAAAGGAAAGGAAAGGAAAGGAAAGGAAAGGAAAGGAAAGGAAAGGAAAGGAAAGGAAAGGAAATCACTGGCCTTGAGCAAAAGAGCTCAGGGACAGTACTCAGATCCTGAGTTCAATCACCATGAGTCACACATACAAAAAGAAGAAGAAGGAAAGGAAAGGAAGGAAGGAAGGAAGGAAGGAAAAAGTAAGGAAAGAAAAAACTTACACATGATACTTAAAAACGTGCTCTTTACTATCTGGCATAAGGGAGATGGGACAAATTGATATAATCTGGGCAGTTTTTGTGAGCTTTCCTCTTTGAATTTAACTTATTCTCTCAGTGTGATATAATAAGGATGCATTATGCTAGGGGATGATATCCTGTCTTATAAAATCAAAGCATACTCACCCAAAATGCAAAATAGGAGTAAACGTAATAGAGTAAGTCACATGTACTAATGTTAGTAAATAGAATAAATAGAGTAAGCGTACGTAAAAGTAGTAGAGTAAGTAATATTTACTAATGTTAGTAAATATCCTTTAATGATATATATTCTCTCTTGAATGGGATCAACTTAATTTATCATTAATAAATTCATGACCCATTATCAAATTCAGAAATCTCTCTTAGCAACATCTCATACCACCTGGAAATATTTTGTAAAGAAATTGTTATATCTCAACCATAGCTTCTCATGAACAGTTTCATATCAAACTAAATGTCAGTAGATTTCCTTCCAGTTTAGTTTTTGCTCATAGTTAATGAATAAGCAAGAATTAGATATCTTGCATATAAATAATACAAAAGAAAAGAAAACTGAGCAATATTAGGACTATGAGTCTGTTGGCTTTGTGTCTTCCACTTGATGGGCTTTGATACAATAACTACTATGAAAATTTACTTTTTAAAAAAGAATCCATGGGCATTTAGAGCTATAACATCAGTGCAGAGAAATTACACATGGTAGGAGCATACAGCTTCTCTGAGACTTTTGACAAAATATGTGAGCAATGGTACATGCCATATAAATCTATTTTTATTTCATATTTATTTATATTTATAGTGTATTTATTATATCATAATATTTATATATTTATTGCTGATACCATGGTTTAAACTCAAGGTCTTGTGCTTGCTTAGCTTGTTTTCTTTGCTGGCATTTTACTACTTGAACATGTCTCCAGTCCTGCTTTTTGCTGTCTATTTCAGAGATAGATTCCCAAGTACTTTTCTGCCTGGGCTGGCTTTGAACAGTGTTCCTCTGAATCTGAGCCTCCTGAGTAGCTAAGCTTATAGGCATAAGCCAACTCTATTAAGCCACCTCTGTTTTGGAGATTTCATGACAGTTCAAATGTAACTATAGGCTTAAAGAGAAAGATATACAGGATAGACTATTATATATTTTTGAAAAGCAATTAAATTATAATCAAATCCACGTCCTTGAATATAGATGATATAGATTTTAAGAAAAAAGTTTGAAACTACTAATTTGCCAATCTTAATGAGCTTTTATTTATTTATTATTGTCTAATCTATTATTGAAAATAGCTCTAAAAAAATCTTATGTTCTACCCGTATTAGTAACATCTCAATGTGGAAACAGCTTTTGCTTGAAGTACAATTGAATCTCAATGTGGATGGTACTCAGGAGTTTGTAGAGGAGCCTCTGCTGGCCTCCTAAAGATGTGCCTACTGCCATCAGAGTACTGGCTGCCAACCTTCTGCCTTTCAAGTCCAGCAGATGAGGGATTCTAAGAAACATCACTTCTTGCCTGTGAAACACACTAGGCATAAAAAGAGGGTTACTACAGGCCAAGGATGGATACTATAGCTTACTATCTCACTATCTGGTACATTGAAATTTTATTTAAAGCATCTGTACACAATCTTTGTATGTTAACATTCATGTATTTACCTCAAAGATATGAATTATATCTTCTTTATATAAAAATTAGCCACTTTAAAGTATAGACTGAAGGAAATTCAAAATGGATTTGTCTCATAGTTGAAAGTAATCATGTCAAGAAGACATAACCTTTTGATACTTATATTTATCATTTTAGTCACAAATGTTGCAGAATACTCTGAATTTTGCTTTGTGTTTTGATAAGCAAGAACTGTGGTTTATCATTCTTCAGTGTCACAAGCATGACTAGAAGACAATAATGGTTGGGATAAATTTGTGATCTTTTCTTCATTAGAAAAAAGGTTTTAAGAATCAACATATAAGTATGTATTTACTTCAGTTAACAATACTATTTTTAAGTGTTTAATATTTATTTGAAATCATTCCAGGGAACCATATGGAAGGGGCTAATAATATTCCTCTTCCTACTACTCGTCTTCCTCCTCCTCCTCTTCCTCGTCCTCCTCCTCCTCCTTGTCCTCCTCTTCATCCTCCTCCTTCTCCTCCTTCACGAGTCCTGGGCTTGAACTCTGTATGGGCACTGTCCCTGAGCTGCTTTTGCTCAAGGCTAGCAGTATACCACCTGAGGCACAGCACTACTTCTGGCTTTTTCTGTTTATGTGCTACTGAGGAATCAAACCCAGCGCTTCATACATGCTAGATAAACACTCTACCACTAGGCCACATTTCCAGCCCAACAATACTATTTTTAAATTAAGGATCTGTAGGAAACAAATTGGTAGTTTGCCAATTTGTTTTTCACATGAATGGTTTATACTGGATATATTTATGAGTTATTGAATTATCAAGTCCTTTTATGTGTAAAATTGTTTGAAATGATGCTATATATCAGACATTCATATCTAAATTTTATGAGGAAGAAATATGGAGGCTAACATCACAGATAGTCAGTGATATTATCTAGGAATTTGATCTAGGTGGCTCCTGTTAACCAATTGCAATTGAAGGTAATATTATAGAACTAGTGGGAACTATATATATATTTTTTTTATTTCAGTATACTAAAAGCCAAAGAGCTGAAGTATCTTGCCTTTGACTATATTGTGAACTACAGAGCTGGAATTATAAGGTACAATAGCAAGGCTACGTTAAGCAAGGTTGTAGCAAACGTGAATCTCAGTGGATTTAATATAGAAAACTGTGATTTATTCTTTCATAATGGCTACTAGGTATTCAGAACACCCTGAGAAATGTATTCTACTTCCCTTACTGCCTTAGAATGGAAGTGACACATTAAATTCCTTTACAAAGAATGAAAACAAATGATCTCAACCTCACTTTCAGAATGTGTGCAGGAATGTAGTCTTCTTACAGATGTCCCTGTCAGAATGAGTCCTTATACTCAGCCACTTACTCTTATCGTGACACTTACCTGTGTCTCAACTTAGATACTGTGAACTTTGAATCTGGTCTGATGTTATTCAAAGAAAATTTGTATCCCTAAGAACTGTTTATTCTTAGCTTTCCTTGCTTTAAAAATATTAACTTAAATATTAAAAAATATTATTATTCTTATAATGGATGGGATTTGGGATATTTTCTTTATCATACTCAATATTAGACAACAATAAACCCTTATTCAAAATTGATGGAAAAACTCATTAGGCCTCAAGAAAGAATTTAGGTTTCAGATTTATTTCTTCAGGTTTTATAGTGAAAATGGGCACTCTGAACATTTCATATCCCTACTTTCTCTTGAAAAATGTCATTCTATAGCTCCAACTACATTTTCTTAGGTGAAATAGCTACAAAAAATATCATTGTAAAACAGAGGAAAATTAAGCCAAGAAATGATGTTTTTATAGTACTCTGAACAAAAGCCATGGTATATAAATGAGAGACATACACTTCATATTTATCATATTCATATAATATATAATGATGCAAAAATTCTAAAATTAAGTAATATTTTAATAAAATATGTAAACCTCACTCTACACTGACACCAAAGGACAATAAAATATGGTAGAACAATTTAATATCACCAAACAAGTTGTGCCATGAAGATTTTACTCTGCAGCCATGTGCCCATATCAAAGGCCTGGCTCATAGCCTCTGGGAGCTTTGGAAAGCTCTATCTTTGTACAGAGAATTTGGGACAAACCAGAGGCTTTATACTAAGGATGACACGTGTGAATGTTTTTGTTATCCTAGGATGCTGACCATAGTATGTAAGTTTACTTCAATGAAGACAGGAGGTTATAGGGACTGAGTCTCATAGCTGATTCATGCCTCCATGAGCAGCCCCCAGTAAAAACCCTGATGTTAACACTCTTGTGAGTTTCTCTGGTTGGTACCAAACCTTGTCTCATACTGTTGCTGGGGGAATTAACTTCTGTCTGCTTCTACTATATTAGTCGAGAATAACTCAAAGTTTGCTCATGGACTTTGCTGTCGGGTTTGTTTTTAATGCCTTTGCTTCAGTTTTCACTGCAATAAATGGCACTGCTTTACCCAGGTCTTCAAGTCTTTCCGGTGAATTACTAAAAAGGAGGGAGTTCTTAAGTCCTTTAAAGCTCAAAGTGACTAAAAGTTCATAAATAAACTATTTTCTAAACAAATTATGAGACCAAGTATCATAATAATATTTCAAGTATTTGTTAGGCACTTTTGAATGAATATCCTTTTCTCTTTTTTCTCTAAAGACAAAGAATCCAGCATCGTTTTAATCTGTAGAAGTCTTAAAAGCTTTGTGCATAAGGGTATGAGTTTTAACCTAATCTTACAGAGCTCAGGAGAGAATAGAGCAATGCTTGAAAGCTGCAATCCAGACAACAGTGTAATGAGAAGAAATGAGTTGAAATGTGACTATGAGGTAAGTAAAAAGTTAGTCCTAACAATGTAGATTGGGGCCAAATTGAAGAGGTTTTTTATTTTTCTGTTGTTTTCCATGAGATCAACAGATACACTTTCAGTAAATTTCAGTTAATCAGATTTGTGAAAGTTTCTGTATGAAGACAATTCCCTATAGGGATCTCTGTATGCTGCTAAATTCTAATCAAAATCTTACTGTTAGAAAAAGCACCTGTAATAAGGATATTGCAGTATTCCACACATATTCTCTCATTGTGACGTCCTTATCAAATTAACACAATACAGAACTGCAAAACTGATTTGTCTCCAGCCAGAAGTTGTTTTCTCCACCTACCATCTAAGAATCCAGCTATGTTCTCTTGGATTATTGTAAATCACAGTAGTAAAGGTTTCACAATCACAATCATAATTTGAGTAATGAAATATGATGCAAATCCACTTCTGTCCCAGTTTCCCTGTGTTTTCCATGGCTCTAAAGCTTCCAGAATGACTGTTGTCAGAAAGATGCACTGGCATTTATGTTATTGATCACAGAGAACCTGAGTGCATACTGGTTTCTTTGGAAGTTATTTTTGAGGGATGAGGGTTAGAATGGGTGGAATTCATATGTGTCAGGTTGAGGTAAATATTTAGATTACACAAGAACATGAGGACCTCATGTAGGGTTTCAAAGGTTATAGCTTCATGATGACCACCTCACATTTTCACTTGCCCCAGCTTGGCCACTGCCTTTTCCCCACTGCTATATAAAGATAATATATGAAAGATATGCACTGATTTTAGTTTGTATTGTTTGTTTGTGTTTCTTCTGTCAAATGTGGAAAATAAAGGCAATCTATACTTGATGCTCCTTAATTTGATTCACTTCAAAATTCAGGTGTATTGGCCATATTGTAGTACTAATTTTCTCACAACTATAGGCTATCTTTCACATTTATGAACGTATCATCTGTATTTATATTATGTGAACATTTATTCCATTTGCTTCTTACTATTTAGTAGACATGAGCTTGCAATACACTAAAATTAGACCTCTTATTTATTTCCTTTTCCTTAAAATTATATTCTTTCATATATTTCCTATCTCAATGTCATCAGTGTCCACGGTGATTTTTAAGTCAGAATCTGCAATCATTATGACTTTTCCCACTTCTTCATAAGTCCATTTAGCCACCATGTTCCAGATAATTTACTGCCAGAAACTTCATTATCCTATGCTCATTTTTTCCTGTTTTCCTATATATAAACAGCAGCATTAGTTTAGGCAACTATTCTTGTCTGATTCCTGTTTCTTAATTTGTATTTTTCATTTTGAAAATATATCATGAAATGTTATAACAGATGCTTAGAGTATAGAGCAAGAGACATAAAAAGGTCAAGGTAAATCTTGTTTCCCTATGCTGCTAATCCTAGAGGAGTCTTCTATTGAGGAAAACGAACTGGAGCTATAGAACTGGAGTTCTATTGATATGTTAGGCTGAGCACCTGGGTGGAGATGTTGAATTGATGACTGACCCATAAATTGGATTTAAGGATACAGATTTTGGATGTCACCTGGTTAGTAGTGGTATCAAAAAGCCAAAAGGTTGGATAAGGTCAAAAGGAACTGAGTCTAAGTAGAAAAGGTAGCTGTCTGTAGACTAATAAGTAGAAACTTCCAATTATTTAGGGGATGAGATAAAGGGGACAAGGGAAGTATAATGTAGGTGAAGGTCAGCTACAGGGAAGTGTAGTTGTAGATGTGGGAGGGAAGGGATGGTAGGGGAAAAACAAAGGAGGAGGCAACAATGCTTGATAAGAAATGTACTCATTACCTGGCTCATGTAACTGTAACCCCTCTGTACAATATTTTCACAATAAAAAATTATTAAAAAAAGAATAATTGAGGTGATTAAGCAGGAGCTTCCAGAGATGTGTGGTGTTGGAAACCAAGTGATAGGCTCTGTGAACTGATGGTGAAGGGGAAATACATGAGAACTATTAGCAACTTGAAGCTTATTGGTGACTTTCCAATTCTACTAAAACATTGGGGCAAAAATCAATTATGAACAGTGTCTAAAAAGAATTAGATAATACATTGAGAAGGAAGAGTATAAGTGAGGTGTATAAGGAAGAGTATATAAGTGAGCAGAGAATTGGGATGGTTTTCTAAAAAGAGAAGTACACTCTAAAAGGGTTTTTGAGATGAGAGGTGTTTCATGCTACTGAGCAAGAGAAAATTGATGGTACAGGAAAGGAAGAAGAGAGGGAGCAGAGTAATGTTCTTGAATAAGCAAGAGGGGATTGGATCTGATACATGAGTGGAAGGACTGGATTTATCTAAGATCATGGAGATTTCCTGAATGCACAGAAGAGGAGGCCGAGTGCATAGCTCAGATGTGGACAGATGAGATGTGATGAGAGCTTGTGAAGTTTTCTTCCTGTTGATGCAATTCTCACTGAGAAATGAAGGTAGCTCAGTGGTATAGCACTTGCTTTGCATGCATAAGGCCCTGGGTTCGATTCCTTAGCACCACATAAGCAAAAAGAAAAAAGCCTGAAGTGGTGCTGTGGCTCAAGTGGTAGAGTGCTAGCCTTGAGCTGAAGAACTGAGGGACAGCGCCCAGGCCCAGAGTTAAAGGCCCACGACCGGACCCAAAAAAATAAAAGAAATGCAAACCAAGGTCATGATCTGGAAGTGAGGAACTGAAAACTTTGGGAGGTAATTTTCTTTTTCTCATGTCTTAAAGAAATTTATATAAGCCTATGAACTGGGTACCTGTAGCTCACATCTGTAATCTTAGCTACTCAGGAGGCTGAGATCTGAGAATCATGGTTCAAAGCCAGCCTAGGCAGGAAAATCTGTGAGATTTTTATATCCAGTTAACCACCAAAAGCCAGAATTGAAGCTGTGGATCAAGTGGTAGAACACAAGCCTTGAATGAAAAAGGTAAAGGACAACACCCAGGTCCTGAGTTCAACCTTTGGGACTAGTACATGTGCACACATGTACGATTGTGTGCACACATGCCACCACACCCACACATGGCTACTTGAATAAAAATAAAACAATTTATTCAAGAAGTTGGAGATTTAAAAGGTAAAAAACGATACATAAACCTTCAGCTAAGCTGACTAAAGGAAGGCGGGAACAGGCTCAAATGAATAAAATTGTTGGTGGGAGTGTAAACTTGTTCAACCACTTTGGAAAGTAATATGCATGTTCCTCAAAAGACTCCACATAGAGCTCCCCTATGACCCAGCAATCCTACTTTTGGGCATTTACCCAAATGCTCACAAACCAGTCCACACTAAATCTACCAGCACGACTATGTTTATTGCAGCCTTATTTACCATAGCTAAGATATGGAACCAACCCTATGCCCCTCAGTAGATGAATGGATCCAGAAAATGTGGTATGTATACACAATGGAATACTATGCCTCCATAAGAAAGAATGACATTGTCTCATTTGTTAGGAAATAGAAAGACTTGGAAAAAATTATATTAAGTGAAGTAAGCCAGACCCAAAGAAACATAGGTCCCATGGTTTTCTCTATTTTCAATTCCTAGTGTATGTCTGAGTCAAACAGAAAAGATCAGATAGGTTGCTGTTAGCGAAATGAACTCTAAGATAGGTATTCAAATGTATTTTTTTCTTTCATGCAATTGTTTCTAACACATTTATAAGATGATTTCTTTGTTGTTTTGTATGTCCCTTCCCCACGGTATAATATCTGCTTTCACTGTATTTGATATTGTTATAATTTGTGGAGGGGAAGGGAAAAAACAAATCATTTAAATAGGGATACAGGAGGAACCATTGCAACAATGAGACATACAAGTTGTTATGTTGAAAATGAACTTTACAACTTCGGTGGGTGGGAGCGGGGAGAGTGGGGAGGATTGGGTGAGGGGGGTGAGGGGAGGATGGGAAAGGATGGGAAGGGGAAACAAAGGAGAAGGTTACGATGCTTGATAAGAAATGTACTCATTGGGGCTGGGAAGGTGGCTCAGTGGTAGAGCACTTGCCTTGCATGCCTGAGGCCCTGGATTTGATTCCTCAGCACCACATAAACAAAAAGAAAAAATCTGGAAGTGGCGCTGTGGCTCAAGTGGTAGAGCATTAGCCTTGAGCTGAAGAGCTGAGGGACAGCGCCCTGGCCCAGAGTTCAGGCCCCATGACCGGACCCCCCCCAAAAAAAAAGAAAGAAAAAAGAAATGTTCTCATTATCTTGCCCATGTAATTGTAAGCCCTCTCAACAGTATTTTCACAATAAAAAAGAACAAAAAAAACAAAAAGGGATAACACACACATCAATGAAATAATGAGCATAATGGGCTGGGAAGGTGGCTCAGTGGTAGAGCGTCTTGCCTTGCATACCTGAGACCCTGGGTTTGATTCCTTAGCACCACATAAGCAAAAGGAAAAAAGCCGGAAGTGGCACTGTGGCTCAAGTGGTAGGGCGCTAGCCTTGAGCTGAAGAGCTGAAGGACAGTGCCCAGGCCTAGAGTTCAGGCCTCATGACTGGACCCAAAAAAACCCAAAAATAATAAAGAAAAGAAATAATGAGGATAGTGAGGGAATATTTGAAAGCTTATATTCAAGTAAACTGGACAATCCCAAAGGAAGACACACATTTCTAGAGGTACTTGAACTACCAAAATTCAAACAAGAAAATATAAATCACTTAAATAGATCTATAAGGAATGAGAATGAAGCAGTAATAAAATTCTCCTGACCACAAAACGTCTAGGATCATATAATTCAGTGCTGAATTTGACCAGACCTTTAAAGAAAAACAAGCATAAATACTCAAAATTTTCCATGAGTAGAGGGGAAAAAATACTTTTAAACTTGCCACGCCTACTCCGGTGGAGTCTGCTTAGCATGGAACACCTGCTTTCAGACCTGAGAATGGGGCTTCACAGAAGCCTACCTCTGAGAATGGGACTTCACCGAAGTCTACCCTCAGAGAATGGGGCTTCAAAGAGGCCTACCTCTCAGAATGGGACTTCACCGAAGTCTACCTCAGAGAATGGGGCTTCAAAGAGGCCTATCTCTGAGAATGGGACTTCACTGAAGTCTACCTCAAAGAATGGGGCTTCAAAGAGGCCTACCTCCTGGAAAGGCTGGCAAGCCCCTGGGAAAGATGTCTTTCTGTTTCTGTTTTTCTTTTCTTCGCTGTATAGGAGTGCCTATTAATCTTTTACTGTTCTTGCTGCTTGTTCTACTTACTCATGCTCAACGTTCCCTTATTCAAGGCTCTTTCTTGGAAGTGTTGATGATTCCAACATCTGATGAGTGTCCTGAGATTATGACTAACTCACCAGACTTAAGTGCTACCCTAAAAACCCCTCTTAAGGAGGGTATTAGACAAGTCATAAGTAAATATAAAAGTATTGGGGGTTTCATGACGTCACTTCAGCAGAAGGAATTGTTTGTAAGAAATTTACAAGAAGCTGTAGGCACGGCTAGAGCAAAAAGAATGTATGGCTATTGGAGACTTCCTTTTAATCTTAAAGCATATACAATAGACTCATATAGATACCCTGTAGATAAAAAAGATGCAGAGGGATATTTGGACCAAAAGCTAAAAAAGATCCCTAAAAGGTTGATAGATGAAAGGTGACAATGGCTTATCAGAGGAAAATGGTGGGATCCTCCATTATCTAGAGGACCCCAAAGACTTCCCCCAGATCCATAGCCTTTTACAGGTGTGTATGATAAGGATGGCAACCGTTGGGAAAACTACTTAGGAGAAAGAAATTCCTATTACTCTCTTTCATTTACTGAGAGACTTGCTAGATCTAGGCCTCCTTGGTGCTTACTATCAAAGAAGGAATAAGAAAGATCTTATGAGACAGTTAAGGCCACTATGGAAAAGAGTAAATGATTATGTGAAAGGGTTATAGAAAAGACACTATGAACTTAAATTTGATATATGGCCAGATTTAACTAAGTATACTGAATATCATGATTTTGGCCACAAATTGGGGACCCTCTAAAGAATGACAAAGGATCACAATTGCTTAGAAAAGATTTGAAACGCATGAAGTACAAAACTAAACAAAAGTAACAATAAAGTACTAGAGTTCATTCCTTTCTGTCCAGCACCTGGCACATATGCTCTGGTTAATGGTTAATAGATGATAAACATCGAAACCAATTGTATTTCTTAAAAGTAGAGCTAAAGCCGAAAATAAGTGCCTATCGTCATAGCTCCTCATCCAAAAAACAAGATCAGGTGACCAGCTGGTGACCACCCAAGAATGAAGCCTTGCAGCAAGATTGTGTAACCTTTTGCCCTTTCTCATGGAGACTTTTGCTATAAAAGCTTGTTATCCTCTGCAATAAATCGCACTCAGCATTCACTCCTCTTTTGTGTGAGTTGTGTTTGCCATCTCCCCACCTGTTCCAGTTACCTCCACTAGGTATCCTCTGTCATCCCGACAGAGCCGGTCCGCGGCACAAACTCATCATATGAAGCCAGTATTCCACTTATTCTAAAACTAGACAGAATACAACAAAAAGAGATTTATAGACCAATCTCTATGATGAACATAGATGTAGAAATTCCCAAAAAAATTGTTGCACGCCAAATGCAATACATCAAAAAGATTATATCCTATGACCAAATTGCTATATTCTAGATACTCAAGGTTAGTGGATCAACAAACTTACATCAATAAATGCAATATCACATATGAACAGACTCAAGGAATCCTATTATCATCTTAATTCAGGCAGAAATATCCTTTGACAAAAATTCAACATCTTTTCATGACAAAAGCTCTGGAGAAACTATGAGTTTAGGCAATGTTCCTCAATATAATAAATGCTATATTTGACAAGCCTATATTGTCAACGTCATAGTAAATGAAGGCAGAACTGAAATAATTTTTTCTAAAGTCAAGAACAATACAAGACATTCAGTCTATTCCCTTTATTTCTATTCACAATAGCACTGGAATCCTAGCCAGAGCAACAATGCACAAGAAGAAACAAAAGGGATTTAAATAGGGAAGGAAGAAATAAAGTATTGTTATTTTCAGATGATACGATTCTATACTTAAAGCACCTTAAAGTTCCACCTCTTTTGTAATATAGCAGAATATAAAGTCAGCATTAAAAAACCAATAACTATTCTGTACATCAACAGAAAAATAGGAGAATAATTCCATTTCCCAATAGTTTCAATTTTTTCTATGAATAAATTTAACAAAGGTGAAAGATTTCTATACTTAAAAGCATGAAACATTGAAGAAGAAATTTTAAAAAGACACTAGAAGATAGAAAGGCATCCCTTGTTGCTGAATATACAGAGTTAATATAAAGAAAATGGCTATATTAAGGAAAGCAATGTTTGCAGATAATGAAATTCCTACCAAAATCTCAATATCATTACTCACAGAAACAGAAAAAAAATCAATACTACAAATATAGCAAATATCCAATGCAATCCTGAACAAAACTAAAACAAAGTTGAAGGTATCATGATACCTCACTTCAAATTATATTACAAAGCCATAGGAACAAAAATAGCAATCAACTGGCCCCAAAATAGACATGAAGATTACTGAATAGAATGCCCAGAAATGCTGCTACCACAATCTGATTTCTGACAAAGGATCTCAAAGCTTGTATCAGAGAAAAGACAGACTTTTCAAGAAATGGTGCTGGAAAAACTAGCTTTCTTCATGCAGCAGACTGAAACCAGATCTCTTTCCCTCTCTCTCTCCCCTCCTCTCTCTCTTTCTCTCTCTCTCCTAACGTCAATTAAAAGTGAATCAAGAATTTTAATGTAAGACCTGAAACTTTGAAACTACTAGTCGTAGTCAAAATACTGGAATGCATTGGCATAGGGAGTGACTTCCTGATTAGAAATTCAATAGCTCAACAAATAAGGGCAAGTATTGACAAATAAAATTATATTAAACTAAAAAGCTTTTACACAACAATGTCTCTAAAGGCTAAAGGGACAACCTACTGTATGGGAGAAAATCTAAAGCAATTATTCATCTGACGAAGAATATACATAATACAGAATATACAGTATATACATAAAACTCAAAACACTGAACTCTTCAAGAACAAAAATGGGCAAAAGTGCTGAACAGATCATTCTTGGGGTAAGAAGAACAAACGACCAATAAATACATAAAGAAATGCATAACGTCCCTGGCCATAAAGAAATGCAAATCAAAATGACAGAGATTTCATCCCACTCCAGCCAATATGGCTAGAGCAGAAACAACATCACAGAGCATATGAGGATGCCAAGAGAAAAGAGTCCTGTTTGTAGGAATGCAAATTAGTGCAACTACTATGTAAATAAGCCTAAATTGATTTCCTCAAAAAAAATAGTACTGTATGCTGCAACCATGTCATGATTGGGTATTTTATTTATTAAATATTGTTAGTGGGAGTAGGTATTGAATTTAGAGCCTTGAACTTGCTAGGCTGGTGCTCTCCCACTGGAGCCACACCTCCAGCTCTGCTTTATGCTGGGCCACACCTCCAGCTCTGCTTTATGCTGGTCATTTTCAAGATGGAGTCTAGCAAACTTTCTTAGGCAGGTTGTCTTTGAACTGTGATCCTCCATATCTTAGCCTCCTGAGTAAGATTAAATGTATAAGTTATCATCATTTGGCTCACAGTTAGGCATCTATCTGAAGGAATGAAAGTCATAAAACAATAAATGTACTTATATATCCATGTTCATTACAATACTTTTCTTAATAGCCAAACCTGAGAAAAACCCAGATGCCCTATAACTGATGAGTGACTCCAAATATGTGCTCTATATATACAATAGGCAAGGAAAAGAACCACATGGTCATCACAATATATGGGGGAAAACATTTGACAAGATCCAACACCGCTTTATGATGAAAGCTCTGGAGAGTCCAGGAATATATGGGACATTCGTCAATATAATATAGGCATACATAACATAGACAAACCTACAACCAGCATGTATTTAATGGTGAAAAGTTAAAACCATTCCCTCTAAAATCAAGAATGAGAGAAGGATGTTCACTCTCTCCACTCCTCTGCAATATAGTACTGGAATTTCTAGTTAGAGCAATAAGGCAGGAGACAAACATAAAGCGGATCCATATAGGGAAAGAAGAAATAAAACTCTCTCATTTTGCAGATAACATGATCCTGTATTTAAAGAGCCCCATGGATTCCTTTCCTAAGTTACTTTGGCTGAGTTAGCAGGGTATAAAATTAACCCCAAGCTGGGCACTGGTGGCTTATGCCCGGCATCCTAACCACTCAGAAGGCTGAGATCTGAGGATTGTGGTTCAAAGCCAGCATAGGCAGGAAAGTCCGTGAGGCTCTTATCTCCAATTAAGCACCAGAAAACCCAAAGTGTCATTGTTGCTCAAAAGTTAGAGCACTTACCTTGAGCTGAAGAGTGCTGGGACAGAGCCCAAGCCCAGAGTTCAAGCCACATCGCCAACAAAGGAAGAAAGGAAGAAAGAAAGAAAGAAAGAAAGAAAGAAAGAAAGAAAGAAAGAAAGAAAGAAAGAAAGAAAGAAAGAAAGAAAGAAAGAAAGAAAGAAAGAAAGAAAGAAAGAAAGAAAGAAAGAAAGAAAGAAAGAAAGAAAGAAAGAAAGAAAGAAAGAAAGAAAGAAAGAAAGAAAGAAAGAAAGGAAGGAAGGAAGGAAGGAAGGAAGGAAGAGAGAAAGGAAGGAAGGAAGAAAGAAACCCCCCAAAATCAGTAGCTTTTCTGTATGCCAATAAGGAGAAGAGTGAATCTGAAATCAGGAAAGAAAGTCCTTTTGTAATAGCCTCAAAAAACACTTTGGAATTACCAAAGAGATGAAGGACCTCTGTGATTAAAACGTTAGAAACAGGTTTAAGGAAGTAGAAAAACCTCCCATTCTCCTGGATTGGAAGGTTTAACCATGAAAATAGCAATATTGCCCAAAGCTATCTACAAATTCAATTCAATACCCATCAATATCCAACAAAATTCTTCAGTGATATAGAACAAACAATCCACAAACTAATCTGGAATATTGGAAGACCCTGAATAGCACAACCAATCCTTAGTAGGAAGATCAGTGCTGGAGGAATATCAGTACCAGGAGGAATATCAGTACCAAGCTTTAATCTCAATTAAAAAGCTATAGAAATTAAAACAAACCAAAACAACTTGGTACAGGCTCAAAATAGGACAGAGGACCAATGGACTAAAATAGAAGAACCAGAAATGAATTTACAGACCCATAGCCACCTTATATTTGATAAGGGAGCCAAAGGATGGCAAAAAGGACAGCCTCTTCAAAATTGATGCTGGCAGAATTGGCTACCCAGTACTTGTGCAGAAAACTGAATTTAGATCCTTATATATCAACCTGCACCAGAATCAACTCCAAATGGATGAAAGACTTTAATGTAAGATCAGATACCCTGATAATATTACAGGAAGATATAGGGGACACGTTAGGGGGTAGTACAGTTCAAAACTTACTAAGTAATGATCCAGAATCAGAACAAATCAAAGACTAGGTAAATGGGATTGCATACAACTGAAGAGTTTCTGCCTGGCAAAACACATGCTTTAACAATTGCTGGTGGGGATGTGGCCAAAAGGGAACATTACTACACTGTGGTTAGGAATGCAAACTGGTTTAACTACTCTGGAAAGCAATATGGAGGTTCTTTAATAGACTAAACATATAACTTCCCTATGACCCAGCAATTTCACTCCTGGGTATGTATCTAATTGTCTAAAATCAGGCTATACAAAATGCCACCAGCATGACCATGTTCAATGCATCATTGATTACCATACACAAGACATGGAATCAGTTCAGATGTCCCTCAATGAATGAATGGATCAAGAAAATGTGGCCAGGCACTGGTGGCTCATGCCTGTAATCCTAGCTACTCAGGAGGCTGAGATCTGAGGATCGTGGTTCAAAGCCAGCCTGGGCAGGCAAGTCCAATATACCACTAGGAAAAAAATGGAAGTGGTGTTGTGGCTCAAGCCGTAGTGCATTCGCCTTGAGCTGAAGAGCACCAGGACAGGGCCCAAGCCCAGAGTTCAAGCCCCACGATGAGAAAGGAAAAAGAAAATATTGTATGTAACAATGCTCAACAAGAAATATACTCATTGCCTTACTCATGTAACTGTAACCACTCTGTATAGCATCTTTAGAATAGAACAAAACTGTTTTTCCAAAAGAAAGAAAATGTGATATGTATACACAGTGTAATTCTATGCTTCCATTGGAGAGCATTACATTCCCTTGTTCATAAGGAAACGAAAAACTTGGAAAAAAATTATAGTAAGTGAAGTAAGACAGGCCCAAAGAAATACAAGCTGCATAATTTCCCTCATTTGTAATAATTAAAATGTGCCTATAAATCTACAAAAAATTCCAATGGATAGTAAAAGACAAATAACTACACTTGGACATAATGAATTAAACAGAAGTCTAAACAGTCATACAGTGAGACCAAAGGAGTATATCCTTAATAGAGGGCTCATTAGGTATGTACATATGAGCATATAAAATGATATTTATAGAAATGAACTCCAAAAAATGGAAGTAAAAAGTTTTTTATTGTACTGTTTCAGTTTTTTAAAATCTTTCTTCTCTTCTCTTCTTTCTTTTTCTTTTATTTTTTTTAATTTTTATTTATTTTTTACTGTGAATATACTGTACAGAGGGGTTACAATTACATGGACAAGAAAATGAGTATATTTATTATCAAGCATTGTAGCCTCCTCCTTTGTTTCTCCTTCCGGTCCCTTCCCAACCTCCTCCCCCCCCCCACCCCAGCCTTCAAGCCCCCCCAACAAAGCTGTAAAGTTCGTTTTCGACATAACGACTTGTACACCTCATTGTTGCAATGGGTCCACCTGTATCTTTATTTAAACGACTTGTTTTTCCCATTATTCTCCACAAATTAAACCGACATCAAATACAGTGAAAGCAGGGGTTATACTGTGGGGGAGGGACATACAAAGCAACAAAGAAATTATCTTATAAATGTGTTGGAAACAATCGCATGAAAGAAAAAAAACTGAATACATATCTTAGGGTTCATTTCCCTAACATCACCTTATCTGAACTTTTTTGCTTGACTCATACATATACTAGATATTGCAAATCAGGGAAAACTTGGGATTTATGTTTCTTTGGGCTTGGCTTACTTCGCTTAATATAATTTTTTCCGAGTCTTTCCATTTCCTAACAAATGGGGCAATGTCATTCTTTCTGATGGAGGCATAGAATTCCACTGTGTATACGTACCACATTTTCTTGATCCATTCATCAACTGAGGGTCATTGGGTTGGTTCCAGATCTTACTATGGTAAGTAATGCTGCAGTAAACATAGTTGTGCTGGTAGCTTTAGTGTGGTCTTGATTGTAAACATTTGGATAAATGCCCAAAGTGGGATTGCTGGGTCATAGGGGAGCTCTATGTGGATACATTTAAGTAATCTCCATACTACTTCCCAAAGAGGTTAAAAAAGTTTACACTCCCACCAACAATGCAGTAAGATTCCCTTCTGTCCAAATCCCCTCCAGCATCTGTTGTTATTAGAGTGCTTGGTTATAGACATTCTAACTGGGGTGAGGTGGTATCTCAATGTTGTTTTGATTTGCATTTCTTTTATGGCTAGAGAGTTTGAGCATTTCTTCCTGTGTCTATTGGAAATCCTTCTTTGTTCTTCAGAGGAGTGTCTCTTTAAGTCTTTAGCCCCGTTATTTATTGGACAGTTTTTTTCTTTGAGGATTTGTTGTAGGGGGATTTAATTTTTTGAGTTCCAGGTATATTTTAGATATGAGACCATTGTCCGTTGTATGGCTAGTGAAGATCTTGTCCCAATCTGAGGGCTTTCTATTGATCTTGCTTGCTATATCTTTTGCCATGCAGAAGCTCTGCAACTTCATGCAATCCCATTTGTCCAACCTTTCTTTGATTTGTTGTGTTTATGGGTCTCTATTAAGAAAATTTCGGCCTGCACCAAGGAGAACTAGGATTTCTCCTATTCCATCCTGTAATGTTTTCAGAGTGTCTGCTTTGAATCCGAGGTCTTTGATCCATTTGGAGTTGATTCTGGTGCAGGGTGATATATAAGGATCAAGCGTTAGTTTTCTAAGAGTAGTTAACCAGTTTTGCCAGCACCATTTACTGAAGAGGCTATCTTTCTTCCATTCTATTTTTTTTAGCTCCCTTATGGAACATTAGATGGCTATATGTCTGTAGGTTCATTTCTGGGTTTTCAATTCTATTCCATTGGTCCTGAGGTCTGTTCTTGTGCCAGTACCAAGCTGTTTTGATTACTATGGCTTTATAGTAGAGTTTGAAATTTGGTATTGATATTTCTCCAGCATTGTTCTTTCTGTTGAGGAGCCTTTTAGCTATTCGGGATATTTCATTATTCCATATGAATATTTGGATTGCCTCTTCTATTTCCTTGAAGAATGAGGTTGGAATTTTGCTAGGTATCACATTGAATTTATAGATAGCCTTGGGAATTATTGCCATTTTGACGATGTTGATCTTTTCAATCCAGGAGCATGGGAGGTTTTGCCATTTTCTAAGTTCTGCTTTGATATCCTTTCTTCAGGTTTTTAAAATTTTCATCATAGAGCCCTTCACTTCTTTCGTTAAGCTTATTTCTAGGTATTTTATTTTTTGGGGGTTATTACAAATGGAGTTGCTTTCCTAATTACAGCCACACTTTTCTCTTTGTTGGCATACAAAAAAGTCATTGATTTTGGGGGTTTAATTTTATACCCTGCTACTTTGCCAAAGTTTTGAATCAGCTTGAGTGATTTGGGAGTGGAGTCTATGGCTTTCTTTAAATACAATTTCCTGTCATCTGCAAATAGAGAGTGTTTTACTTCTTTTCTTATTTGGATCCTCTTTATGTTTGCATCTTGTCTTATTGCTGTAGCTAGGCATTGTAATAATAGATTGAAGAGAAGTGGAAAGACTGGACATCCTTGTCCTTTTCCTGAGTTAAGAGGAAATGGCTTTAGTTTTCACCATTAATATAATGCTGGCTGTAGGTTTGTCATATACACCTTTTATTGTATTGAGGAATGTTGCATGGATTCCTAATTTTTCAAAAACCTTCATCATAAAGGGGCGCTTGATCTTGTCAAATGCTTTTTCTACATCTATTGAGATAACCATGTGGTTCTTATCCTTGCTCCTGTTGATGTGATTAATTATATTAATTGATTTGCGTATATTGAACAAGCATTGCATCCCTGAAATGAATCCTGTTTTATAAGAGTGTATGATTTTTTTATGAATTGTTGATGCATCTGTTGAACTAGATTGTATCTGCAGAGTATTGACTGGGCAAATACAGACTTTGGTTGATGGTTGCCTTAAGATAGTGTTCTAGCACAAAACTGGTGTTATTTTCATCCCAAATGGGCAGAGTAAGCCGGAAAAATAAACACAAGAAAAATAGCAAGTCCGGATATCTCACTCCCACTCATGATAATCAGGGACAAAATAGATAATGAATAATCCAGAGTAGTGTTCCCAAATAGCTCTATAAACACTGCTGGCCAACATGATAAATGAAAAGATTGAAAACCTACAAAGGACTCTGTATGAGCGTGATAGTGAGAGAGAGGAGGCAAACCAAGATTTATACACGAATAGCATGAGTGTGAGGAAGATACTCAAAAACTAATACACAACTTGCATGAGCAGCTTGAGAATTCTCAAAGAGAAAGGTAGGAATGGCATCGGAAGTCTAAGAACACTCAAAGAGAACTACAGGAATGATGTGAACGTGAGGAAGCTAAACAAAGTGTAATACAGGAATTTAGAGAGCAGGATGAGAATAAACAAAGATCACTAAAGGCATTCATGGAATCTATTAACAAAGAGGTGAAGGAAGTCGGGAGACCACAAACGGAATGCTGAATGGAAACCAACAGAAGGAATGGAAGTCCAAGGAAACCATAACCAATCAACTAAGTGATTTGAGAATAAACACTGAGCACCAAATTAAGGAAGTAAAGAAGTTCATACAAGATCTAAAACAAAGCTTCAACAAAGAATTTGAAGCCATCAAAGCTGACCAATTAGAAGGAAAAGAAATAAAAAACAAAGTAGAAAGTCTTGACAGCAGGTTAGACCATGCAGAAGATCGAATCTCGGGGATTGAAGATAGCCCAGATATTATAGAGAAAGAACATACAACCCTCCAAGACAAGTCCAAGAAATATGATAGATCTATCCAACACTTGGAAAACACAAGCAAAAGGAATAATCTGAGGATAATGTGTGTAGAGCAGCACCTAGAAATAGAAGTTAATGGTCTAGGAAATTTGTTTAACAGGATCCTAGCAAAGAAGTTCCCAAAAATGCAAAAAGATAGGTCTATTCAGATACAAGAAACTTTTAGAACCCCAAATAGACAAGACGAGAATAGGACACCCCACTGCAACATTATAATCCACACAGGATCAACTCAGACCAAGGAAAAGATCCTTAAATGTATCAAGGAGAAAAGATTAATCACCTATAAAGGGCAACCAATTAAAATCACCTCAGATTTCTCAGCAGAGAGAATGAGAGCAAGAAGAGCCTGAAATGATGTATGCCATGCCCTAAAAACAAACAACTATCAACCAAGAATACTGTACCCAGCTTAACTCTCCTTCATAACTGAAGGCCAAATAAAAACCTTCCATAACAAAGAAAAAAAAAAAAAGAAACAATATATCTCCACCAAACCAGTCCTACAAAAGATTCTTAAAAATGTCCTACACATAGAAAACCAGGGAGACCACAATAAAGGCCAAGAAATTGCACACAAACTGAGAATCCAAGAACCATAGGAAGAACCCAGTTTTTGCAGCCCCCAAGAAGGTGGATAACATGGCAGGAACACCCAAATACCTCTCAGTCCTTTCTATCAACATTAACGGACTTAACTTTCCAATTAAGCGACATAGACGGTCTAGTTGGATTAAAAAACAAGATCCTTGTATATGCTGCCTTCAGGAGTCACATCTTGCCCCTAAAAACAAACACATTTTCAATGTGGAAGGCTGGAACAAAATCTACCAATGAAACGGCCTCCATAATCAGGCGGGAATTGCAATCCTAATACCAGATAAAATAGACTTCAACTTAAAATTTGTGAGAAGAGATAAAGAAGGTCTCTACAGATTAATTAATGGATCTCTCCTTCAAGAGGATATTATAATTCTAAGTATCTTTTCGCCAAACAAAGGAGCACACAAATTTATCCAAGAAACACTACTTTCCCTCAAATCCCACATAGATCCAAAGACATTAATTGTTGGGGATTTTAACACACCACTCTCCCCACTAGATAGATCAACTTGGCAAAATCTCAAAAGAGAACCCGCAGGTCTAAACAACTGCATAGATCAACTAGTTTTAACAGACATCTACCGAATATTTCACCCAGCAGCATCACAATACACGTTTTTCTCAGCAGCACATGGAACATTTTCTAAAATAGACCACATTTTAGGCCACAAAGGAAGTTATACTTTGCATTCTCTCAGACCACAAGGGAATAAAGTTAGAACTCAACACCAAAAGCCACCAAATAAAGTCCGGTAACACATGGAGGCTGAACAACACACTGCTGAATCACGAGGGATTCATGGAAGAGATTAGAAAGGAAATTCAAATGTTCATGTTATTTAACAAAAATGAGCACACAAATTACCAGCTCCTCTGTGACACAGTAAAGGCAGTACTCAGAGGCAAGTTTATAGCTCTGAGTTCCTACATCAACAAATTGGAGAGATCTGAAACCAACAATTTAATGAGACATCTGAACCTCCTTGAAAAAGAGCAGGAATATAAACCCCAATCGAGTAGATGGAAAGAAATAATTAAAATTAAATAAGAATTAAATGAATTAGAATCCAAAAAAACTATAGAAAGAATCAACAAAACAAAGAGTTGGTTCTTTGAAAAAATTAACAAAATTGACACACCCTTAGCAAACTTATCAGAAAAAGAAGAGAACACACCTAAATAAATGAACTCAGAGATGAGAATGGAAACATCACCACAGAAACAACCAAGATTCAGAACATTTTAAGGGAATACTTCTCAAAACTTTATGCTAATAAGTTTCAGAATTTGGCAAAAATGGACCTTTTCCTAGCAAATATTGACATGCCAAAACTAAACCAAGATGAATTACACCATCTCAACAGGCCCATATTAAGCATTGGAATAGAAACAGCAATAAGAGCCCTCCCATCTAAGAAAAGTACAGGACCAGATGGTTTTACAGCAGAATTCTACAAGTCCTTCATTGCAGAGCCTACACCAATACTCCTCCAACTCTTCAATGAAATTGAAAGAGAAAGTTCACTACCGAACACATTCTGTCAAGCCATCATAACCTTCATCCCAAAACCAGTTGGGGACTCATCAAAGAAAGAGAACTATAGACACATTTCTTTGATGAATATTGATGCCAATCTTCTTTCTTTCATTCCCTTCCGTTGTTGTATAAGATTTCTGCAACCTTCATCTTGTATATAAGCTCATCTGATTTGGGAAGGGGGAACACAGAAATAGTGGGACAATAGGAAAACCAATCTGCAGTTGGATATGAACTATACAACTTTTGGGGGGAGAGAAGTCAGAAGGTGGAAAACTGGGAGAGAATGACGGATGGGGTGACCCCGTTCGAAAGAAAATGTACTCATTACCTGAATCATACTACCCCTGTGGACATCACCTTTACAATAGAGTTTTTAAGAAAGAAAATGTATTTTATTTCTAAATAGAAGAAAGAAGAAATGGTTGGAACTGGGAACACATTAATTGAAGTAAGCCATGTTCAGAAGGACAAAGGTCAAATGTTTTCTCTCATATGTTCATGCTAGACCTAAAAAGTTAACATATACATAAACACATAAAAATGTTTGTAATTTAGGGGATTGTTGAGGAATGATATAGAGGAAAGGAAAAACAAATGTTAGCTGATGAACAATATAGAAATACAGTGCACCTGTGAAGAGAGCAGAATGAAATTCAGTGAAAGCATTTGAGTAATAGATAGTACTGGAGATAGGAGAAAATTAGAGCAAAAGAGGATAGCAATAGAGTAAATTACACACATGTAAAAGGGCATGGTGAAACCCGTTTGAATAATAACCATACACTGAAACAAGCGAATGACAATCAGGAAAAACAGGTCTTATCCAGGGTATAGGTACTAGTGGCAAGGGGAAGGGAGAAGGAAAAGGAGAGTAAATAAGATCAAACTACTCTATGCTCACGTGTGTATAATGGATAATGAAGCTTGTTGTGATTGGTTTGGGAAAGGTGGAAGGGAAAAGAGGGAGAGAGGAGGGATTGAGTCTAATGAAAGTGCATGGTATAAGTATGGACATGTCAAATTGTTCCTCTGCAACTAATTGATGCTAATAAAAATATACAAAAGGAATTGTTATGCACTAAAATGAGATTATTAATTTAAGTTAAAAAAACGATTATATTTGTTGGAAGTGTGCTATTTCAGGTAAATAAAGAGATGGCATTAAGACTACTTTCAGCGATCATTTTTATAGTTTGTTACTAGAGAAACTCTGCTGATTGTGTAGAGTACCACTATATTATAATGGGAAAAAATCAGAATCACTACAGATCTCTCTACACTGAATGCAACAAAGGCCTGGGAAAGTATGATCCGAGACTTGAGAACCAATAACTGCCAGCGCAGACTGATTTAACCAGGAAAGCTAGCAATCACATCCAATGGAGAAACTAAAATTTGTAAAAATAAAGAAAAATAAATGGATTCATAAACAATAAGCTATCATTACAAAGAATATTAATATGGGGAACACAACCTGAAGAAAGCAATCATGAACAGAAATTCACATCAACAGATATCACTAGAAGTCTGACTTAATAAGCTCAGAAGAAAGGAAAGAAGAAAAACTTAGGAAAGCAGGAAATTGACAGGAAACACAATGCATCTCTCTATAATAATCATAAATATTAATGGGCTCAATTCATCAATAAAAAGAAAAAGAACTGCAGATTGGATCAGGAAACAAGACCTATCCACCTGTTGACTTCAGGAGACCCACCTCACAGCCAAACATAAAAACAAACTCCAAGTGAAGGGTTGGAGTAAGATCTACCATGCAAATATTCCCAGCAAGAAAGCAGGAGTAGCTATCATGATATCTGGCAAAATAAATTTTTCATTAAAATCAATACAAATAGAAAAAGAAGGATACTACATACTTATACAGGGAACATCCAAGAAGAATATATAACCATTATTAGCTTATATTACCCAAATACTGGTGCACACAAATATGTTAAGCAAATACTCTCAAACTTAAAGAATAAAATAGATCCAAATACTATAATACTGTTGTGCCCAGATCGCAGGACCCCCACCAAAAAGAACACAAGTGTCAGACTTTACAACTGTTTTAAGTTTTTATTTAGATGGGCTGCAGCTCAGGTCTCTTCCTACACTCTGACACAGCGGAGACTAGGAGGAGAGCCCTGAGATAAGGATTTTCAGGGCTTATAAAGGCTCACAACCCTATGTACCACCACGTGTTGCTCTGCTAGCTGAAACAGCAACAAATGGTCACTGCCTCATAACCATTCATTCCCCGCCCCGCCCCACCCCGCTTGACTTATGGTCCTGAGACACAATCTTGTGGCTCCTGCCCAAAATTAACTCCAACAGCACTCGATCTTGAATGAGTTCTTATATTTCTAGTCCCTCTCTGACAGTAGCCATAAACAACAATAACAATAACAATCAGCCCATTTTTCTTTTCTTGAGGCATATGCAAAATGGTTGGTTAGGATGCTTGGAGACTTCCCATGTTTCCCCTGGTCGTCCAGGGCAAAGGGGTCAGCTGGTCTGGAATGGGAGCAGTGGACCCAAGCAGCTATGCCATCTACCTTAAGGGCAGGAGGAGTAGCCAGTAGCAACATGTAAGGTCCCTTCCACCGTGGTTCCAGAGATCTCAGGTTGTGTCTTTGAACAAGCACCCAGTCCCCTGGTTTAAACGAATGGGGGGGGGGTAAGAATAGAGGCAGAATCATATAATGCTCTAAACTGGGGCCACACATTTTTGTGGACAAACTGTAGATAGACAAGTTTACATTGAAATTCAGTATCACTCAAATCAGCAAGCAATTCAGTCTGAAGGCTAGGGATAATGGGTGGAGGGTGTCCATACATTATTTCAAAAGGAGTAAAGCCAAGCTGATAGGGTGAATTTCTTACTCTAAACAGGGCAAAAGGAAGGAGCGATACCCAGTCTGCGCCAGTCTCCAAAGCCAATTTAGTTAAGGTCTCTTTTAGAGTCTGATTCATTCTTTCTACCTGCCCTGAACTCTGGGGTCTATAAGCACAGTGCGATTTCCAATCCATCTCCAGTGCTGCGGCTATTCCCTGACTTACTTTTGAGTTGAAGGCCAGTCCATTATCCTACCCGATGGTGGATGGAAAGCCATACCTGGGTAGGATTTCTTCCAGGATCTTCTTAGCCATGACGTTCACGGTCTCATGCTTTGTTGGGTAAGCTTCAACCCAACAAAAACTAGCAAATATTTATATCCAAATTTTCCATTTTTATTTTCTGTGAAGTCTACTTTCCAATACACACCTGGCCTATCTCCATGGAGGCAAGCTTCTTTTGTAACCGGTTGAGTGGTGGCATTGGTGAGCTGACAGGCTTTACAATTTTTAACAATGTCCTCAATGAGTTGATTTCCTTGCCTAATTTTTACTTCTGAGTCGGAGCAAGTCCTGCATTCTTCGGGTTCCCATGTGAGAGGTCCAATGGATTTTCTTAAGTATCCCCTTTCCTAACCTTTGTGGCAAGATAAGTTTCCCCTCCCCAGTTTTTCACCAGCCCAGGTTTTATAGACCATGGGAATTTTCTTTATCCACTCCAATCTTCTTGGGAGTACTGAGGCTCATGAGGCAAAGCTCATGGCCCTGGATCTACTAGAGTCAGTACTTCTGCTCTGGGCTGGAGGGCCGCCTCCTTAGCTGCCTGATCGGCCAATTTATGTCCTTTGGTTATAGAATCAGTTCGGTTTTGCCAGGCGCTAGTGGCTCACGCCTGTAATCCTAGCTACTCAGGAGGCTGAGATCTGAGGATCACGGTTCAAAGCCAGCCCGGGCAGGAGAGACCGTGAGATTCCTATCTCCAATAAACCACCAGAAAACCGGAAGTGGTGCTGTAGCTCAAGTGGTAGAGCATAGAGGTGAAGAGCTGAAGGACAGTGCCCAGGCCCAGAGTTCAAGCCGACCAAAAAAAAAAAAAAAAAAGAATCAGTTCCCTTTTGATGTCTCGGCAGTGCATAATGGCAATATTTGCTGGTTCCCATAAGGCAGGGATGAGGCTTAAAATTTCTTGTTTGTTTTTAATAGCCTTTCCCTCAGCTGTCAGCAGCCCCCTCTCTTGGTAAATGGCTCCATGCACATGCATGGTGGCAAAAACATACTGACTGTCTGTGTAAATGTTTAGTCTCTGCTCTTTTCCCATCTCTAGGGATTTTGTTAGCACCACTAGTTCTGCTCTTTGTGCAGACATTCCCTTAGGGAGTGCTTCTGCTCACACTATCTCAGTGTCTATGGTGACTGCTGCACCCGCGTACCTTTTTCCATCTTGAATGAAACTGCTGCCGTCTGTGAACCAGGTATGTTCGGTATGCCATAGTGGCAAGTCCAACAAGTCTGGCCTCTTTTCTTTGGCCAAGTCTCTCTTTTCACGCTCAATTTCATGTTCTCTATCCTTCCTTTCCTGTCTTTGCTCCTCTGTCTCTCTCTTATTGTAAACCTTTTCCGCCATGGCTACTAGATCCCTAATAAACTTTTCACCAAGTCTGTGTAGAGCCAGCAACTTTGGCTTTATGTCTGGTGCAGCTTGATTTATATAGGCAAACATAATCATCTGAGTCGACTCCTGGGTCTCAAGGTTTTGACTAAAAACTTCCATGAGCCTCTCAAGATATGCTGCCAGACGTTCACTTCCTCCCTGTCTAACATCATAAACTTTGGCCATGTTAATAGGTCAGTGAGCTGCCAACTTGAGACCTGCCAACAGAGCCTAGCGATAGAGGAGGAGTCACTTGCTAACTTCAACAGTATTGTAGTACCATGTTGATGAGATCTCAGGAAAATAGGCAGCGATCAAGGCAGGATCTGTGATGGGCACTCCTGTGGGCCCAGGGATATGTTTCCAGGATGCCTCTCAGATATGGTCTCTCTCTTCAGTGGTAAAAAGTACCTGCAAAAGCTGACTACAATCATCCCAAGTGGGCTGATGAGTAAAGAGAATAGTTTCAAATAAACGAATTAAATTCTGGGGTTTCTCAGAAAAGGGGGCATTTTGGACAAACCAATTGTATATATCACTGGTAGAAAATGGCCATTTTTGGTATTTCTGTCTACCATCCACATCCACAGGATCTACAGTGCATAAGAGAAAAACAGCTGCATTAGATGGCATCGTCGAGTGACTGGCCCCTCAGAAACTTTAAGGGCAGGTGCCGAGTGTTTGGCTGCTGGTTCTATAGCTGCCTTCTCCTCTTGAATATTCTCAGGCACCGCAGAAGGAACCTGGGAAGGGGAGTATGGGGGAGGAATATTTCTTCTTCCAAATCATCTCCCTGAAAAAGTGGGGGGTACAATTTCTTTTCCTCTTTCTTAGTTTCTTTTTGTAAGTCTAGGGGCCTAGATGGAGGGTTGCCCATGGTTTCCAGTCCCGTCAGTCGTACAGTCCAAAAAAACAATAAATAATACAAACAAAACACATGCAGGCCTGACAGTTACGAAGTGGAGATCTCCCAAATTGGTCCACTGACTCCTGTCACGGCAGGGTTCCACAACACCCCAAGCCCCACAGCAGCAGTAGCAGATCCAGAGTGAGTGAGTTGGGCCTTGGTTAGGAGGCCCTCTTGATCAGTTCCGGCCCAACACCAAACAAACCCATACCCCACAATTCTCACGGCGGGGTTCCAAGAACCCCCCCACAAGAGGATCTGGGACTTCTCCCAGTTCCTCCAGGTTTGTCGTACCAGCGTGTCTATTTCAACAACCATTTACACAATATGAATCGGAGCGTTTGTCCTCACAAAGGAAAATGAAAGTGCAAACAGACAACAAGAGGACAAGACAAATTAACAAAGACAGCGCTGTTTACCTTTGGAGTCTGAGGTCTCAGGGGTCTTTGGGGGGATCTTGAATGAGTCCCCACTAATATGTTGTGTCCAGGTCGCAGGACCCCCACCAAGAAGACCACTGAGAGTCAGACATTACAGCTGTTTTAAGGTTTTATTTAGGTGGACTGTAGCTCAGGCCTCTTCCTACACTCTGACACAGCAGAGCCTTGGAGGAGAGCCCCGAGCTAAGGATTTGCAGGGCGTATAAAGTCTCACAACCAGGTGTACTACCATGTGTTACTCAGCTAGGTGAAACAAGAAACAAATGGTCACTGCCTCATAACCTTTTAATACTCCTTAGGAGAGTTTAGTTCCCCAATCTCACCAAAAGACAGGTCTACCAACCAGAGGATTGGCAGAGAAGCCACAGAGTTAAGTGAGGCCATATTTCAAGTGGAATTAATTGACATTTACTGAGTTTGCAACCCTAAAATGACACAGTGCCTATTCTTCTAAGCATCTCATGGAACTTTCTCGAAAATAGATCATATCATAGTTCATACAAGGAATTTAAACAAATACAAGGAGACTGACATAATCCTTTGAATCCTGTCTGACCACAATGGAACCAAGCTAGTTCTCAATAACAAAAGACACTGTAGAAATTGCTCAAATACATGGAAATTGAACAGCACACTTTTGAGCAATACCTGGGTAACAAGAAATTAAAGAAGAAATTTAAAAGTTCCTACAATCTAATGACAAGGAATACACATCACAAAGAAACCTGTGGGACAGGACAAAAGCAATCCTGAGGGGTAAATTTATAGCTTTCAGTGCACACATGAAGAAAATAGACACAGACCAAGAAAATAATTTCATGTTGTGGCTGAAACTGCTGGAAAATCATGGCAAAATAAATGAACCTAAGGTTACTAGATGGAGCAAGATAATCAAAATAAGAGCTGAGATCAATGAGAGAGAAACTAAGAAAAGCATAAATAAAATTAATAAAACAAAAGGCTGTTTTAAAAAAATAATAAAATTGATAGAACTTTAGCAAGATAAACAAAAAAAAGAGAGAAGAAACCCAAATCAATAAGATCAGGGATGCCACGGGAAAAGTTACAACAAATACCAAAGACACCCAAACAATTATAAAGAAGTATTTCCAGAAACTATACTAAGGAAAGAAAACCTAGCAGAAATCGATGAAGTTTTAGAGAAGTACAAATTGCCCAAACCGAACAATTAAATAAGCCAAGATCTTACAATGAGAAATAGGAATCAATCAGAAGTCTCCTAAGAAGGAAAACCCCAGGACCAGATGGATTCACTACAGAACTCTATAAGACCTTTAAAGATGAACTAATACTCATACTCCTCATATGCTTCCGAGAAAGAGAAACAGAGGGAGATATCCCAAACTCATTCTATGATTCCAATATCATACTCATCCCCAAACCAGGCAAAGACCCAACAAAAAAAGAGAACTACAGACCAATCTCCTTGATAAACACATATCTTAACCGAATTCTAGCCAACAGAATCCAGAAACACATTTAAAAAAATCGTACATTACGACCAAGTAGGCTTCATTCCAGAGATGCAGAGATGGTTTAACATGCATAAATCAATAAATGCAATCCATCGCATCAACAAATCCAAGGTCAAGAACTACATGATTATCTCCATTGATGCAGAAAAGGCCTTGGATAACATACAACATTCATTCATGCTAAAAGCTATGGAGAAAATAGGAATAGAAGGAACATTCCTTAAAACAATAAAAGCCATATACAACAGAACAATAGCCAATATTATACTCAATGGGGAAAACCTACAACCGATTCTCCAAAAATCAGGAACAAGGCAAGGATGCCCACTTTCACCACTCCTCCTCAATATAGTTCTGGAATCCTTATCCAGAGCAATAAGGCAGGAAAAGGCATTAAAGGGATCTCCATCGGAAAGGAAGTAGTTAAATTACCTCTTTCTGCAGATGACATGGTACTATACCTACATGATCCAAAAAAATCCAACCTCAAACTCCTAGAACTTGTAAGTCACTTCTACAAAGTAGCAGGATACAAAATTAACTCACAAAAATCAGTTGCCTTTCTGTACACCAACAATATACAAGCAGAAAGGGAAATCAGGGAAACAACCCCATTCACAATAACCTCAAAAAATTTAGAAATTAACTTAACCAAAGATGTAAAAGAACTATTTAATGAAACCTATAAAAACTTAAAGAGATTATAGAGGATACTAAGAAATCGAAAGACTTTCCATGTTCTTGGATAGGTAGACTTAATATAATGAAAATGACCATACTGCCAAAATTGATATACAAATTTAGTGCAGTTCCCATTTAAATCCCAATGACCGTTCATTACTGAAATATAGAAAACAAATACAAAAATTCATCTGGAACAAAAAAGGAACTAGAATACCCAAAATAATTCTAGGCAAAACAGACAACACTGGAGGGATCTTGATGCCAGACTTCAAACTCTACTATAGAGCCATAATAACAAAGACAGCTTGGTATTGGCACAAAAACAGACCCAAAGACCAATGGAATAGAATAGAAGATACAGAAATAAAACCACACACATACATCAGCTGATATTTGACAAAGCGGCCAAAGTCACACAGTGGAAGAAGCACAGTCTCTTCAACTACTGATGCTGGGAAAACTGGGTGGCCACCTGAAGAAAACTAAAAGTGGACCACAGCCTGTCTCCATGCAGTAACGTAAACTCAAAATGGATTGAAGACCATAACATCAAACCTGAAACTGAAACTATTGCAGAACAGAGTAGGAGAGACACTTGAACTTATAATAGGCACAGGCAAGAACTTCCTGAGCAGAGGTCCAACAAATTGGAGAGAGACTCGACAAATGGGACTACCTTAAAATAACAAGCTTCTACACAGCTAAAGGCATAGCAATCACCCTAGAAAGACAGCCAACAACTGGGAAAAAATACTTTCCAGCAATATATCAAACAAGGAGCTAATATCCAGTATATGCAGGGAACTCAAGAAAATAATCCCTCCCAAACCCAACAAACCAATTACAAATGGGCAAGGGAACTAAAGAGAGACTTCTCAGAAGAAGAGATAAAAATGGCAAAAAAAAAACCCATGAGGAAATGTTCACCTTTTCTGTTTGTAAAGGAAATGCAAATAAAGACAACCCAGAGACACCACCTTATCCCAGTCAGAATGGCCCACAATCTAAATTCAGCCAGTGACAAATGCTGGTGTGGATGCAGAGAAAGAGGAGCCCTATTACACTGCTGGTTGGAATGTACACTTATACAACCACTCTGGAAAGCATCTGGAGGCATCTCAGAAAGCTAAATATAAACCTCCCCTATGACCATTCCTAGGCATCTATCCTGAGCAAGATGAACCAGGATTCAAGGACACATGCATCTCCATGTTTATTGCACCACTGTTTACAATAGCCAGAAAATGCAAACAACCCAGATGCTCCACTACAGATGAATGGATCCAGAAATTCTGGTACCAATATACAATGGAATATTATGCAGCCATTAGAAAGGACAAAATAATGGCATTCACAGGGAAATGGATGGAACTAGAAGAAACCATGTTGAGTTAGGTAAACCAAGAGCAAAGGGACAAATGGCACATGGTATCCCTGATAGGTGGATGTTAAATACAAAATGTAAAGAGAAAAGACAAAGTAAATAAGACTTGAGAAACAAAGGACCTCCATTCATCTGGTCAAATCATTACTAAATGAACCCATGCTTCTGACCACATATATGGCATATATGTGCATATTGGAGGAGGACACAGAAATAGAGGGAAAGAGGGGAAAACATATAACAATGGGACCCATCAGCTGCACTGGATATTAATCAAAATGAAATAAGCAACTCAATGGCAGTGATGGGAGGGAAGGAATGAGTGGGAAAGAGGGAACAGCTGACACTAAGCAAAAGGAAAGAAATATACAGATCACCTGATATGAAAGAAATAACTGTGTTGTCAAACCTCATAGAACTCATAAACTTTATAGACCATGATAAAGACAATTGCCCCCATGAATCTTAGAATGTGTTTGTGACTTAACTATCCCACAATACAGTGAAATTTGTGAAATTTATGCAATCACTTAATCACAATTTAAAAATTGCAAAAAAGAGATGTATCAAAGAGAGACACACACATACACATATTTGTGTGTGTTTATATGTCTGTTTATGTATGTTTTTATATATACACATATATTAATATATATATTTCTATATCTATAGATATAGATACTTATATCTATAGATATAGAGCTACAGGTATAGATATATTACTCCAGTTCTATGGTTGAACTCAGGGCCTGGGCGCTGTGCTTGAGCTTCTTTGGCTCAAGGCTAGCACTCTAACACGTGAGCCACAGTGCCACTTCTGGCCTTTTCTGAACAGTGTACTATAGATAAGAGTCTCTCGGATTTTCCTCCCCAGGCTGGCTTCAAACCACAATCCTCAGATCTCAGCCTCCTGAATGAATAGTGAGGATTACAGTTGAGAGCTATCAGGGCCTGGCTCAGACTTATATTTGACCTTTTATTAGTCAAGAGCTGTCAGCAGCAGAGAAATATTATTTATTCATTTATCTATTTGTCTATTTATGCATTTGCAGTTCTATGGAGCAGGGAATTGCTTACAGAGTTGACAGGAAAAGGTAGGGTGGGCAATTCAAAGATTAGTGTGCACAGCAGCAATGACAACTACTAGGCTACAACTCAGGGTGGCAGTTGAGATACCAGAGCTTCAAAGAGGAAGCCATGTACTGAAGTTAAAACTTTAGTTAGATTCCCCCAGTGGAACTAAGGTTCCATGGGAATTCATACCTTACTTTCAGGTCCAGTGGGTCTAGTTACAGTTTTTGAGCTGGAGCTGCTTCTAGAAAGGTTATTTCAAGCAAAGCAAAACAGGGGATGTATTCAATCTTGAGTCCTCTTGTCTCCCAGTATCTACTGGTCCTAACCATCCCACTCCATGGAAGCCATTCAAAAGTAGCTGGGTGCAAGAGCTCCTGCCAAAGTGTGCAGGACAATGGGTGGGCAAGAAGAGGGCAGAGGATACATCTGAGAGCAAAGACACACTCAAGACACCGTATTCAAATTCTTATCAACAATACTTGAAATACTGCACTGACAGAGTCTGCTTTTTCATCTATAATGCAAAAACGGGACATTTACTCCATAGGGTTTTAATAATTCTAAATGCAATAATATATAGGCATAGTGTCTGGACATAGATCTATTCCTTTATAAGCATTGGTTTTCCTAGAGAGGTGAAGCGGCTAATCATTCTAAAGTGAACTTCTCCACAAAATCTTTTTTGGCAATGCTTTCATTTTGGTTATTTGATCAAAAACATCAGCAGAACCTAAAACTTCCTCAAAGAAGCAACTACTTAAAGCTCACATTTGTGCTAGAGGTCCCTGATAAGGTACTGCTTATAAGAATGCTCACAAAGATCAATGAAAAAGTGTTATGAAAGACAAGTCAGTAGCAGCTAATCCTTGATGGTAAGATAGAAACCTAAGTTTTCATAAATCTACAAATAGAGAGCCTTTAGTGGCTGCACCAAAGTTTTCGGAGAGGCATGTTTCTTAACAGTAAAATCTGCTTTCAAGATTAAAAGAGTTCTCAGAAAAAATATATCTGAGAAAAGGTAATATAACTTTAGTTAGTTACTTAGTTAGTTTGACCTAATTTGAATTTAGGAGGAAAACTTGGTCTGGGAAAGATTTAGATTCCTGCAAGAGGATCTAATTAATTAAACTCAGCCAGTTCGTGCCCACCACCTACAGCTGCACATGACCTAGAGCTGAGCCCAGGGTGAAAATTCATCATATCTCTCATACTGTCTCTACTTTCAAGGACTTTGTTTCTTGTTCTTTGTGCAAATTGTGATTTAGGGAGCAAATGAAACAAATCTATTTGATAATAAATAAATAAATAAATAATAGGCAAATTTTATGGATCACTGTAATTCTTTTCTGTGTGTGCTGGTCCTGGGGCTTGAACTCAGAACCTTGAACACTGTCCCTGAGCTATTATGCTCAAGTCTAGTGCTCTACCACTTGAGCCAGAGCTCTATTAACAGTTTTCTTGGTGTTTAACTGGAGATAAAAATCTCATGATCTTTCCTGCCTAGGCTGACTTTGAATAGTGATCCTTAAATCTTAATTCCTGGCCAGGATGAGCCACTGGCAACTGACTTCAATCTATATCTATATATGTAACATTATATATATATATATATGTATATATATGTATATATATATATATATATATATATATATATATATCACTTGATTAAAGCTAGCTGCATAAAACTCTTACTTTGTTTAAAGAGACATTTAATTTTAATGGAAATAATGAGGATTTTCAACAGCTTGTTCTGGAACAATATAGGACTTTGTCATTTACTAGCGTAATGGTTTGGGGAAAATCACCAGCTTGTGGACAATAATATTGACTCTTGTATTTCCATAGTGAGTACCTAAGGATCACCTAAGAGGGTTTGGTCTGCTGCCTGGTTCTACATTCACAAGTAACATGAGACTAATTCATGTGGACATACTCCATCTCGGAGCATCAAATTATTGTTACAATTATTGGAGAGTAATAAATGTTACTCTAAGTTTTCTGCACTTCAAAATTATTTGACGAACATTTGGGTAAATGCCCAAAGGTGGGATTGCTGGATCATAGGGGAGCTCTATGTGGAGTCTTTTGAGGAAAGTCCGTACTGCTTTCCAAAGTGGTTGAACAAGTTTACACTCCAACCAACAATGCAATAAGGTTCCCTTCTGTCCACATCCTCTCCAGCAGCTGTTGTTATTAGAGTTCTAGATTATAGCTATTCTAACTGGGGTGACGTGGTATCTCAATGTTGTTTTGATTTGCATTTCTTTTATGGCTAGAGAGGTTGAACGTTTCTTCATGTATCTATTGGCCATCTTTCTTTCCTCTTCAGAGAAGGTTCTCATTAAGTCTTTAGCCCACTTGTTTATTGGGCAGTTGTTTCTTTGAGGATTTGTTTTAGGGGGATTTAATTTTTTGAGTTCCAAGTATATTTTAGATATGAGACCCTTGTCTGTTGTGTGGCTAGTGAAGATCTTATCCCAATCCGTAGGCTTTCTATTTATCTAATTAGCTATGTCCTTTGCCATGCAAAAGCTCTGCAACTTCATGCAATCCCATTTGTCCAACTTTTCTTTGATTTGTTGTGTTTCCGGGTCTCTATTAAGAAAATTTCGGCCTGCACCCAGGAGGCCTAGGGTTTCTTTTATTCCATCCTGTAATGTTTTCAGAGTGTCTGATTTGACTCCGAGGTCTTTTTTCCACTTGGAATTGATTCTGGCATAGGGTGATATATAAAGAACTAGGTTCGTTATCTATAAGTAGTTAACCAATTTTGCCAGCACCATTTACTAAAGAAGCTGTCTTTCTTCCATTCTATTTTTTAGCTCCCTTATCAAATATTAGATGGTTATAGGTCTGTGGGTTCATTTCTGGATTTTCAATTCTATTTCATTTGTCCTGAGGTCGGTTCTTGTGCCAGTACCAAGCTCTTTTGATTAATATGGCTTTATAATAGAGTTTGAAAATTGGTATTGATGTTCCTCCAGCACTGTTCTTTCTGTTGAGGATCGTTTTTGCTATTCGGGGTCTTTTATTGTTCCATATGAATTTTTGGCACACTAAAGCTACCAGCACAACTATGTTTATTGCAGCATTATTTACCAAAGCTAACATATGGAACCAACCCAGATGCCCCTCAGTAGATAAATGGATCAAGAAAATGTGGTATATACACACAATGAAATTCTATGCCTCCATCAGAAAGAATGACATTGCTCCATTTGTTAGGAAATGGAAAGACTTGGAAAAAATTATAATCAGTGAAGCAAGCCAGGCCCAAAGAAACTTACGTCCCATGGTTTCCTTTATTTGCAATAACTAATATATGTCTGAGTCAAGCAGAAAAGGACAGATAAGTTGATGTTAGGGAAATGAACCCTAAGACATGTATTCAAATGTTTTTTTTTTTCTTTCATGCGATTGTTTCTAACACATTTATAAGATTATTTCTTTGTTGTTTTGTATGTCCCTCCTCCATGGTATAACCCCTGCTTTCACTCTATTTGTTGTTGTTATAATTTGTGGAGGGGAAGGGAAAAGAACAAATCGTTTAAATAGGAATACAGGTGGATCCATTGCAACAATGAGACGTACAAATCGTTATGTCGAAAACGAACTTTACAACTTTGGTGGGGGGGGGGTGGGGAGGAGGGTTGGCTGAGGGAGTGGGGAGCAGAGGGGATGGGAAGGGGAAACAAAAGAGGAGGCTACAATGCTTGAAAAGAATTGTACTCATTATTTTGCCCAGGTAATTGTAACCCCTCTGTACAATATTTTCACAATAAAAAAATTATTTGATGACAGTACTTTTTTTCAATATTGGGGTTTGAACTCAGGACCTGTGCTTACTAGACAAGTAGACTGCTACTTGATCTATGCCCTCAGCCCTACAAAATTATGTTTAACAAACTATGTTCTGTTACCTGTTGTGAGTTTACTTGAATTAGAAAGGAATTTTTCTTGTGTTTCTTATATTTATCTCCAAAATCACAATGAGGTGTGGGGCGGCGGATGGAATGAGATTGTTTTCTCCTGATGACCAGATTATTATGAGAATATTGTAAGGAAGCAGAAATTATTTTTCTTAGCTTCATTCCTGAATAGTACCACTGCAACATTATTGGCATATTTTTTCTGTGCTTATTTTTTTCCCTTTCGGGAAATAAAAGTTGTGCTGGAGGCTGAGTAGACCCTCTTTAACTGTGGAGCTGTGCATTGAGTCTTTATGTTTGATCATTACTTTTGAGTTAGGCTCTCACTTTCTGCCTGTGTTCATCCCTGGGCATGACCCACTTACATGAGGCTTGCTGGTAGTGAGTGTAGCATATCTATGTCACGACATCCAGGGCTCCATTAAAAAGAGGTTTCATTAATTTCTTTCTATCTGTGCTGGCCTTGAGCCACGATCCCAAAAATCTCAGCCTCCCAAGTTGTGAGGATTAAAAGCATGGACCACCAATATCTGGCTTCCTTTAGACAGTTAATGGGCTATTTATAAAGATTAAATTTGTACTATGTTTACTATGCATATTACTATCATGCCTTTTGGTTAATTTTGTATTTTAAGGATTTTCTTATGTCAGTAAACATGCAGAGGTGCAATGCTCATAATGTTATAATATTTCTTAATTATAGAAATATTGCTTCTCTGTTGGGCCCTTTGATAAAAATAGCATTCGTTTTACAATAAATAACAATATAGCTATCTTGGTGTATTCATATTTGCTTATACTGCTTGGTTGTTTCCTTATACACTAAGCATCAAAATTAAATGCATAAAATATAAGCCTTTAAAAATATTTATGTCTAATCAATAAAATAATGTGTATTATATCAGCTTTTATTTATTTTTACCAGTGTTGAAGGTTTTTTTGTTTTGTTTTGTTTTGTTTTTGCTGGTATTGGAATTTGAACTCAAGGCAGTTGACCGTACTCAGCTTTCTTGGCTGGTGTTCTACCACTTGGGTCATGCCACCAACACATAATTTGCTAGTTATATTAATGGATTCATATTGATTTTTCTACCTGACTGGTTTAAAGCTGCAATCCTGCTGGTCTCAGCCTCCTGAATAGTCAATATCATAGTGTTGTGAGATTAAGGAGTTTTAAAAATAGGCTTGGTAGCCATTTGAATATGAGTTTCTTCTTTGACAAACTATTTGTGAAGGAGAAAAGAATCTTTCTTTTATTTTCTGGGATTGAACCTAGAGTTGCTATACTAGCCCAGCATATTTTACTACTGGAGTCTACATATGCCTTTAGTCCTGTTTTTTTTTTCTTTTTCTTTCCTCAAGTTCTGTTGTTTTGGAAACAGGGTCCCACTTCCATCTTTGTTCAAGCTGGCTTTCAACTCATGATCCTCCTGCCTCCTGAGTACCTGAAAATATTTCTTGAACATAATTTATGATGTATTCATTGGAAAAGAAGTTTGATATGTAGAGATGCATAAAATATGAATTCTGTATTCAAGTAGCTCTAAATATAAAGAGAAGAGTACAGTGTCACAGGATCAGCAATGGGAACCTGGAATGGCTTCTAGGTAGGCTGAAGAAAAGTTATTCATCTTTGAGAGTGACAATCTTTTGAAGAATGAGTAGGAATTTTCCAGGGAGATAATCAACAGAAGTTTTTCAGAGCAGAAAGTGAATACTATATATGAGCAAAGGCTGGAAGTCTGGAAGAACAAATATACAGAAATTTACAAAAGCTAGCAACTGCTGAACTATAAAATAGGTTAAGAGGAGATGGAATTAGAAGACATGAAGGTGGAAAAATGGAACTTAAAAGGACTGAATGGTGATGGACGTAGTACACTTCACTGACTTGATCCTGAAGGAGATACGTAGCCCCTGAAGTCTAATTTATGACCACATAGCTAAATAAGTAGATGGCAATTTGAGTTTTTTGAATGTCTCATCTGTAGGCCAGAATCCTCTGTTTAATAATTGGCATTTAATAATTTGGCATTCTTAAAGAAACTCAATACTGATTATGTGCTAGTTATCTTGGAGACACGGGCATTATTTTAGGAAGAAAAATAATTGCCTTATCCATAACTTAATCCCAGTAGGACTCAATTTTATTCCCCCAGCATCACACACATCATTTATCTACTTAGTTCTGGAACACAGTGATATTGTTTTATGTCCCAGTCAAATCAGTGAAGCAGTTTTCATCCTACATAGATACAACATCCATGTCTTTATCCAGCCATTGCATATCATTAGATTTGGGATGGAATTAATCCATATTTCCATTATAGATACTCATTTCATCACCTTGTCCCTTGGAGGTTAAGGAGTCCCAAAGAGCCTCAGGCTAAACTATATAAATATACCTCTCTTGTATTGGTTCTGTCCCAGTAAAAACTGGAGCTATATTTGGTATAGGAGATTTGGATGGCATAGACTAATTTAAATAACAACTGACATCTAGTTATTTCTATGATTTTTTTAAAAAAAATAAACCTTTATATGATACATAGCATATAAATAACTAAATAGCTAGAAGAATTATCACAAATGAAGCTTCCCTTATACCCAACTTTCAGGTCACAAAATTAAATTGGAAATAACCGGTCATGGGGCCTGAACTCTGGGACTAGGCACTGTCCCTCAGCTCTTCAGCTCAAGGCTAGTGCTCTACTATTTGAGTCACAGCGCAACTTCCAGCTTTTTTCTTTTTTTGCTTATGTGGTGCTGAGGAATTGAACCCAGGGCCTCATGCATGCAAGGCAAGCGCTCTACCACTGAGCCATCTTCCCAGCCCTATCCTAACTTTTATCACCATAGATTACCTTCTTTGTATCCATTCTGGATAATTATAATATTATTTGATGTCTGGTGCTTCTCAACCGATTTGTCTATTTTTCCCCCCACCGGCCATTAGGTACCTTCCAGTAGTAACATACTATTTCCACTCTAAGTTCACTGGCCTGAACTACTTAATAGTTTTTGGGTCATAAGAAGCCCACTTACTCCATGTATCCAGAGTGAGGGAAAATTGAAAATGCTTGTAAACACTACTGATGACAAGCCCCACCCCCCACCATTAACTTGCACTCTGTGGAAATCTTCGGTCTTTACTTACAACTTGAAGGTCAAAGAAAAAACCCTATCAATATATTGAATGACAACAACGAATATTCCTTCTTCAACACCTCATATATTCTTGGAATTGTCATCCAAACAATTTAGCCTTCAAGTCCCCAGAGGCAGGTTTGTCTGAGAATAAGACATATATTTTCTTTTGTCCCCCAAAATCTCAAGCTAAGCACCCCTCTGGTGTATATGTTGTCTGGGAAAGGGAGTCTGGATGTTTCTTTGGTGTCTCTTAGTAATAATCATTGATTGTTTAAAAATATTCTCTACATTCTAAAATATCATATGGAATGCCAATCTTCAAAAATACCAGACAACACAAGTTTAATTTATTTCTTTTGTAATGCAAATACATCACAATGTAGATGTTTTGTAAATGTACCACAATGTAGAATTAGTCCAACATACTAACCCAACATACCACAGTGTTTTCAGATTTAGTCTATTATATAATAATGATGCTACTTATTTTCTTCATGGTTTCTTTTTATGTATACATATGTATTTCAGTTGGACACATACACATACATGCACACACACACACAAGAATTTCTACGAATGAGATACCAGACCCTATAATGAATTAATAGTTACCCTTAAGCATCAATGTTACAAGGTAGTGTTCCACAATTGGATTTAACCTTCAGTGTCTGCAGCTGCAGTGCATTCTGCTCACATTCACATTTCTTTCCATTCTTGGCCTTGTTCAAAGTACACTGGTACAGCACTTGGTTGTTTTTTTTAATTTAATTTAATTGTAAGAGTGATGTACAGAGGGGTTACAATTACACAAGTAAGGCTATGAGTACATTGCTTGTCGAACATTGTTACCTCCTCTCTCACTTTCCCTCCCCGACCAAGTTGTAAAGTTCATTTCCACCATTGTGTCTTGTAAGTATTGCTGTTGCATTGGTCCTTTGTCCTTTGTCTCAACATTTTTTTAGCCCCTTTCCATTCCCCAAATCACATAAATACATACACAAGACATGGGGTACCAAAATGAAGAACAGTGACAATAGGGGATAAACTACAAGAGGAAAAATGAAAGAAAAAAGAATTTCACACAGAACATAAAAATTAAAAACAAACAAAACCCCTCATTTCCATGGAGTTCATTTAAATTAGCATCATCTTATATGGTCATATGTATGTTTGGTCATATGTACATTGAGCTACTGCGATCCTCTGCTAGGACTATCATAGACACATGCTAATTATTACAAATAAGGGAAACCATGGAGCCTATATTTCTTTAATCCTGGCTTACTTCATTTGATATGATTTTTCCCAATCTTTCTATTTCCTTATGAATGAGGTGATGGCATTCTTCCTGATGGAAGCATAGAATTCTATTGTGTATATGTGCCACATTTTCTTCATCCATTCATCTACTGAAGGGCATCTGGTTTGGTTGCTACAAAGAACATAGTTGTGCTGGTAGCTTTAATGTGGCTTTGTTTGCAATTGTTTGGGTAAATGCCCTGGAGTGGGATTACTGGATCCATAGGGGATCTATGTGGTTTCTTTTGAGGAACCTCCATAATGCTTTCCAAAGTGGTTGAACAAGTTTACATTTCCACCAACAGTGCAGTAGGGTTCCCTTTGGCCACATCCACTCCAGCATCTGTTGTTATTAGACTACTTGATTATAGCCATTCTCACTGGGTGAGGTGGAATCTCAATGTTGTTTTGATTTGCATTTCTTTTATGGCCAGAGATGTTGAACATTTCTTCATGTGTCTATTGGCCATTCTTATTTCCTCTCCAGAGAAATCTCCTTTTTATTCCTTAGCTCATTTTTAATGGGGTGGTTGTTTCTTTTTTTTTTTTTTTGTCGGTCGTGGGGTTTGAACTCTGGGCCTGAGCGCTGTCCCTCAGCTCTTCAGCTCAAGGCGAGCGCTCTACCACTTGAGCTACAGCGCCACTTCCGGTTTTCTGGTGGTTTATTGGAGATAGGAGTCTCACGGTCTCTCCTGCCCGGGCTGGCTTTGAACCGCGATCCTCAGATCTCAGCCTCCTGAGTAGCTAGGATTACAGGCGTGAGCCACCAGCACCCGGCGGTTGTTTCTTTTTTTAAAAATAATTTTTATTGAAGTTGTGATTACAAAAATTTCACAGTACTGTGGAATTGTGATACATAGTTATAATCACAAACACATTTTAACCTTCACAAGGCAACTTGCCTTTATCATGGTCTATAAAGTTTGTGAATTTTATAAGCTTTGGCAATACAACTATGTCTTCCAAATCGGGTGATATGTACATTTCTTTACTTTTCTTTGTGTCAGTTGTTCCCTCTTTCCCTCTCATTCCCTCCCTCCCATCACTGCCCTTGAGTTGCTTAGCTCATTTTCATCAATGTCCAGTGCAGCTGATGGGCCCCTCTGTTGTATATTTTCACTAATTCTATGTCCTCCTCCTAGCTTCCCTCAGATGTGCACATGTATATACCATATATGAGGTCAAGAACATGAAGTCATTTAGAAATGATATGACAAATGCAGTAGTGGTCCTTTGATTCTTGTGTCGTGTTTACATTGTCATATCTCCTTTCATTTTGGATTAACATACACATATCAGGGAGATCATGTGTCATTTGTCTCTCTGATCTTGGTTTACCTCGCTTAACATGATTTGTTCTAGTTCCATCCATTTCCCTGTGAATGTCATTATTTTGTCCTTTCTAATGGCTGCATAATATTCCATTGTATACAGATACCACAATTTCTGGATCCATTCATTTGTAGTGGAGCATCTTGGTTGTTTTCATATCTTGGCTATTGTGAATAGCGCAGCGATGAACATGGAGGTGCATGTGTCCTTGTATCCTAGTTCCTGTTGCTCAGGGTAGATGCGTTGGGAGTGGTATGGCTGGGTCATAGGGGAGGTGTATATTTAGCTTTCTGAGGTGCCGCCAGACTGCTTTGCAGAATGGTTGTATTAGTATACATTCCCATCAGCAATGAAGTAGGGTTTCTATTTTCAGTAAAGAACATCATTGGGATTTTGATGGTAACTGCATTGAATTTGTATATCAACTTTGGCAGTATGGTCATTTTCACAATATTGATTCTGCCTATCCAAGAACACGGAAGGTTTTTCCATTTCTTGGTGCTCTCTTTGATTTCTTTCTTTAGGCTTTTATACTTTTCACTAAATAAGTACTTTACATCTTTGGTTAGATTAATTCCTAAATATTTTATTTTATGTGATTATTGTGAATGGAGTTGCTGGCTGAATTTAGGATATAGGCCATTCTGACAGAGGTAAGGTGGTATCTCATGATTGTTTCTATTTACATCTCCTTTATGGACAGGGATGGTGAACATTTCCTCATGTGTTTCTTTGCCACTTTTTTCTTATTTGTCAGTTGTGGGGCCTGAACTCTAGGCCTGGGCACTGTCCCTCAGCTCTGCAGCTCAAGTCTAGCACTCTACCACTTTAGCCACAACTCCACTTCCAGGTTTTTCTGCTTATGTGGTTCTGAGGAGTCAAATCCAGGAGCTCATGCATCCAAGGCAAGCACTCTACCACTGAGCTACTTCCCAGCCCTTCTTTGACATTTTTATCTCTCCTGAGAAGTGTCTCTTTAGTTCTCTTGCCCATTTAATGATTGGTTTGTTGGATTTGAGATGGATTTGTTTATTGAATTACTTTTTTTATTTTGGATATTAGGTCTTTGTCTGATATAGTGCTAATAAATATCTTTTCCCAATTGGTTGGCTGTCTTTCTAGTTTGGTAGCTATGTCTTTAACTGTGCAGAAACTTTTTATTTTAAGGGATTCCAATTTGTTGAGTCTTTCTCCATTTTATTGTGCCCCTGGGACTTTGTTCAGGAAGTTCCTGCCTGTGCCTATAAGTTCATGCGTCTCTCTTCTCAGATTTGATGTTTAGGTCTTTAATCCATTTTGAGTTGGTGTTAGTGCACAGTGACAGGCAGGGATCCATTTTCAGTTTTCTGCATGTGATCACCCAGTTTTCCCAGCACCAATAGTTGAAGAGGCTATGTTCCTATCACTGTGTGTCTTTGGGTCCTTTTTCAATTATCAGCTGACTATAGGTATGTGATTTTATTTCGGGATCTTCTAATCTATTTCATTGGTCTTCAGGTCCGTTTTGTGCCAAGAGCAAGCTACTTTTGTTATTACGGCTTTATAGTACAGTTTGAAGTCTGGCATCGAGGTCCCTCCCGTGTTGTCTCTTTTGCCTAGAATTGTTTTGGTTATTCTAGGTCGTTTGTTGTTTCATATGAAGTTTTGGATTTTTTTTTCTATTTTCAGTAAAGAACATCATTGGGATTTTGATGGTAACTGCATTGAATTTGTATATCAACTTTGGCAGTATGGTCATTTTCACAATATTGATTCTGCCTATCCAAGAACACGGAAGGTTTTTCCATTTCTTGGTGCTCTCTTTGATTTCTTTCTTTAGGCTTTTATACTTTTCACTAAATAGGTACTTTACATCTTTGGTTAGATTAATTCCTAAATATTTTATTTTATGTGATTATTGTGAATGGAGTTGTTTCCCTGATTTCCCTTTGAGCTAGTACATTGTTGGTGTACAGAAAGGTAACTGATTTTTTGGGTTAATTTTGTATCCTGCTACTTTGCTGAAACGATTCATAAGTTCTAGGAGTTTGGGAGTGGAATTTTTGGTGTTGCTACGGTATAATATCATATCATCTGCAGAAAGGGATAGTTTAACTTTTTCCATCCCTATGGAGAACCCTTTAATGTTCTTTTCTTGCCTTATTGCTCTGGCTAAGGATTTCAGAACTATATTGAAGAGAAGTGGAGAGTGGGCATCCTTGCCTTGTTCCTGATTTTTGGAGAATTGGTTGTAGGTTTTCTCCATTGAGTATAATATTGGCCATTGTTCTGTTGTATATGGCTTTTATTGTTTTAAGGAATGTTCCTTCTGTTCCTATTTTCTCCATAGCTTTTAGCATGAATGAATGTTGTATCTTATCCAAGGCCTTTTCTGCATCAATGGAGATAATCATGTAGTTCTTACTTTGTATCTGTTGATGTAATGGATTGTATTTATTGATTTATATATGTTAATCTATCCCTGCATCTCTAGGATGAAGCCTACTTGATCATAGTGTTTCATTTTTTGATATGTTGATGGATTCTGTTTGCTAATATTTTATTGAGGACCTATGCATCTGTGTTCATCAAACAAATTGGTCTGTAGTTCTATTTTTTTGCTGTATCTTTGCCTGGTTTGGGGTTAATTGTGATATTGGCTTCCTAGAATGAGTTTTGGTTCTCTCCCTCTGCTTCTATTTCATGGAAGAGCTTGAGGAGTATGGGTATTAGTTCCTTTCTGAAGGTCTTATAGAATTCCATAGTGAATCAAACTATACCTGGGCTTTTCTTTATTTGAAGACTTCTGATTGCTTCCTCTTTCTCATTGTAAGATCTTGGCTTATTTGATTGATTTCTTCTTGGTTCAGTTTGGGCAACTTGTATTACTCTAAAACTTCATCCATTTCTGCTAGGTTTCCCTACCTTAGAGAGTATAGATTCTGGAAATAGTTCTTTCTGAGTGTTTGGATGTCTTGGATGTTTGTTGTAATTTTTCCTGTGACATCCCTGATCTTATTGATTTGGGTCTCCTCTCTTTTTCCTTAAGCTGGACAGAGGTCCAGCAATTTTATTAATGTATTGAAAAAAAGTTTCTTGTTAATTTTATTTATAGTTTTCTTAATCTCTACCTCATTGATATCAGCTCTTATTTTGGTTAACTTGCTCCATGTATTATTTTTAGGTTGAATTTTTTCTTGCTTTTCTAGCAGTTTTACTTGCATCATGAGATTACTTACTTGGTCTTTCTCTATTATCTTTCTTTCTTTTTTCTGGGGGGGTGGGGGGGTCTGATCGTGGTGCCTGAACTCTGGGCTTGGGCGCTGTCCCTCAGCCCTTCAGATCAAGGCTAGCACTCTATCACTTGAGCCACAGCGCCATTTCTGGCTTTTTCCCTTTTGCTTATGTGGTGCTGAGGAATCAAACCCAGGGCCTCATGCAAGGCAAGTGCTTTACCACTGAGCCACCTTCCCAACCCCTGTCTCTATTTTCTTGATGTGTGCACTGACAGTGATAAAATTGCCCCTAAGGACTGCTTTTGTAGTGACCCATATATTTCTTTAAATTCATTAAATTGTAGGAACTTTAAAATTTCTTATTTAATTTCTTCTGTGACCCAGGTGTTTCTCAGAAGTGTGTTGTCCAATTTCCATGTATTTAGTAATTTCTATGGTATGCCTTGTTACTGAGAACTAGCTTGATTTCACTGTGGTCGAATAGAATACAAGGAATTAGTCGATCTTCTTGTATTTGCTTAAATTCTTTGTACAAACTATGATGCTACTTTGGAGAAAGTTCCATGGGCTACTGAAAATAATGTGTACTGGGTTGTTGTTGGGTTGAAAACTGAGATATTGTATCATTGAATTCAGAGGCTTCTTTACTAATCCTCTGGTTGGTAGACCTGTCCTTTGGTAAGAGCGGAGTATTAGTATCTATTTTGAGAATATTTACTTAACATATGGATGCATCAATGTTTGGAGAGTTTAAACTGATAATAGTGATATCCTCTTCTTGGATTGTTCTCTGTATTAATATAAAGTGTACTTCTTTGTCTTTTTGTGTTGATTTTAATGAAAAGTTTATTTTGTCAGATATCAGGATGGCAACTCCTACCTTCTTGCAGGAAGCATTTGCATGGTGGATCTTCCTCTCTCCCTTCACTTGGAGTTTGTTTTCATCTTTGGCTGTGAGATGTGGTTTTTTTGAGGATTTGTTTGGGGGAGGGCTAAATTTTTATTTTGAAGTATTTTTTGCCAACTCTATGGCTGGAACTTTAGGCCTTGACACTGTCCCTGAGATTCATTTGCTCAAGGCTAGAACTCTACTACTTGAGCCACATCACTGCTTCAGGCTTTTTCTGTGTATGTGGTACTGAGGAATTGAAGTCAAGGCTTCACACATGCTAGGCAAGCACTCTACCACTAGGCCAAAATTCCCAGCCCCTGAGCTTTAGGTATATTTTTGATATGAGGCCCTTGTCTGTTGTATAGCTAGTGAAGATCTCCCAATCTATGGGCTTTTTATGTATCTTCCTAGATATGTCCTTTGCCATGCAGAAGCTTTACAGTTAAATGTAGTCCCATCAATCCAGTCTTTTTCTTATTTGTTGTGTTTCTGGATCTTTATGAAGTTTCTACCTGTGCCAATGATCCCTGGAATATCCCCTATCCCATCCTGCAATATTTTCAGGGTATTTGGTCTTTCATTGAGGTCTTTGATCTATTTGGAGTTGATTCTGGTACAGAGTGATACATAAGGATCTAACTTCAGTTTTCTGCACATGTAGCGAATTCTGCCAGCACCATTTGTTAAAGAGGCTGTCTTTCTTCCATCTTAGAATTTTGACTCCCTTATCAAGGAAAGATCTGTGGGATCATTTCTGGGTTTGAATTCTATTCCATTATTCCTCAGGTCAGCACTTGGTTTTAACTTACAGTTTTCTGATCCTAATTAAGTGAAGAATCATTTCATACTTTATTGACTCTATGCACATTTTTAGTAAGTGTCTATTCTGATAGACACTAGTCTCTAACCGAGGTTGTTTTTGTTTTTGTTGTTGTAGGTCATGGGCCTTGATCTCTGGGCCTGGGTGCTGGCTCTCAACTATTCAGCTCAAGGCAAGCACTCTACCAATTGAGCCACAGTGCCACTTCCAGTTTTCTGGTGGTTTATTGCAGATAAGAGTCTCATAGACTTTCCTTCCTGGAGGAGGAGGAGGATGGGGTGGAGAAGGAGGGGCTGGAGGAGACGGCAGAGAAAAAGAACAACAACAACAACAATAAGGAAAGGAGAAGGCAAGAAGGAGGAGAAGAAAGAAGAAGAAGGTGGAGGAGGGAGAAGGGGAGGAGGGAGAGGTGGAGGAGGAGGAAAAGGAGGAAGAGGAGGAGGAGGAGGGATGATAAATAATTCATTTACCTTTTACCCTTTTGCCAGCATTGGTAAAGGTCAGATATTTGCCAAAATCTCACCCCCAAAAGACAAGTACTTCCAGGGAGAAGTGCACATCTACTTGTGTCACAGAGAAAGAAGCTTTGAGTTGAAAAATTAGGAAATTTGGTGAAGAACTACAAGATAATCTTGGCCAATCCCAGAAACAGGTGGTCTTGATGACCCATGGTTGGGCTTCAATGTTTCAGAGTACGATGAATCATGATCAATGTCATCTCTTCACACTAGAGATTATTTAGAAAATGAAGTATATAACTTGCAAGTGGGGACAGGAGGGAAAAACTGGAAGAGAGGGAGAGAAGGGGTAATATTGTTGAAAAGGAAATGTACTTGTTACCTGACATGTGTGGAGAGCTGCAGGGGCCACGACCAAAGATGGCACTGGCTTCCGCCTTCCACCTTGCTGATGGCGAGTGCTCTCTGTGAAAAACAACTCCTTATATGGCTATGGCTTGGCTACTGGCTTGCTTCCGTGTTTGCGACCCTATTAGTATATGCTGCGTGGCATCTCGGGATTGGCCATCCAGGAGGCTTATAACCGGAGCGCGGGTGCGGAGGGAGGGAGAAGCTTGCAGATGAGGTTCCTGGATAAACTGCTTTGAGAAGAATCCCGGGTCCTGTCTTCCTTGCTGGTCGAGGCGGTCACGACAAATGGTGGCCCGTACAGGGATCTAACTCCACAAGGGATTCAGAACTCCTGGCAGTCAGGGTGGTGCACCGGTAAGTTCCCAGGTAAGTGGGAATCCGAGATTAAAGCGGGCATAATATGGGGCTCTTCTCTGTAGATAAAGAGAGAGCGGGAACCCGGGAAGAAATAAAATACAGGCCTAAAGTGAAAGTAAAAGAAAATAAAATTTTTAATAACTGAGTTGGGTGCCGCGACGTCACATCCAATTTTTCTGGCCCTGGAAGAGCTACTACGCTCAAAAGGACTAAAGTTAAAGAAGGGTACCTTACAGAGGTTCCTTGATGAATGCAACATTGTGGCTCCTAGGTTTATAGTGTCCGGGAGCCTTACAGTAGCCTCATGGGACAAATTAGGGAAGGATTTGGACTTTGCCTATGAACAGGGCACATTAAAGGCAGGAGTCCGCCACATTTGGAAATTGATTAGGGGCTGCCTGGAGGACCAGCGCTGCTGTGAGGTTATAGAAAATGGACAGTCAGCACTGGAACAATTACAGGAGGAGAGGTCAGAGAAGGCGATCAGTGAAAAGAGAGACAATGAACAGGGCAAAAGGGGGCGACTTTACCCAGATCTGTCTGAGCTAAAATCGGAAAGAGGAAGTTTCAGCGAGTTAGAGGAGGAAGAAGTGAGAGCACTTATTCAACAGATGAAAAGGAGCCGTATAAAAAAGGGGGTCACTTTTTTATAGCAAACATGACTTGCAATTTGACTAGTACTGCCCATACTGTGGGTGCCAATTGTCATTTTAGTAAGAATTATACGGTATTTAGTTATCAGCCTACCCCCGTGTGTGTGGTTTCCCCTTTTGTGCTTTTGGTAATTAACAACACATCTGTATGCTCAGATGATGTGTGTGCTTGTACTAATGAAACCTGCTATTTTGCTACCTGCTGGAGTTCTCAGTATCCGTTAGCTATAGTTGCACGCATTCTGCATTGGGTGCCTTTGCCAGTAGATGCTTCTCAAGCTGTAACCTTGTTTAGGCATAAGAGATATTTTGGCATCATTGCGGCCATTGTAACTGCTATAGCTGTGGCTGCTGCAAGTGCGACGGCTGCCGCTGTCTCCATGTCACATACTGTGCAGATGGCTCAGACTTTAAATAACTTGTCGGCTACTACAGCCAGAGCTCTGGATTTACAACAAGTGGCCAATGCACAGTTAAAAGGAGGACTGATGCTGTTAAATCAAAGGGTTGACCTTGTGCAGGAGCAGGTTGATATCCTGTGGCAGTTGGCTCAGCTGGGATGTGTTCAAAAATATGAAGGGCTTTGTATTACCACTGTTCAGTATTATAACTATACCCAGGCAGCAAATTTGTCTAAACAACTGTCAAGTTATCTTTTAGGCAACTGGACAGGGGAATTTGACCAATTGATGTTACAGCTACAATCGGCCATTGTCGCGGTAAACTCCAGCCGGATGGATGATGCCCTGTTACAAGATGTTTCCTCCTGGATTTTGACAGCTGTGGATCATTTGAAGGAGGGGGTGGGAATGGGCTCCCTTATCGGTATCCTGGCATTGGTGATCTTGCTGTGCCTGTGGTGCATATGCCGGATTAGGAGCTCTCAGCGCAGGAGTATGGCTATGGTGGTCCAGGCCTTCACTGCCATTGAGGCCGGACAGTCCCCCTACACGTGGCTTGCCACGTTAAAGTAATAGCACAGGGTGTAAGGCAAACGCACTGCACTTGGGAATCACTTCCCGGCGTGAGCCCAAGAAGAGCATGTTGGGTTGCAAGTGGGTTGATGCCCAAGATCCCACCTCTGCAAAAAAGGCATCGGACGGGCCTGGTCGTCACTGGGGAAGGCGCCCCTCAGGCGAAGACCAGTGCAGGGTCCTCTCATTAATGTTTTAGACAGAGGCCCAACTTCTACTCTTACCTTTTGCTTAATAAAACAAAAAGGGGGAGCTAAGGAGAGCTGCAGGGGGTGCGACCAAAGATGGCGCTGGCTTCCGCCTTCCGCCTTCCGCCTTCCCGATGGCGAGTGCTCTCTGTGAAAAACAACTCCTTATATGGCTATGGCTTGGCTACTGGCTTGCTTCCGTGTTTGTGACCCTATTAGTATATGCCACATGGCACTTCGGGATTGGCCATCCAGGAGGCTTATAACCGGAGCACGGGTGCGGGGGGAGGGAGAAGCTTGCAGATGAGGTTCCTGCATAAACTGCTTTGAGAAGAATCCCGGGTCCTGTCTTCCTTGCTGGTCGAGGTGGTTGAGACAGACATGTAACTGTAAACCCTCTATACATCATTTTACAGTAAAAATTTAAAAAATATTACCCACATAAATGGAAACAGGGTTTATCTCTATGCATCTGTCTCTTATCTCTGTCTTATATGTGTTTTGACTTCATTTTATCCTTCTTCAGATGAATCTTTCCATCCATTAACAGCTATAATTCATGGTATCCTCATACATCTGGACCCAAGAAGAAAAGACTTCTATTCTTAGTGTCCCTGTAGCACATAAAAGGAAAGAATCTGATTGGATCTGTCTGGATTAGCTCAGAATCAATCACCAAACCAATAAATATGGAAATATTTTATTCTTCTTGAGTGAATTTGGATCTTGACATGATGCCAATGAATAAAAATAAAGTTGAGCCCACCTAAACCAATGAATAAAAATATAGTTGAGCCCACATAAACCAAAGGAAAGGCAGAAATTTCCCAAAGGAAAGGGCACTTACCTATTGATAAAAACATAGTAGTACACAAACAGAAATCTGTTCAAAAAGCAAGTTTGTACTTAATGGAATCCAACACTTAAAAATAGAAAACTGTATTTGTATTTCTTTACCTTAAAAAGAATATAATTTTAATCATATCACGAACTACTAGGGATACTTACAAGATATAAAAGGCCCTCATGATTCTAGATCAGATTATAATAATAATAGTAATATCTAGTCAACACTGAATGATTGGCCAGGAATAACATTAATTGCATTCTTAAAATAAGTCTTCAGGTCAATTACATTTTCAAATGAATATATTGAGACTTAGAGGGTAAGTTTTTTTTAAGTCATTTAGCAAAGTAGTAGCAGAATTTTCTTTGTGTTATATTCATTGCCATGTTATGTGATCTTGTCTGAGATGTTATAAAACATTCTGAAATAGCCCTATTATTTCCAAAGATACCACTTAAGAACTGAAAAAAAGTATTAACAGAAGGCTTTATTCTATCTATTTATGTTTATAAATTAATGTATATATTAAGTTGAATGATAATTACTATATAATTTTACTGAGATTATTAGTCTCTGAAAATTTAAACATATTCATCTAAAAGTTAAATTGTAAGAATTTTGAAGACATATTTGCCAAACAAGTTCAGTCCTTGTCTAAATTTTCACAAAATTAGAAATTAGTGGAAAAGAATTTAATGTGCTTTCATCTACTAAAAATGGTAAAATAAAACTCAGTCACTTTTCTATTAGGGTGTTTTCAGAGAAGTTTGGGTAGAATGTTAAGGAGGATATTTTAAATCATTAAAATTAAAATTATCCTTTACAAAGAATTTAAAATTTACCAGGTGTTAGTGGATTATACCTGTAATCCAAGCAACTCAGGAGTCTTAGATCTGAGGATCACAATTTGAAGCCAGCCTAGACAGGAAAGCCTATGAGACATTTTTTGTAGATTATAAGTCTGGAATTCAGGACCTGGGGGCTGTCCCTGAGCTTTCTTGCACAAGGCTAGTGCTCTACCACTTTGAGACATAGTTCCATTTGTCATTTTCAGGTAGTTAAATGGAGATACAAGTCTAATGGCCTTTCCTCACCTCGCTGGCTTTGAATCACAATTCTCAGATCTCAGCCTCTTGAATAGCTAGGATAACAGGTTTAAGCCATCAGAGCCCAGACCTACGAAACTTACGTATCTACAATTCACTACCAAAAATGTCAGAACTGGGGCTGTGGCAAAAATGGTAGAAAACTATTCCCGAGCAAAAATGCTCATGGACAGTGCCCAGTCCCTGAGTTCAAACCCTAAGTCCACACACACACACATACACACACACACACACACACACACACACACACACACACACACACACACACACACACACACACACACACACACACACACACACACATTTACCTAGGAATGGTCCATGGCTCACACTTATAATCCTAGCATCTCAGGAAGCTGACATCTGAGGGTTGTGGTTCAAAGCCAGCCCTGGTAGGAAAGTCCCAGTGAATCACTTATCTCTAAGTAACCACTTAACAACACAGAAATGGAGCTGTGGCTCAAAGCACTCAAAGCACTAGCCTTGAGCAAAAATGCTCAGGGACAGCACTCAGGCCCTGTGTTCAATCCCCACAACTTCAGGGAGAAAAAAATACCTGTAAAATGTTTTTCAAGAATTCCTTTCATGTTATCATTTGTCAATCAATAAATACATTTTGAGTATTGTATATTTAAAATATGGCTTAGAGTAAGCATTTGATATTTCTGTAGAAGGGGATCCCTTAATAATTAATAATCTCAATAAATAATAATATGGGATCCCTTACCTCACAGACCAAAGAGTGTATGAGAAACAGAAGAAAAGACAAATGCTGAGGAGTGCCACAAGCTATGGAAATGTATAAAAACACCCCAACACAGCTACTGTGCCTTTGAATTTCTGTCGTTGGTGTCTGTGTGAATGCCTACAGTCCTGTATAATTTATCATGTCTCTGTGTATCTGTGCATCTGTCACGTGGATGTGATTGGGTCTTTGAAGAAGCACCATGGAAGATTTTTGTAATACATCATAGCTTCACAATAGAGTCCTGAAGTTTTCCTAGCAAGAAAATAATATAAAAATGAATTACTCTTGATGGGAATATAAATAATTAAAACTATTTCAACACCATAATAGTGTATGTTAATTAGCATGTATCAAAATAATAAATAATCTGCACTTGATACTTGAGATCAGACTAAAGTACAAGCCTTTCAAAAGTTAAAATTTGAATCTATGTCCCTAAAGATGTACAGCAAATACTTTTTGACAAAAACTACTGGTGGACCCATTGAAACAATGAGATATACAAGTCGTTATGTCAAAAAATGAACTTTACAACTTTGGTGGAGGGGAGGATCGGGTGGGGGGAGGGAGGAGTATGGGAAGCGGAAGCGATGGGAAGGGGAAACAGAGGAGACAACAATGCTTGATAAGAAATGTACTCGTTATCTTGCCCATGAAATTGTAGCTCCTCTGTACGGTATTCTCACAATAAAAAAAATAAATAACATATTCATGCCCTGTCTACCATTATCTTTCACAAACAGTACAGATCTGTGCAGAGGTAACATTCTTACTGATCAATATACACATAACTTTGAGAACTGAAGGTGCTGCTCAAGTGGTAGAGTGCTAGTCTTAGCAAACTTAAGAACTTGAGATCAAACGAAAAAGGCACTAAGTTTTGAATCAAATTATTTTTCTTATGTACTTTCACAGATTTAAGAAATTCATTGGGTGTTGATCGCATGGTTATTTTTTCCTAATTTTTCTTTCCAAATGAATACCTAGTTAGGTAACTCTAGCACTTTAACAAATAAATTCCAAAATTTGAAAGCTTAGTAGTTTATGAAATATTATATACTCATCCATTGTATGTGTTTCTGGCTGGAGTGCAGCCTTTTACAAAAATAATTCAAGTACTCAAGCTGTTTTATCAGGTCGGTCACCTGTCTTCTCTGGTAAAGAAGAAACATTTTCTTCACAGGTTTGCGTAAAAGTGAATCACAACACCACCTTTTCCCTTTCCATTGTCTTTGACTTTGCTTAGGCCTGACCTAAGGCACTTACCACCTTACCAGGTTTTGTGTTCAGACTCAGGGCTTGAACTCAGGGCTTAGAAGTTGTCTCTGAGCTGTTTTGCTCAAGGATAGTGCTCTATCACTTGAGCCAAAGCTCCACTTCTGCTTTTTGGTGATTAATTAGAGATAAGTGTCTCAAGGACGTTCCTGCGTGGGTTGACCTTGAACCAGATCCCAGCCTCCTAAGTAGCTAGGTGTGAGCTACCTGCAGCCAGCTCATATTCTACGTTTTTTGGGTGAAGAAATGTATAAAAAATTCCTTTAATGAACAAACTTTTCTTACTTTAGCAAGTCAATAAATTTGGAAAATAAAAATGCCTATAGTGAGAAAAAACTATATAACTTACATAAACTATACATTGCAACCCTATTATATGTTAAGAATTAAATAAATTAGCTGGAGATTATAATAAATATAAAATTGAAATCATACTTTTTGTTTGTTCATAGGAAAGTGAGCAATGTTTGGGGTTGTAGAGGAGGAGGGTATATATATTTTCCACGGTTTGTCCTTACAAACTTCTGAAAGGCAAATGTTTGCCTCTTGTTGGCTTCTGATTCTAAACTTCACAAATTTTACATAAACTTCAGCTCTTAAACATAGACAATAGTTTGAAATCAAATTTTATAAATCTTGGAAGTGAAGTTTGTATTTTTGGCTAGGTTATCTTTGAATGGCTAGGTCCTTATTTGTATTCCTATTGACTGGCTGGCTCTTTCTTGGACCATGGTTCAAATTTTGGACATGGGGAACAGCTTGAGAGGGGGATTCTTATATCTGCATCTTATCTGTCCTATTTCATGCACTTGATCATCACTGCATTTCATCTGGGCTTCAGTATTTCTCTGTGTGCACATTTCCTCTGATGAGACATTTAGGGCTCTGCTTGTTTTCAGGACACTTTCTACAAAACAGCTTTCTTGTCAGACAGAATGGCATCCATTATCAAATGGATAGGTTAGGCTAATTTGATTGGGCACTTTATTGGTCTCACATTTTTTCTTTGCTTCAATTCCTTGTTTCAGCTGGACCATTACAATAGCCACTGAACAGGTCCCTATCTCCTTGTTATCATCTATCCTTAGCTTAAAGTCTTATTTTTTTGCCTGAAGATTGAAATCTTAATCTTAACCACTTACCTACATTTCCTGGATCTTCATAGTAAGATACCTTAAAATCTTTTCAGATATATGCTTTTCTTGATTCTAACATCAGTCATCTAGCTGACTTAATACAAATATAAATTCAATTAAATTTGTTAGGTATATGAATTGAAAGCATCTTGTGTAGTTTCTGAAAGATTCATTAATGCACTCTACCTTCTACTAGATGTATGTGTGCCTCTGTCTGTGTGTGTGTGTGTGGGGGTGGGTGGGTGTGTGTTCTGGGCTTTGAATTCAGTGCCACAGAAATGTCCCATTGCTTTTTGCTTAAGGCTGTGCTTTACCACTTATGCCAGAGCTCCACTTCAGCTTTTTGTTGGTTAATTGGAGATAAGCATCTCATAGACTTGTCTGCCTGGACTGGCTTCAAACTGTGAGTATTAGATCTCAACCTCCTGAGTAGCTAGAATTACAGGTTTAAGCCACCAGCAACATCTGGCTTCTAATTTTATTGTCACAGTTATTATTTTCTCTTACTAATTATAATGCTTACTCAAATCTTAGCCTTCATTAAAACTTCCCAGATTATCTCTCTTCCTCATGTACCATAGCACAGTATTGAAATTTCTCTTATAAGTGATATTTCCATGTGCCATATATTTATTCTCTTCACTGTTTATTTTCATTCTGACAAAATTGAAATGAGATTTTGTTTACTTTAACAGACCTTATAGTTTCTACAATATTTTTTATAGGTAGGAAGATCTCCATACATTGCAAATATACTTTACGAAGTATAACCACACAATTTTGTTGTTTCAAAGAGAAACACTGTGAAGGAGAGAGAGGAATTTCCTGATAATTGTAAGGGAAAACAATGAAGTATATGGCTGAGAGGAAGCAAACTCCACAAAAATAGAGCTCAGTATTGCAAAGATTACCCTAATTGAATTAGCTGATTTGGTTTTGCTATAACAGAAGCAGCCCTTTGAGTGAAAAGGTTAAGTTAGAGAATTTTTTTAGTATATAGAGAGAGTAGAGATCTACAGGGTAGGTGGCACAGTTTGAGATAGTTAGAATTAGCCTCAGTTGACCAGAGCATCAAAGATTTGAAGTAAGCTCCCTTCTACTGAGTGCTTGGGATGGAGAATCCGAGCAGATGTTGAAGACGTTGCCTGCTGTGATATACAGGAGTGTGATAGGAAATGTCCCAAGCCACAGGCCTGTGCCACTTCTAGAGTGTAAACCCTTGCTTTGCTTCACTCCTTCCTTAGTCAAGAAATTCTCAAGTTGTGGCTTTCATGGTCTGCACATCTTTGTGGTTCCTTTCCCTCTCTCATCTTTTAATGTTAGGTAGCTATTTTCAGAATGGTTTATTCCTCCTTCCACACCTCTAAAGCACCCATGTTCTCAACTATGAAAATTTTATCCAGTATGTGAAGGAAGGACACTTTTAAAGATGATGTCGTATTGTCTACTGGATGTGGTCCTGTGGCAGGCAAGCCAGGAGTTTGAGTAAGCCAGAATCTGCACAGGGTACATGCAAACTGCAGAGGATCCATGAGAAGAAGACAATGCATCCTGACCCAGTCCTAGTTTAGGCTCTCCTCTACTCTCATCACTTGAGCAGCCATTCATTTAAAAACTTAATGCTAGCACAGAATGACCATATCACACATGCTCCATAACAAACATGTCATGTGGAAGAAATCCAGAACTGACAGCCAAGAGATGGAGAGTTGAGGAATGATTCCTGCTTAACACTAGTACTATAACTCTTATATCAACCCTCTATCTAAAGTAATCAAAGACAGTAACAGAGCTTGGGTTGTAGTTCAGTGGCCGAGCACTGACCTATCTTGTCTGAGACCCCAAACTTGATTTCAGTACTGAATAACAGAGTCCAGACAGTGACAATCACTGAATAAGGATGATATGAAGACAAATGTGAAATCGCATGGGAAACTTTAATCACTTGTAATGTCTTGCCTTTTATTATGAAGACAGACTCTTTATTTCCTATATGTTATCCTCTAACATCATGGAGATTTGACTGTTTCATTAAACATCATTCTGCATGTAATTAATTGTTTTTTTAATCATGATTCCAGTTTTTGGTGGCCATATCACGTCATGAAAAGTATTATTACTTTAAGAAAAACAAATAAAAGGATTTTGCTTTTTAAATTGAGAAAATTATCTAGACATGACATAACTTTTGACAGCAGGAACACTTGTGAGGCAATCTGTATAATTTGGAGTGCAGGAACATTCAACTATGTATGATTTAATTGATTATGGAAGAACTTCATTTTGGAATGCTATGTTACCTTAATGTATTTAATTTCATAAAGAAGATGAGGGGAAAACACCAGACTTTTGATCCAGCTCAACAACTTCTGATATTTATGACTGCTGGAAAGTCACATAATGTCTTTGGGTTTAATTTTATTTGCGAATCACTCAGAATAAATATTATTTAAACATTTAAGTTTCATTATAGTTTTAAAATCTAGACTATTTTAAATTATTATAATTGTTCTGTATGCTGATTCTAGGTCTTTAACTCAAGGCCTAGGCACTGGCCTCTACAACTTGAGCCTTAGCTCCACTTCTTGCTTTTTAGTGGTTAACTGCAGATCAGAGACTCACAGACTTTTCCGTCTGGGATTGCTTTGTAATGTAATCAGCCTCTTGAGTAGTTAGGATTACAGGTGGGAGCAACTAATACCCAGCAATTACTTTAAAAGTGTGTTTTCTAGGGTTTTTTTTATTTTATTAAGTTAATAAATACTTGGCTGTGATTAACTTCCCCAGCACCATGAAAATAACACCCCAAATAATGATATTCATAAAATAAAGTTGTCAAGATGAAAAGAGCAACTTTTCAAACAAAGTATTAAAATGTAATTGACTTTGGAATAACCTGCCTAAGCATGGCTCTCAAATTCTACTAAAAGCAACATTCTTGAGACTGCTTGCTTAGTGTGCAAATTATCATCATCATTAAAAGATCAGTGACCATGTGGAGCCTCCATGATTAATGAATTTTATGGCCAAAGGGAGAGATCATAGTTAATTGGCCTGGCGGACCTCTTTATTTCTGCCTCTTTTGGGGAAGAGCTGGATGCAGAGGTGCTTCCTTGAGGGGCAGGCAGGGGTCTTCCTGTTGTGGAGGCCACACTCTTCATCTGACCCCATGATCTCATCCACCTCCTCTCTTCTTGTTGAAACTGAGGGAAGGACATTCTTTGAAAGACAAGGAGAAGCCGGGCGCTGGTGGCTCATGCCTGTAATCCTAGCTACTCAGGAGGCTGAGATCTGAGGATCGCGTTTCAAAGCCAGCCCGGGCAGGAAAGACCGTGAGACTCCTATCTCCAATAAAACCACCAGAAAACCGGAAGTGGCGCTGTGGCTCAAGTGGTAGAGTGCTCGCCTTGAGCTGAAGAGCTGAGGGACAGCGCCCAGGCCCAGAGTTCAAGCCCCACGACCGACAAAAAAAAAAAAAAAAGAAAAAGAAAGACAAAGAGATTATGGTCCCAAGAGAAGGTTAGATAATTATACTTGGTTGCTGATGGAAAGCAAAATAGGAAAATATGAAAATAAAATACATTGCAAAAAGGAAGACAAAAGTAATAAGGGAGAGCTAATTGCCCTGGCTAGGTAGTTAGGGACATAAAAAGGCAGCTGGAATGAATGACAACACGACAAGAACTATGATACTGTGCAGAATGTCCCTCTTGTTCCATCAGTAACTGGTCTCAGATGTCTTAGCGCACTCCCCTGACATGTGCTGGAGTGAAGCACCTGTCTCCCCATCCATGGTCATGGAAGGACCCATTCCCAGTCATGATCCCAGTGGAGGGCCCAATAAAAGAAAATCCCAGCTCATAGGAGTCTCTTCTCGGTTTTTCTTATGTTTTCTCTGCTTCAAGCACTTTTCTGCCCTTTAATCTTTATTTTTTGTACCAGTACTGGGGTTTGAACTTAGTTCCTGAACAATGTACCTTAGTGTTTTTGTTCAAGAATAATGCTTTGCCATGCAATTCACAGCTCCATTTGTGGCTCTTTGGTGGTTAACTGTAGATACCAATCTCATGGACTTTCCTACCTATGCTGGCTTTGAGTCATGATCCTCAGATCTCAGCCTCCTGAATAGCTAGGTTACAAGGATGTAATCAGCAGAGAAGAATTCAGACCTACATGATATTAGAAATGCAAATTGCTTACTGGAAAACTCCACACACTTTCTTTTTACACATAACTTCTTTGCTTTTTCTTGTTCCTAATGTAGTAGAAACGATCGTCTCTTGGTTTCCTACCACTTGATTTCACAAACATGAAAAGTGAGATCTTATCAGGGACTCAGTTTCTTTGTATAAAAAACATTTCTACTTGTAAAGATTCTTCAAGTGAGGAACTCCACAATTTCCTTAATTTTAATGAAAAGGAATACAAAAAGGTTATTGGTGAAGTCTCAAGATTAAAGCAGTGGTGGATTAAATTAAGTGTAGAGAATTTGAAAAGGTAAAGCAGAGATAGTTAGGAAGTCTAATCTTATTCAAGTGATCTTTGATCAAGTCAGCAAAACCTTAGAGGAATTAAGACTGTCTGACCTGTTCATGCCTTTCTGGTCACTATTTTCCTTTCCTGGACTCTTAGATTTTCCTCCTCTATGTTAGTGCTATTTTTTTTTCTGCTGCTGCTTTTGGTTTGTTTAACTATTGAGAAAATTCTTTTCCAGGACCTCTTCAGTGTTTTCCTTTCTGTTAATTCTTTCCCTTCTTAAAAAGTTGTCCTGAATTCTCTTGGGATATTATTTTCCTGTTTATTTCCCTACTTTCTTAACTAAGTCCCTAAGAAAACATTTCGTGTCCTATATTCCTTGTTCTCTATTAATTCTTCATCAGTCTCTATCTGCGGTCTGGCTCCTCAGAAGCAGACTCTGGGACATGGATTCAAATGCAAATAGCTTACATGGAAAATGATCCTTGGTCATACAACAGGAGAGGCACAACAGTGAGATAGGAAGAAGGCAGCCATTGAGGGTATGCGGTTAAAACTGATGCTGATGATTTTCAACTATTTGTCTCCAGCTTGTATCTCAGCTTCAGAGTCCAAATTCACAAAACTTCTGAAACCCAACTGCTACAAACATTGGCATAAGGAAAACATCCAAGTCCTAGCACTCCTAATCCATGAATATGTTGACATTGAATAAATTACTTCTCCAAGTTCCAGGCAATGCTCATGCAAGAACAGGGACAATAACAATGACATCAATATAAATGTTTTAATTATGAAATGAGGTTGTTTATGTTAAGCAGTAAGAGGCGTGCCTGTTACACTGGAAGCAGTAAATACTCACTCAGGATCTGTCAATGCTGATGACACAAACCAATTTCTTTTCTTACTTTTTAAAAATTAGAAACTCACTATTTATTAATCCCAAATGAAATAATGTCTCTGGTCACCGTCTTTGAGATTTGCATATGCCATTAAGAGAGAGGTTTATGAGGAAACTTTAAAGTTGGTAAAATGATGGCACTGACATCACCCAAATCTACAGGTCTATACTAACATCTCCCAACAAACTAATTTCCTCTTACACATTCCATGTCTTTGTTAACAGCAATTCCATCTATCACTTGCATCAGAAATTTTAAAATGCTACCAGAATCGTTTTCACTTTCAACATGAGGTACCACATCCTACCAACTCCGACTCTCACATACTTCTTAAAATTGTCATATCCTCTACATCCTTCTTTTTCTGCCTAATGCCAGCCCTCAGAATGCCTTGCTTATATTAAAATACTTTGGAGGGTTATAGTATCTGATACAAAATAATCACTTAATAAATATTTGAATGAATAAATATCATCAAATCATTTCTAATACAGCAAATGATACCATACTACTCTGGCTGCTTTGGAGTTGCCCTAGATTTCACATTTTAACCTCTACCCTTTAACTTCTACCTTCAAATATACCTTGATTCCAAGTGGCTTTTAACACCACCCCTCATCTGTCCACCTAGACTTTGTTCCTCTTGACTTTTAAGGTGCCAAAGCATTTATTAGTCTCACTATTGAAAGGCCACCAATGAAAGATCTTCACATCTGCTGCAGGGGACCACGTGGAGGCAAGCAGGCACAGCAGACACGTTATTACAGAGTTTATTAGATGAGCCATATTTCCCCCAAGAGGGAGCACATGGCACCTGTCCAAATGCAGGTAGCAGGAGGTTCTGGGGCAGGAAGTGAGGTAGGTGGGAGATCACGTGGGACCTGGAAGAGAGAGAAAGGGAGGGGCCAGCTGTATGGCGGGAACTCCGGGGCTGAGAGGAGCTCAGGTCTAGGTGGAGCTGAGGACGAAAGGTGAGCAATATGCTTACAACTAGGACTTTTTATGTTATCTTTCTGTGTTCTCTATTGACTTGTCTAACATTGTTAGACAAGTCCATTCCCTCACCTTGTTTTGGTCATATTCACCTCTGTGACATATTACCAACAAACAAAACCCTCAGTTTTTGCAATTGTAGTTTTCCTGCTTGGACCACTCTTTCTCTGGGTCTTCACCAAGCTGTGAATTTACAGTAGTTTATCTTATTTTTTATGGGTCTTTGGGTTAGAACTCATGGCCTGGGAGCATTTGTACTCCAAACTACCTTGCTACCACTTGAGCTACAGTGCCACTTCCAGTTTTTTGGTGTTCAATTGGAGATAGGCGTTCCATGGACTTTCTTGCCTAGGTTGGCTTCAAACCATGATCCTCAGATCTCAGCCTTTTGAATAGCTAGGATTACAGGCATTAACCACAAGTGCCCAGCCATAGTTCAAAGTTTTAATTTCCCACAATTATCTCCTTCTCTGTATTTTTACATCTTACTGCCTTTCTCCATCTTAGAATGTAAGCTTCTTAACATAGAATTTATGGCTTCTTTTGATTGTCATCTAGATCTTAAGACCAAAGTTAGCATATAGCAGCACCTCAATAAATATTTGTTAATAAATATTTATTGATTACGGTTTAAAATGAGCACTCAATGAGATATACGAGACGTTATATCAAAAATGTACTTTACAATTTTTGGAGGGATAGGATGACAGGAATTTTAAGGGGAAACAAAGGAGGAGGCAACAATGCTTGACAAGAAATATACTCTCATTACCTTGCTCATGTAATATCAATATCAATAGGAAAACATCAATTATCTTTTATAGGTAAGAATAGGAAATTAACCTGGAGAATTAGAAAACTGATTAAAATGATACTTCCACCTTGCTCCTTTTTTGAAAATTCCTTTATTGGGTTTGCGGTCAAGATGGTGGAGGAGAAGCTGGAGGCTAAACAAGCTCTCACATAGAAAGCAGTTTTAGAGTTCCAGTGAACAGTCCTAAGCCAGACAATCACACCAAATGTGCCATCACAGGACAGAGATTTAGGCCACAGAGGGAAAATCTAGGCAAGGAGACAGATCTGAGCTCTTGCCAGAAGCCGCTGCCACCCGGGGGCAACAGTGGCAGTGGTGGCCGAAACCGCCATACCTGAATCACACAGAGTCCCGGACCAAGGAGCCAGACACAGAGGGTGAGCAGATTCTACTCAACACCAGCAACAACCGACAAGGAGCAGACATCTTCATCCTGCAATTCACAGACCAGAGATGACCCAGGAACCAAGACTCGGCAAGAGTAGAAGCCTGACATCCTTACTCTTTCTCAGGGAGCAAAGGAGAGAAGGCCACCACTCCCCCCCCCCCCAGTACCAGAGATCTCCATCTTGGATACCGACAAAGCTCAGCGGAGCTGCTAGCTCCAACTCAGGCCTTGGAAGAAAAGTAGAGTCATTTAGCAGGTCACAAGAACCTAAACTGACCTGCCAGACTCAGCTCCACCCAGGAAAAACTCACCCAGCTCGAGTGCCAGCCCTAGGACTGGCTTTCTTCACTGGGTAATCAGAGCCAGAGGCTGCCCCTCCCTTTAGCAGCCTTGACAATCAATTGAAATTCAGTAAACAGAAACCCTGAGAATGGCTCCAGGCTGGGCTCTGTGAGTTTCTCACAAACCAGCCCCCGGGAAAAGCTACTGTTTGCTGAAAGGCCTCAACTCTACCCAGAGCCTAACCTCATCACAGCATCTCCAAACTTGAGGAAAAAGCCATCTTCCTCTTTTATGATACTCAAAGCATATCTCCCTCACATTGAACTAACCTGGGAGGAGGATCGCAAAATCCTGGGTAAAGCAGAGCATGTTTCTGCCTGTTCCAACAAACTGACTTAAGAAACCAACCAAGCCACAGGACCATAAGCAGACCAGAGACTCCAACAAGAGGGTGCTTACAGCCACAAGGAAGATACAGGACTTTTCCCAATCTTCCCAAAAAAATCAAAGAACTTTTTTTTTCTTCTTTTTTTTTTGTACCTTTTATAAAAAATTTTTTTTTCCTTTCTAAAACTTTTTTTAATTTTAAATTTTTACCATTTTTGAAAAAAAATTCTAGCAACCTTTTTTCTTATTATAATTGTTATTTTAGGAGTACATATGTGTGTGTGTTTTTCTTTCCTTTTGTTCTTTCTTTTTTTAAAAAAAATTCTTTTTGTTTTTAGTTCAGCTCTACTTAACTTCTGATCTTTTTTTCTTTCTTTCTTACCCTTTTCACCTTTTCTTCTCTTTCATTCTTCTTTATGTGACTTAATTGTTGTTCCGCACATCCTCAGATAAACCCATAGTTGACTATGAGACCCTATCCACCATGGTGTACACACTTAATCCATAAATTTACTACTCAATTCAAAACCTCTGAGACTCAAATTCCTTAATAGCAGTACTACCTCTTTATACCGATATAATATATTAAGGATTTTTATTTTTAAATTTTTCACATCTCCTTTATATCCCCCTCCCTTCTCTCATTATATTCACGTTCTTCTCTGAATAGTTTGCATTCGTGCTGCATAATATTTTTAATTTTTACTTTTCTATTTTTTTCTGGTCTCTTTTTTTCCCTTTCTCTTTCTTCTTCTTTTCTCTCTGTCTGCTTTCATCCTATCCAACCTATTTCCTGCTTTGAGATTAGGACTTAGTTAACTCTCCCTGTGCCTTCCCACATCATTTTCTTCCTATTTTTTACCCACATCTCTCCCTAACCCTAATAATTTATGGTTTTCCAAATTCTCTACGGTTCGGAGCCTATTAATTAATATATAGTTGTTTAATGTTGAATAGATGTATCTGTTGAACTAGACTGTATCTGCAGACTATTGAGTGTGCAAATTCAGACTTTGGTTGATGCTTGCCTTAAGTTAGTGGTCCAGCAAAAAACTAGTGTTATTTTCATCCCAAATGGGCAGAGTAAGCCGGAAAACCACAAGAAAAATGGCAACTGCAGGTGTCACAATTCCCACTCATGATTATCAGGGGACAGAACACATAATGAATAATCCAGAGGAGAGTTTCCAAATAGCTCTACAAACACTGTTGGAAAACATGATAAATAAAAAGATTGAAAACATACAAAGGACTCTGTATGAGCGTGATAGGGAGAGAGAGGAGGCAAACAAAAGGTCAATGCAGGAAAAGATTGAAAACCTAAATAGGACTCTGTATGAGCATGATAGGGAGAGAGAAGAGGCAATCCACAGGAATATACAGGAATATCATGAGTGAGAGGAAGCTACTCAAAAACTGATACAGGATTTGCATGAGCAGCTTGAGAATACTCAAAGAGAAAGGCAAGAATGGCATGAACAGGCTGAGAACACTCAAAGAGAACTACAGGAATGGCGTGAATGGGAGGAAGCTAAGCAAAGAGTAATACAGGAATTGAGAGAGCAGGATGAGAATGCACAAATATCACTAAAGGCATTCATGGGATCCATTAACAAAGAGCTGAAGGAAGTCAGGAATACCACAAAGGGAATGCTGAATGGAACCCAAGAGGAGGAATGGGAGTCCAAGGAAAACGTAAACAAAAAACTAAGAGACTTGAGAATAAACACTGAGCAACAAATTAAGGAAGTAAAGAAGTTCATACAAGATCTAAAACAAAGCTTCAACAAAGAATTTGAAGCCATCAAAGCTGACCAATTAGAAGGAAAAGAACAAAAAACAAAGTAGAGAGTCTTGACAGCAGGTTAATCCATGCAGAAGATAGAATCTCGGGGATTGAAGACACTTTAGATATTATAGAGAAAGAACATACAACCTTCCAAGACTAGTTCAATTAATATGATAGATCTATCCAAAACTTGGAAGACTCAGAAGGCCTAATCTAAGGATAATCGTGTAGAGGAACACCTAGAAACAGAAGTTAATGGTCTAGAAAATTTGTGTAACAGCATCCTATCAGAGAATGTCCCAAATATGCAAAAAGATAGGCCTGTTCAGATACAAGAAGGTTTTAGAACTCCAGATAGACGAGACCAGAACAGGACATCCCACCATCACATTATAATCCACACAGTAACAACTCAGACCAAGGAAAAGATCCTTAAAGCTGTCAAGGAGAAAAGATTAATCACCTATAAAGGGAAACCAATTAGAATCACCTCAGATTTCTCAGCAGAGACAATCAAAGCAAGAAGAGCCTGGAATGATATATGCCATGCCTTAAAAACAAAGAACTCTGAACCAAGAATACTGTACCCAGCTAAACTCTCCTTCATAACTGGAGGCCAAATAAAATCTTCCATAGCAAAGAAAAATTGAAATAATACATCTCCACGAAACCAGCCCTACAAAAGATTCTTAAAGATGTCCTACACATAGAGAACCAACAAGAACACAATGTAGGCCAAGTAATTGCACTCAAACTGTGAATCCAAGAACCATAGGAAGAACCCAGTTATCACAGCCCCTAAGAAGGTATAACATGGCAGAAACTCCCAAATACCTCTTAGTCCCATCTCTTAACATTAACGGACTTAACTCTCCAATTAAGCGACATAGACTGTCTAGTTGGATTAAAAAACAAGATCCTTCTATCTGCTGCCTTCAGGAGTCACATCTTGCCCGTAAAAACAAACACATTTTCAAGGTGAAAGTCTGGAACAAAATCTAGCAAGCAAAGGGCCCCCATAAACAGGCAGGAGTTGCAATCCTAATAACATATAACATAGACTTCAAATTAAAATTTGTGAGAAGAGATAAAGAAGGTCTTTACATACTAATGAAGGGATCTCTCCTTCAGGAGGATATTACAATTCTAAATATCTATTCGCCAAACAACGGAGCACAAAAATTTATCCAAGAAACATTACTTTCCTTCAAATCCCTCACAGATCCAAAGACATTAATTGTTGGGGATTTTAACACACCACTCTCCCCACTAGATAGATCAACTGGTCAAAAACTCAACAGAGAAACCGCAGATATAAACAGCTGCATAGATCAACTAGATTTAACAGACATCTACCAAATATTTGACCCAATAGCATCAGAATACACGTTCTTCTCAGCAGCACATGGAACATTTTCTAAAATAGACCACATTTCAGGCCACAAAGAAGGTTGTCCAAATACAGAAATGTTGAAGTTATACCTTGCATTCTCTCTTACCACAAGGGAATAAAATTAGAACTCAACATCAAAAGCCACCAAAGAAAGTCTGGTAACACATGGAGGCTGAACAACACACTGCTGAATCACAAGTGAGTCATGGAAGAGATTAGAAAGGAAATTCAAATGTTCATGCTATTCAACAAAAATGAACACACAAATTACCAGCTCCTCTGGGACACAGCAAAGGCAGTACTCAGAGGCAAGTTTACAGCTCTGAGCTCCTACATCAACAAATTGGAGAGATTTGAAACCAACAATTTAATGGCACATCTAAACCGCCTTGAAAAAGAGCAGCAATATAAACCCCAATCCAGTAGAGGGAAAGAAATAATTAAAATTAAATCAGAATTAAATGAATTAGATTCCAAAAAAACTATAGAATGAATTAACTAAACAAAGAGTTGGTTGTTCAAAAAAATTAACAAAATTGCCAGACCCTTAGCAAATCTTATCAAAAAAAGAAGAGAACACACCCAAATAAAAAAACTCAGATATGAGAATGGAAACATCACCACGGAAACAACCAAGATTCAGAACATTATAAGGGAATAATTCTCAAAACTTTATGCTAATAAGTTTGACAACTTGGCAGAATTGGCCCTTTTTCTAGGAAATATTGACATGCCAAAACCAAACTAGGATGAGTTAAACCATCTTAATAGGCCCATATCAAGCATTGAAATAGAAAGAGCAATAAGAGCCCTTCCATCTAAGAAATGTCCAGAACCAGATGGTTTTACAGCGCAATTCTACAAGGCCTTCAAAGCAGAGCTCACGCCAATATTCCTCCAACTCTTCAATGAAATCACAAAAGAAAGCTCACTACTGAACAGATTCTATGAAGCCATCATAACCCGCATCCCAAAACCAGGTAGGGACTCATCAAAGACAGAGCACTATATACCAATTTCTTTGATGAACATTGATGTAAAACTTCTCAACGAAATTTGGCCAATTGACTTCAACAATTCATCCAAAAAATCATACACCATGATCAAACAGGGATGATAATCAGGGATGCAAAGCTGGTTCAATACACGCAAATCAATGTATATTATTCATCACATCAAGAGGAGCAAGGATAAGAACCACATGGTTATCTCAATAGATGCACAAAAAGCATTCAACAAGATCCAACACCCCTTTATGATGAAGGTTTTGGAAAAATTAGAAATCCATAGAACATTCCTCAATACAATAAAGTCTGTATATGAAAAACGTACAGCCGGCATTATACTTAATGGTGAAAAACTAAAGTCATTTCCTCTTAACTCAGGAAAAAGACAAGGATGTCCACTCTGTCCACTTCTCTTCAATCTAGTATTAGAATGCCTAGCTACAGCAATAAGACAAGATGCAAACATAAAGGAGAACCAAATAGGGAAAGAAGGAGTAAAACTCTCCCTCTTTGCAGATGGCATGATCTTGTATTTAAAGGATCCCATAGACTTTACTCCCAAATTTCTCAAGCTGATTCAAAACTTTGGCAAAGTAGCAGGATATAAAATTAACCCCCAAAATCAATGGCTTTTCTGTATGCCCAAAATGAGAAAAGTGTGGCTGAAATTAGGAATGCAACTCCATTAGTAATAGCCCCACAAAAAATAAAATACCTAAGAATTAGCTTAACGAAAGAAATGAAGGACTTCTAAGATGAAAACTATTAAATCTTGAAAAAGGAAATCAAACAGAACTTAGAAAACGACAAAATCTCCCATGCTCCTGGATCGGCATGATTAACATCGTGAAAATGGCAATACTTCCCAAGGCTATCTACAAATTAATGTGATACCTATCAAAATTCCAACCTCATTCTTCAAGGAAATAGAAGAGGCAATCCAAAAATTCATAAGGAACAATAAAAGACCCCGAATAGCAAAAACACTCTTCAATGGAAAGAACTCTGCTGGAGGAATATCAATACCAAATTTCAAACTCTACTATAAAGCCATAGTAATCAAAACAGTTTGGTATTGGCATAAGAACAGACCTCAGGACCAATGGAATAGAATTGAAAACCCAGAAATGAACCTACAGACCTATAGCCATCTGATCTTTGATAAGGGAGCTAAAAATATAGAATGGAAGAAAGACAGCCTCTTCAGTAAATGATGCTGGCAAAATTAGTTAACTACTTGTAGAAAACTAAAGCTAGAACCTTATATATCACCCTGCACCACAATCAACTCCAAATGGATCAAAGTCCTCGGAGTCAAAGCAGACACAATGAAACCATTACAGGATGGAATAGGAGAAACCATAGGTCTCCTTGGAGTAGGCCAATATTTTCTTAATAGAGACCCGGAAAGACAACAAATCAAATAATGGTTGGACAAGTGGGATTGCATGAAGTTGCAGCGCTTCTGCATGGCAAAGGACAGCTAGCAAGATCAATAGAAAGCCCATGGATTGGCAGAAGATCTTCACTAGCCATACAAGGGACAAGGGTCTCATATCTAAAATATACTTGGAACTCAATAAATTAAATCCCCCAACAACAAATCCTCAAAGAAACAACTGCCCAATAAATAAGTGGGCTAATGACTTGAAGAGAAACTTCTCTGAAGAAGAAAGAAGGATGGCCAATAGACACATGAAGAAATGCTCAACCTCCCTAGCCATAAAAGAAATGCAAATCAAAACAACATTGAGATACCACCTCACCCCAGTTAGAATGGCAAAAATCAAGAACTATAATAACAACAGATGCTGGAGGGGATGTTGACAGATGGGAACCTTACTTCATTGTTGGTGGGAGTGTCAACTTTTTCAACCACATTGGAAAGCAGTAAGGAGGTTCGTGAAAAGACTTCATATAGAGCTCCCCTATGATCCAGCAATCCCACTTTTGGGCCTTTGCCCAAATGTTTACAAACTAGACCACACTAAAGCTACCAGCACAACTATGTTTATTTCAGCATTATTTACCATAGCTAAGATATGGAACCAATGCAGATGTCCCTCAGTAGATGAATGAATCAAGAAAATGTGGTATATATACACAATGGAATTCTATGCCTCCATCAAAATAATGACATTGCCTCATTTGTTAGGAAATGGAAAGGCTTGGAAAACATTATACTTAGTAAAGTAAGCCAAGCCCAAAGAAACATAGGTCCCATGGTTTCCCTTATTTGAAATATCTAGTATATGTATGAGTCAAGCAAAAAAGGTCAGGTAATGTGATGTTAGGAAAACGAACCATTAGATATGTATTTCAATTTTGTTTTTATTTCATGGGTTTTTTTCTCACGCATTTATAAGATATCTCTTTGTTGCTTTGTATGTCCCTCCCCCACAGTATCACCCCTGCTTTCACTATATTTGATGTCGGTATAATTTGTGGAGGAGAAGGGAAATAACAAGTTGTTTAAGGATACAGATGGACCCGTTGCAACAATGAGAAGTACAAGTTGTCATGTATAAAACGAACTTAACAACTTTGTTGGTGGTGGGGAGAATTGGGTGGAGGGGCGGGGTGAAGCTGGAAAGGGATGTGAAGGGTAAACAAAGAAGGAGGCTGCAATGCTTGAAAAGAAATGTACTCATTATCTTCCCCATATAATTGTAACCCCTCTGTACAGTATGTTCACAATTTAAAAAAATAATTGTTTGAAAAGCTATAAAAGATAAATCCTTACCTAATTTGACTAAAAGGAAAGATAAATCCAAATAAATAAAAGTAGTGATAAAAACATACGCAGCACAAAAATACCAATGGAATTAATACAATCATGAAGAAATTCTTTGAAAAATCGATATTCAAGCAAATTGGAAAACCTAAAATATGGGTACATTTCTAGATACATTGACCTACCAAAATTGAGCCAATAGGAAGTAACCACTTAAATAGACTTAAAACAAATGATTAGATTAAAGCCTTAATAAGCAGTCTAACAAAGAAAAGCCCAAGAACTGATGGATTTACTGCCAAAATCTACCAGACTTCTAAAGAATAATTACCATTAGTACTCCTGTACCTATTGGTGAAATAGATGAAAAAAGAAAAACTACCAAACTCATTCTATGGAACCCATATTATACTAATTCCAAAGCCAGATAGGGTGACTAGAAGAAATGAACTTATAGACCACTTTCTGTACTGAAGATAGGTCCAAATATTCTAAACAAATACTTACAAACAGAACTCATCAACATATTAATAGATCATTTGAGTATCAGTTGCTCACACCTATAACCCTGCCACTCAGGAAGCTGAGATCTAAGGATCATAGTTTAAAGCTAGGCAGAAGAGTAAGATTTTTACCTCCAATTAACCAGCAACCAAGCTGAACTAGCAGTGTGATTCCAGTGGTGGAAGGTCATCCATGAACGAAAAAGCTGAGTGAGAGCAAAAGGCGAGTTCAAGTTCTAGTGCTGGAAAAATAAAAAACAAAAACAAAACGCAAACAAAAAATATACAAAAAAAACAAACAAAAATTCTCTCACTTTTGGATCAAGTTGGCTTCATTCCAGGAGTGCAAGCGTGGTTTCAACTGGAATTTATCATCTGTAATTTTAATTGTAATTTACCATCTAAACAGAATCAAAGCTCAAATCCCATGATCATTTCAGTTGTTACAGAAAAAAAAAGCCTTTGACAAAATTTAGTGTACTCTTATGATTAAAAAACGCTCATAAGAAAGTAGGAATACAATCTTTAGGATATCTATGACTTCATACATTGATCCTATTTTTGGTGGTGAGAACATTCTTTCTTGTGGAGGTTGCTAAATATTCAATAAAGAGTTTCCTCTGTTTTCAGTTTAAAAAATTCCTTTATTGCCAATAAAATGCAGGATAGTTAAAGAAATACGAAAATTTCCTAAGGTAAAGCAAATTGCTATATGTTTGCTGGGATAAAATGCCCAGCAGCAAACTTAAGGGAAAAAAATCAAATAACAATGGTGAATTCAAAGACCACCTTCTGTTATTCAAATCACTTAGTAGACAAAGAACCATTTAACATAATATATATTGAATATTCTTTCATCTCTCAATAAATTACCACAATACTGACACCTTCATGAAATAGAGCATTCCCAGGTTAACTACTTTGATGACTGAGTTGAAATTAGATGAAAGGTGTGGGGGTGTAATTGACAGATGTTTCTGGTTTAGGGGCCGAAAGTTGCTCTGGAAATTGCAGTTGTCATATCCATGTCATACCTGCACCTTGCACTTGTCCTGGAAATTCTCAGCAAGTTCTCTTGATTTCCCTTGAGAATCCCTGTACTAAAAACAGCTCTTATGGTAAACTTGAGCTGAGAAACAAATTGTCTCAAGAACACTCCCATGATTTCCATTACCAGAGTATACTGCTCCTTTTAATTATAGCACAGAGATTTATTTTGAGATATATAAGGGGAAGAGAAGCTACAAGAATATTTTTAAGGACAGGGACAAGAGAATGATCCTGTCAAGTTTGGCACTGTCATGATTGAGGGGAGAGCTTTAGGCCACATGGTGTGATAATTTGGCAACATAAACCTCTTTTTTATTTCTACTTAGGTCAATAATGACAAAATAGAATATGTGAACTTTTTAAAGGTAAAGATTTCAGGTTCATATGTCAATGCCAAACTTAAACAAAAATACACATATATTTTGAATTGCTTATATAGCAAAAAGCCTAGCAACATTGTTATGTTTGTTTCCCTGAAGTGTAAAAGGACAAATTTGACATCTTTGAAAAATTAATGATTGAGGAGAAGCCTGGTGTCTCATGCCTGTAATCCAATCTACTGAGGAGGTAAATATTGGGAGGGCTGTGGTTCAAGGTCAGCCTGAATAAAAAGTTGGAGACACTCCATCTCAATCAATTAAAAACTGGGTGTAATGACTCATTCCAAGTTTAAGTGGGAAAGATAAACAAGAGGGCTGTGGTCTAGAATAGTCCAGGCATAGACCAGAGGACCTCTTTAGAAAAATAACTGAAACAAAAACAACTTGGGGAATGGCTCAAATGGTACAACACTTGCAGGGCAAAACCATGAGCTCAAATTGTAGTACTGAAAAAAAAGAAATGAAAAATTATATTTTTTGTTTATTCTTACAAAATATTGAAAATTGACATTTTCTTTTTGATATCAGATTGACATAAAAACGTACAAAATATTTGGCTATGATGGTAGAAAATTCTAGCTGTTGACATCAAATTTTTCTGTTCTTTCTAGGCATCCAGCTAGACTGTATTTATTGCTGACAGTATCTTAAAGTTACTGCAAAGTGACTCCAGTCAATAGAATGAGAGCAAAGAAAATGCATAGTCCTTTCGGGCCAGTCCATAAGAGGTACCTTGTGTAGTTGTCTCTGTCCCTTTCCCTTCAGGTTTGACAAAAATGAAAACAATGTTTTTTTTTAATTTAATTTAATTTTATTTGTGAACATTCTGTACAGAGGAGTTACAATTACATGGGCAGGATAATGCATACATTTCTTACCAAGCATTGCAGCCTCCTCCTTTCATTACCCTTCACATCCCTTCCCAGCCTCCCCCCTCCCACCCAATCCCAATCCTTCTCCTTCCCTCCCCTTCCCCTCCCCCCCGCACCGACGTTGTAAAGCTCGTTTTGGAAATGAAACTTGTACTTCTCATAGTTGCAACAGGCCCACCTGTATCCTTAAACAACTGGTTTTTCCCCATCTCCTCCACAAGTTATACTGACATCAAATATAGTGAAAGCAGGGGTTATATTGTGGGGGAGGGACATACAAAGCAACAAAGAGATAATCTTATAAATGCGTTAGAAACACATGCATGAAAGAAAAAATCATTAAAATACATATCTAAGGGTTCATTTTCTTGACATCACATTATCTGACCTTTTCCGCTTGACTCACACATATACTAGATATTACAAATAAGGGAAACCATGGGACTTATGTTCCTTTGTGCCTGGCTTACTTCACTTAATATAATTTTTTCCAAGTTTTTCCATTTCCTAACAAATGGTGCAATGTCATTCTTTCTGATGGAGGCATAGAATTCCATTGTGTATATATACCACATTTTCTTGATCCATTCATCTACTGAGGGGCATCTGGGTTGGTTCCATATCTTAGCTATGGTAAATAATGCTGCAATAAACATAGTTGTGCTGGTAGCTTTAGTGTGGTCAGCAATCCCACTTTTGGGCATTTACCCAAATGTTTACAAAGAAAACAATGTTTTTGAAAACAACTTAATGAAATTGTTAAAGCCACAGGATAAAAAATATGAATCTTTGAATCATTTGGTAGGAAGTTATTTTTCAATCAGGCTTTGCCATCAGTGAAGGAAAATTTCTCTCAAATGGAGCCTCTGAGATATGGGAATTTATTTTTATTTTATTTTAATTTTTACTTTTTGCCAGACCTGGGCTTGAACTTAGGGTCTGGGCACTGTATCTGAGCTCCTTCTGCTCAAGGCTAGTGAGCACTTGAGCCACAGTGCCACTTCTGAATTTTTCTGTTTATGTGATACTGAGGAATCAAACCCAGGGCTTTATGCATGCAAGGCAAGCATCCTACCTCTAAGCCACATTCCCACATCTGGGAGTTTCTTTTATTAACTACATCATCTTACCAAATGCAGATTAGACTAATTAGAAATTAAGTTTCTATTAGTTCTGTTACCAACTTTTCATTGTGCTAAGAATTTAAAAATTCATATTTTTATATTTTTCTCACTGTATATGTAGTTTCAACAATAAGTCCCCATTGGGAAAATTTTGCTTCCACTGGTATTATGTCTTACATAACTTTCCTGACTGAATGTTTTCTCAGAGCCAGGAATTTCGTAATGATAACTTTTTTAAGTTAGTTAACAATGAAATTTAGAACTGTGGGCATATATTTAAAGGGAAACGAAGATAAAGTAGATTCATTATGTTAATTCCAAGGTTCACAATCATTTTTTCCAAAGGTATCCCAAAATAATCACCTCTCAAATAAATTGTTTGGAAATCAGGACACAAATTATCATTTTTATTCTGTTGGCATAAAGATAGCTTTTTGAAAAATGAATAATGACCAGTCTTCAAAAAAAGACAAAATATCTCCTCACCTTGGTGTCCTCTTATTACCATATTGACAGAAGATAGCTTTATCTTATATATTTACTGACTAAAGACAGACAGTCTCCCCACTTTTAAACAAAGTTTCTATTCAGAGACACAATCATAGGTCACCGTATAATTCTCTATATAAGAAAATTTTATTTTTCAATCCTATAATTTCCATTTTAATGCTACAAATACTTTTGTTACTGGTTGTAAACAAAGATTCTCATATAAGGAATTAATCAATCACAGTTACAAAGTCAGACTATGAAAATGAGAAAACAAACTGTTCTTGGGTTTACTAAATGAAGGTTATGGAAATAAATTCCAAGGTGTTGACTCATGCATGTAATTCTATCACTCTATCAGCACTCAATTTGTATATGTGAATATTTATGAATCCCTGGAGGTTTATAAGTAACATGAATAAGAATTTTTGGTAAAGAAAGGCTGGGAAGATCTTTTTACCTAAAGTTTGAATAAAAGCTCAGCTCCTAAATGTGATAAACTTACTTTGGAACAGACATAAAATTTAGTTTTTGTCAAGGTATTAACTAATTCATTGGTATCTTGTTTTCTTTCCTGATTAATGTACCCACCACAGCAGTGACTTCTGAGTATTTCAAAGCTTTACAAAATGGAGCTGGACATTTGAGTACTATCAGTAGTGAATTACTAGTTGGCACTGTCTCAACTGCCTTTCAGCGAAAATTCATTTTGCTTCACATTTCTCATTAATTCTTATTTCTCCTTTTCTTTCTTTCTTTCTTTTTGCTCAATTTTTTCCTCTTCTCCTAGACTTAGCCCATTCTTTTCATCCTAGCTCACACTCTAAGAGGATAGTATTTTGTGGCATCTTTGCTATTGCATTTTATCCATCATTTCTGCATTCCAGATTCTCCCCAATCTGTTTCTTTAATCAAAGCTTAAAGAAACAGTAGACTAGAATCAGATGGCTTAAAGACCATTGCCACTTATAATGGATTGTCTTTAACGTTTCAAAATTCTGTCAAGTGGTCATCTCTCTCTTTCTCCCTCTCTTTCTTTCTCTCTCAAAAAAGTAGGCATAGAAATGAGCAACATTTCAATATCTAGAATTGAAAATCTTAGAATTCTAGGACAGTATAAAATTACCTATAGAATTCCTAGCATATAGGAAAGACTCGAAAAATATTAAGGCTTTAGTTTTTGCTGCATATAATTTATGGCCAAACTTTATAGCTTAAAACAACAATAGTTACCTTATTCCTTCTCATAGTTTCTGTGGATCAAGTAGTCCAAAGGGCTATGTTGGTCTGTCCTTGCTCAGTCTCTCATGCAGTGCAGTCTGAAGTCAACCTGGACTAGTCAGCTGAAGGAAGGACAATCTGGCTTTGATTGTCTACTTGAAGCCTCTCTTTCTCTCTATAATGACTTTTGCATGGAGCTGTTTGGGTGTACACACGGTTGAGTGATTTAGGAAATCAAGATGAAAGCTATTCACAGACTACCTTATCCATTGGTATTTTTTTTACTCCGATATCTACAGTACTGATTTGATGTGGGAGGCAGGTTGGCTACCTAAGATTATGAGTTCAAGGAGATGTAGATCATCAGATTGCACCTTGGAGACTGGCTGTCATAGCACTGATTCCCTCAGAGGAAATAATGTGACTTGACTAGAATTCCTGGAATGCTTTCAAAGTTTTTGGTGATAATGTATTCCTTTTTATGATAATTCAGCCCAATTATTTCCTGTTTTGGTTTCTTCCTTCTGTTCCTGCTTTCTTTCTTTTTTATTATGAAAATACTGTACAGAGGGGTTACAATTACTTGGGCAAGATGAGTACATTTCTTATCAAGCATTTTACCCTCCTCCTTTGTTTCCTCTTCCCATCCCTTCTCGTCCTTCCCCACTCTCCCACTCAATATGCCCCCCACCAAAGTTGTAAAGTTTGTTTTTCCACATAACAACTTGTACATATCATTGTTCCAATGGATCCACCTGTATCCTTATTTAAACGATTTGTTCTTTTCCCTTCCCCTCCACAAATTATACCAACCTCAAATAAAGTGAAAGCAGGGGTTAAACCATGGGGGAGCGACATAGAAAGCAACAGAGAAATAATCTTATAAATGTGTTAGAAACAATCACCTGAAAGAAAAAAAAAACATTTGAATACATATCTTAGGGTTCACTTCCCTAACATCAACTTATCTGTCTTTTTCTGCTTGACTCAGACATATACTAGTTATTGCAAATAAAGGAAACCATGGGACATAAGTTTCTTTGGGCCTGGCTTACTTCACTGATTATAATTTTTTCCAAGTCTTTCTTTCTTTCCTTCTTTCTTCCTCTCTTTTTCCAGTTTTCTTCCTTCCTTCCTTCCTTCCTTCCTTCCTTCCTTCCTTCCTTCCTTCCTTCCTTCCTTCCTTCCTTCCTTCCTGCCTCCCTCCCATTCTCTCTCCCTTTCTCCTTCCTTCCCTCCCTCTCACGTTCTCTTTCTTTCTTTCTTTCTTTCTTTCTTTCTTTCTTTCTTTCTTTCTTTCTTTCTTTCTTTCTTTCTTTCTTTCTTTCTTTCTTTCTTTCTTCCTTCCTTCCTTTCTTTCTCCCTCCTTCATTCCCTTTTCTCTCTCTTTCTGCCTTTCTTCCTCTTTACCTCCCCCTCTCTCTCACATTTAATAATTTTGTGGATAATTGCAAGTGTTAGAATACAATAAATATGGGTAAAATTCTACATCAGAACCCAAAGGCTTCCTGAAAATTCTGCAGGCCTCTTAGTGATTCTAGTTTGCCATCTTATGTCAACCCCATTCTACTTAATCCCAAAATGCATGCCTAACATGCCTTCATTCTTGCTTAAAATCCTTAATGGTTTGTTTCTGCAGAACATAGTCAACCACTTGAAACAGACATACATGTCTAAATACTGGTTTCTAAGTTTCTATTGCAACCTCATTTTCCATCATTTAAAATTATACTCCACAACGAAACTATCCCATTAGGGGTTGAGAAGACGTTTTTAGATGTAACACATGAGGTTTTCACATGCCCCCAATGATCATTGTTATTGTCACAAAAGAGTTGTTCATTTTTAATGCATACTTAATGACAAGCATTGAACAAAATATATTACAGGTTACATTTCAATAAAACCTTATACCAAGACCTTCAGAATAATTCTTTCAATTTCAGTTGAGATAATAGACTTAGATTTTAATTTCTGTTCAGTTAATTCATGAGAAAATTCAAGCTTACCTCTCTCTGCCTTAAAAGGCTATTTTCTTTTAATGCCATAAAGAACTTTGATTGTCAGGAGGTATTTACTGGGGTTAAATCTTAAACCTTCCATATGGAGGCAGAACAACTTCATACAGATTGAATTATTTCTCCAAATGCCCATTTTTTCATTTATAAAAATTAGAATATAAGAAAGCACCGTATAAAATTTTTCAAAGCACTTATAAAACTTTCATGAGAATCAAATTCCGAAATAGTTGAGCTGCTACTACTATTTTATCTAATCAGGAATATTCTCCACTTACTTCAAATGACACATTGTAATTTGACACCATGTCTAATTTGATCAGATGGAATTGTTTTCCCTCAAGTTCCTCTGTGACTTTACTCTTGTATCTATTTTCATATCTGTTTTCTATTAGAAGAGACATTCTGAAAGTCTTAAGTTATTCTATCTTAGTCGAAGTACCCTTCAAATCAAACTCTGAGCCAAAGACCTCTGAGTCAAATAGACTTCTGACAGATGCAAAGAACATGGGTAGGTAAGGAAGAAAGCACTCAGAAGAGGGAGGGCCACTGACAAGTGATTTGTTATCAAGTCAACTATTGTCGTAGATAATTGATCACTGCTATGATACAGCCAAACTCTGGAAAACTATGTGGAAACTTACTTGTCAGGATTACCCATGCCAATGAAATCACACTTTTATATCCCTCTACTGATTAGCTATTGGTTATGGGTTATTTCTGCACTAGTCATTAGCTATGGTATATTCCTGTACTTGTACCTGTACTCTTTAACAAACCATATAATTTTGCTTGTAGTGTTCATAGACAAAGTGAGTTTTCAAGGCTGAAGGCAACCCAACAAAGATTCCAGTGCTTCCTTTGACAATCAGCCTGCTATAGAGAATAGAGATGGAACAATGGCAGTGACTTCTGTGTGTGTGGCTCACTGTAAGTGTCCTCATTGATGTGCTTATTCATCTGCCTTTGAACTTTTGCAATCTCTGTTCACTTGGAATTTTCTTCTGTAATGATAGTAAGGAGTGTGCAACCAATAAATGTTTAAAGATACAGAGAAAAGGGATTTTTAGTATGACAATAAACTATAGAATCAGTTTTAGCTTTTTATTTTCCCTTAGCTGATTAAAAACTAAAAGAAAAGTTATTACAACTCTAGGAAGAAGGCCTGACGCTCAGCATATGTGGTTTGAGCAAGATTCTAAGAAATACTAATGAAGATTTTGGGCTTGCTGCAATAGACAATGAGTTTTATAATAGGGACACAACTGCAAGTTAGGTAATCAAGTAGGTTAGAGTTGTTGATTGGCCCAATGACAAGAATTCCTGAGCAAACTGCATTGTACTAAAAGGGAGGTGCTAAAAGGTAATAATAGTAAAGTGTTACCTGAATTTTATGTCTCTAATAGTATTCAGGTTATTGCTTCTGCATATTACAAATGATTAGATTCAAGTAGTGTTTGGAAATAATGTGTGATGTAGACAGAGCTCTAGAAATGAAAATATGTCATGTCTATCTACATGAATTTGGAGTATCAATTTCAACACTTGTGAGGTTAGGAGATCATAATTTTAATTAAAAAAAGTAAATGAGAAATTTTAAGTTTAGATATCAGTATCTATTGAATACCTCCATTTAGGTGTTGGTATATCACAGCTGTATTCCTAGCTACTCAAAATGCGAGCCAATGCAACAGTGATACTCACAAGACAGTATGTTGGAAATGAACTTTACAACTTGGGTGGGGAGGAACCTTTCAGAGGAGGGAAAGTGGGAGATAAATGAGGGAGGGGTAACAATGCTCCACAAGAAATGTACTCACTATCTTTTGTATGTAACTATATCCCCTCTGTATATCACCTTGACAATAAAATTAAATTTAAAAAAAAATAGAAAAAAGGGAAATGTACTAAATAGCTGACTTAAGAAATTGTAATCCCTCTGTACTTGAACTCTATAACACTAAAGTAAATTAATTTAAAAAAATAAAGAGTCTAAGATCTAGCCCAAGTAGGAAAGTCTGTGAGATTCTTTTTATTTTAATTTTTTTACGATTTTTTAAATTTTTAAATTTTTAAATTTTTTTATTGTGAAAATACTGTACAGAGGGGTTACAATTACATGGGCAAGATAATGAGTACATTTCTTATCAAGCATTTAGCCTCCTCCTTTTTTTCCCCTTCCAATCCCTTCCCATCTTCCCCCTGCCCCCCACCCAATCCTCCCTGCCCCCCCCACCAAAGTTGTAAAGTTCATTTTCGACATAACTTGTACTTCTCATTGTTGCAATGGGTCCACCTGTATCCTTATTTAAACGACTTGTTTTTCCTCTTCCCCTCCACAGATTCTTTTTATTTTTTATTTTTTTTTTGTCACTCATGGGCCTTGAACTCTGGGCCTGGGCGCTGTCCCTCAGCTCTTCAGCTCAAGGCGAGTGCTCTACTACTTGTGCTACAGCGCCACTTCCGGTTTTCTGGTGGTTTATTGGAGATAGGAGTCTCACGGTCTCTCCTGCCCAGGCTGGCTTTGAACCGCGTTCCTCAGATCTCAGCCTCCTGAGTAGCTAGGATTACAGGTGTGAGCCACCAGCGCCCGGCTCCTCCACAGATTCTTATCTCTAATTAACCACAAAAAAACAGAAGTGAAGCTGTGGCTCAAATGGTAGAGCACCAGCCTTGAGCAAAAAACTCAAGTTCTGAGTTCAAACCTTAGTACTGGCATAACAAACAAACAAATATAAATTATCAGATTGAGCCAACATTTTCCATAATGAAATTTGAATTGTCAAATCTCCTAATGGTTCTTAAGACTCACAGCTTGCATTAGTATAGATCTTCAGAATTTTTATGTGCTGGTATAATTTTTATGAAGACCATGATGTAGCCAAAGAAAACTTATCAGTGTTAGCAGAAAACAAGCCCAAGTTGTCACCCCTAGACCAAATGAATCTTGAATAGTCTTGCAGTTATTAACTCCCTCAAAAATGATGTAGACACAAACTTATCCTTTGAAGAATGGGATATCTGATAGTGCTGCTCCCGTTGTCACCCCTACTATCCTCCCCTAAAGGCTTTCTGTGCTTTAGCTGAATAGTCATATACAATCTCCCTCAAAGAAGCTGCACACCAGCTCCAATCCTCCTCTAATTATTTAGCTTATGTTATTTAAATGTAAACTTAAAAAAGGCAGGGATAACCACTCTTAACTTGAAGAAATTTCCATAGCATACTAAAACATATTTCTGGGAGGTTACCTGAAATTTTGTACTTGGAACATTTTTTGAAGTTCTCCATATAATCCTCAATCTCTATTTAGAAATGGAAAGATAGACATCTTTCATGTCCAGGTTATACCTTCCATTCTAGTGGATGGCATTGACAGTTGCTTAATTATTTCAAGTGAGTGTTATATAGTACAATCTAGGCAGAGGAGAGAAATTCAAGAAGTAGGAGCAATGGAAAATACTAAATTAAATAGTAATGTGTCAGAAAGGGAGAGATGGCATCAGAGATGCCTTGGAAAGTTATCTTTCTTTTTTTTTTTCAATAGAGAAGACAAATGAGAACTTGTGAAGTCAAACTGTTGAGGGGGAGAGAAGATTAGATGGCAGTTGCCCTTATTTTTTCTCCATAGTAGGAACTAGAGTTTCATCCAGGAAGTGAGTAATATTAAGATAATTTCTGAACTGGGACAAAACATTGAGAAAATGTTCTGCAGAAAACGACAAATGTCAAAAGCTATGTGCATATGACCATATAAGATGACACTAAGCAAAATGAATCCCAAGATAGGGATACAAGAGGTTTTATCTTTCTTGCTGTTGTTTTTAATGTACTTATAATACACTATGTGATTTTTTTATTTCTCTTGAATTTTCTTCCTCCATGGTATAACCCCTGTTTTTACTGTATTTGATTCTGGTGCCCTGCATCTTGTATATACATTTTTTTAATTTGGGGAGGGGAAGGAAAATAACAAAAAGCTGAAATGATACAGGTTGACCAACTGTAACAATGAGATGTAAAAGACACTATGTTGAAAATGAACTTTATAACTATGGTGGGGAGAGAGTTGGGGACTTGGGGAGGGGAGGGACAGTAAGGAAAAAACAAAGGACGAGGGAACAATGCTCGATAAGAAATGTACTCATTACCTTACTCATGTAACTGTAACCCCTCTGTACAGTATCTTTACAATAAAAATCTGTATTTTTTAAAAAAGAAAATAACAAATGTGAGTGAAGTTTTAAATGCCAAATAGGTTTAAAATTTAATACATTTGAGATAACCAAAACCCACTTAGGAACAAAAGGAACCAACTTAAAGTCCTTCCTTAGGAAAGTAAATAGTAGCCTTATAATGTTATACAGGAATTTGATCACAAGATAGAGAGAAGTCACAGTCTGAAAGGTCTAATCAGGAGTCTGTATTAAAAAGCAAGCAACTGTGAGAGACACATGTTCCCAAGAAATTCACAGCCTCAAATATACTTAGTACTGTTTTAAAACACTGAGGCATGTAGGTAGTAAAGAAAGAGCAGAATAACAATTTTAAAAAACCAGATCAACTATAATGCAGAGTTGAGAGGGATGCCATGGTGACTTGAGGAGGGCAAAGAGACATGAGGCATGGCACAAAATGATGGCTGAGGTGCTGGGACCTAAATAAGTTCATGGTCAGGGACAGGGTCATGGGGAACTTGAGAGTTCAAAGAGTCTCATGAGTTCGTGGTACAGGTCTGGCAGGTCTAGTAACCGACTGTCCAAGTCCGTGTCCCTGCCTCTAGGAATTCAGGCATGCCTATCACTTAGGAATAGGGGTCAGAATTCACTGTAAGAGTTTTTAGAAAGTCTCTCATCCAACAAGATGTCAAAGATGTTGCCAGTTAGAACCACTATCCATAATTCAAGAATAATCAGAGAAAAATGAAAAGCAGCTTCAGCTGGTGAAATATGGATACTTTGTCAAAATAATACTATCTTTTCCTCACCACCATCTTGATGTGTTAATAGGTGTTAGGACATTTTCATCGAGAACTGTAGAGGTGACATAGGACTCTCTTTGAACTACAGCTGTGTTGTGGGTTGTTAAATTGTAGATGTGTTATAGGTTGCTTAGCTTCAGAAAAAAAATGTGTTCCAGAGAATACTTGTCCTTGCTCATCCTTTATTGTTCCCCCTAGATAAATGGCCTTTGATCGATCCTGATTGTTACCCCTGGATAACTTGATTTGCTTCTGAAAACACACTTTGCTAGTCCCATATCCATGTGACATCTGCCTCGATGTGGCTTTTGCCTTCATAAACTTTGTGCTAGCTGCATTAGGGACTGCAAGTTTTTTTTGAGGGGGGGTATTAATGAGTCCGCTTGCAGTCACTGGCTCATAGTCATTATGAGTAAATGATGCTTCACTTGCAGGCGCTGGTGGCTCACACCTGTAAGCCTAACTAGTCGGGAGGCTGAGATCTGAGGATCGTGGTTCAGGCACGAAAGTTAGTGAGACACTTATCTTCAATAAACCACCAGAAAATCAGAAGTGGCACTGTGGCTCATGTGGTAGAGTGCTAGCCTTGAGCTAAATAGCTGAGGGTCAGCGCCCAGGCCCAGAGTTCAAGCTGTACGACCAACAAAAAAGCGGGGGCGGAGGGCAGGGAATGGCACTGTATTTCTAAAGTGCTGTGTTGCATTGTAACTACCTAAAGAAAATAAAAATATAATAGAAATTAATGATTAATTTTTAACTAATTGTTTAAATCTAAACCATAATAAGGCTGGTTATGAAATCAAACAGACGTGAATTTAAATTTTGATTACATCTCATTCCTTTCAGGAATAAATCAAATTTTAGAGGGCTTCTTTTAGGAAAAATAGTAAATATAAAAATAAAATTAGGAGTGAAGAAAGTGTCAGGTTGATGCTGTGACACAACCTCTGGTCCTGTATTATGTGTCATGATGTGGCTGTGTTGTTACAGATATGTCCTACTTTGTGATCACTGTCAATGGCTAACCATAGGTATGTCACTACTACCCCCCAAAATGTGTCATCACTTGCTACTATTCTCTCCACTGTCACGAGAGGAAAATGATGACAAAAGTTGGACTGATTTCGATTGAACTATCTTACTTTTGCAAAGCTAGGAGAAACATATGACCATAATTCTAGGATGTGTGTGTGTGTGTGTGTGTGTGTGTGTGTGTGTGTGTGTGTGTGTGTGTGTGTGTGTGCTTAACTCAGGGGGCCTCATTCTCTCATTTAACTTTTTCATTCATGGCTGGAGCTCCATAACTTGAGCCATATTTACACTTCAACACCCCCCCAAACCCGAGCCACCCCAGATCCTTTTTTCTTTCTGGTTAACTGGCAATAAGAATCTCTTGGATTTGTCTGCCTTGGCTGGTTTTGAATCATGATCCTCAACCTTCTAGGTATGTAGGATTACAGGTGTGAGTCACCAGCCTAGCAACTCTAGGACCTGCTACAGAGCCTTGAGAGATTCCATTATGCAAGTGAAGGAGCTGGAGACCAAGCTACATGATGTCCTGGTAATTCATGTGGATTCATTTTTGACGTTGGTTAGTCACACTATATCTATAAATACCCCTTATATTTCTCACAGGTCATACGCTGGGGAAGTAAAGGAATATATGATCCATGGTCCAAAGTAAATGATCAATGGTGAATAAAGATAAAAAATATTATTAAATTTTGCAAACCAATGGCAGATCCTTTTGTGAATTTGACTATGGGGTAAGTACCATCCAAACTCTCAAAGGCTATTGAAGGTTTTGTGTGTTTGGGCTTTTTTTCACTTACAAGAAGTCAGAGAGTGCTACTTAAGTATTTTTTTATCTTGCGAGGAGCGCCTTGGAGAATTCTGACAGAGTTTGGAGTCCCTGGGGAGAGAAGCAGTTGCAAATGGGGCGTGGAAGGTCAAGCAGCTTCAGTCCATAAGGAAGGACTTCATCTTCTTACCCTGCTAGCTAGCTGTAACAAGCAAATGGATACTTATATGAACATTTCTATATCTTCATATATTCCTGATGTAAACACAAATAAACTATTTTTTTGCTCATGGTGTGCTGGACCCTCTTGCTTTTGCCATGTTACCTAAACTTCACAGCAAAGCTATACTCAGGCATGTCCTTGTATGGGTCAGACAGAAAGGGAGAGAGAACAGCTTCTTCAGTCATCTCTGGGATGCTTGTGAACCACTGGAAAAGCCTGGAGATACATTGCTCTGTGCAGGTGGCTCTCAGCATCACTGCCAAAGTACCAGAACCAGCTAGCTTGGCCTCCCTCCACATTGCCCTGGTCCTAGGGTGAGGCCATCACTCAAAGCCAGTCTCTAGAATTCTATATATCAAGTAAAAGAGGACAGAGCCAAACTTTATTAAAAGGAAGTAAAAGCCAGAAACTGGGATGTGAGTGAGGGGTAAGAGGGTTGGAAAGCGGGGTGCCTCTCGAATTTGAAGAGAAGGCTAAGTAGAAAAAGACAATTTTTGATAATGGTAAAAGAAACTTTTTAAATTTAAATTTAATTTAATTTATTGTAAAGGTGATATACAGAGGGGTTACAGTTACATAAGTAAGGTAATGAGTACATTTCTTGTCGAACATTGCTGCCCATTCCCTCATTTTCTCTCACTTTCCCTCCACCCCAATTCCTTCCGAAAGCTGTAAAGTTCGTTTCCAACATAGTGTCTTGTGAATATTGCTCTTGCATGGTCCACCCTTTTTCCATTGTTTCACCATTTTGTTATTCCCCTTCCCTTCCCCAAATCAGTTAAAATTTTATACAAGACATAGGGTACCAAAATCAGAAACAGTGACAACAGAGTATAAACCAAAGGGAGGAAATAAATAGAAGAAAAAAGAAATAACTTCACACAGCATATTAAAAACTGCAGCAACATTGGAAGTGGCACTGTGGCTCAAGTGGTAGGGCGCTTGCCTTGAGCTGAAGAGCTGGGGGATAGTGCCTAGACCCAGAGTTCAGGCCCCACAACCAACAAAAAAATAAAATTAAAAATTAAAAATTAAAAACGACAACAACAACAACAAAACTTGTTTGCATATCTTGGAGTTCATTTCTATTAGCAATATTTTATATGGTCATATGTACAGAGCTATTGAGCTATTGTAATCTTCTGTTTGGATTATCCTAGACATATACTAATTATTACAAACGAGGGAACTCATGGAACCTATGTTTCTTTGGGTCTAGTTTACATCACTTAATATGATTTTTTCCAAGTCTTTCCATTTCCTTACGAATGGGATGATATCATTCTTTCTGATGGAAGCATAGCATTCCATTGTGTATATATACCACATTTTCTTGATCTATTCACCTACTGAGGGCATCTGGATTGGTTCCATATCTTAGCTATGATAAATAATAGTGCAGTGAACATAGTTGTGCTGGTAGCTTTAATGTGGTCTTGTGTGTTATCATTTGGGTAAATGCCCAGGAGTAAGATTGCCGGATCATAGGGAAGCTCTAGGTTTAGTCCTTTGAGGAATTGCCATACTGTTTTCCAGAATGTTGAACAAGTTTACATTCCCACCAACAATGTAGTAACCTTCCTTTTTAGCAGCATCTTACCAGCATCTGTTATTATTTGTGCTCTTGATAATGACCATTCTAACTCTGGTGAGGTAATCTCAATGTGGTTTTGATTTGCATCTCTTTTATGACCAGAGATGTTAAACTTTTCTTCATGTGTCTATTGACTATTCTTGTTTCACCTCCAGAGAAGTCTCTTCTTAATTCTTTAGCCCACTTATTAATGGGGTGGTTCTTTCTTTGAGGATTTTTTATTAGAGGGTTTAATTTTTGAATGCTAAGTATATTTTTGATATGAGATCCTTGTTTGTTGTATAGCTAGTAAAGATCTTCTCCCAATCTGTAGGCTTTCTCTTTATCATGCTAGCTATGTCCTTTGACATGCAGAAGCTCCACAGTTTAATGCAATCCCATTTTATCCAGCTTTTCTTGTATTTGTTGTGTTTCTTGATCTTTATTTAGATAGTTTCAACCTGTGCCAAGGAGTCCTAGTGTATCTCCTACCCCTTCCTGTAATATTTTCAGAGGATCTGCTCTTACTTCAAGGTCTGTGATCTATTTCGAGTTGAGTCTGGTGCAGGGTGATATGTAAGTATCTAACTTCACTTTTCTAAACATGTATAGCTAATAGTTTTAAGCCAGCCTGGACAAGAAAGTGCATGACATTTTTATCTTCAATTAGCCATCCAAAAGCTGGAAGTGGCTGTGGCTCAGGTGATAGAGTGCTATCTTTGAGCAAATAAAGCTCAGGGACAGCACTGTAAGCCCTGAGTTCAAGCCCCAGCTCCAACACACACACACACACAAACACACAAACACACACACACACAACATGGAGGCACAAATTCATAACCAAAGTAATCTTGCTTACGCATTTTATTTTAATAAAAGTTTCAAAGTGAATATCAACTCTAGTTCTGGCAAAATTGCAGGGATGCTAGGAATGGGTGGCAAGTCAAAATAAGAAAAAAATGCCAATGACCATCCTGAAGTGGAAAAAGGAAAGATAAATAAATGACTTCATTCTCCAGGAAATGGACATGGAAAGGAGAATGAGACAGATGATGAAGTGAGACCACTGAACGCCCTTGTGGAACACACTGCTGCATTGCAACATCTAGTGGACTCAAGGTAGACATGGCACTTGTTCCCATAGTTGCTGTACAAGCAGTAGAATCCCTTTGGCCAAACCCAGGTGTGGAATCTATTGAGGATAGTCCTGTGAACCAACTTGGAGAACTGAACTACATAAAACTATGCTTAGCACTATTTAGACTGACAGAATGCAGAACATGGAAGTGTTCATATGTGTATATGGCTATCTGTAACCTTTGTAGGAAAAATTCTAATATGATTTACAAGAAAATACAGATACAAACATGGGTATACAAATCTGCATGTTGCTAAATAAATTCAAACTGAAATCTTAGTCAAATCCTGAAGTCAAATTAACCTTTAATTAACCTCCTTCTTAATTAATCTCCTCCTCTTCTTCTTCCCCCTCTTCCTCTTCCTCCTTAAGTTAGTGGTGTTTTAGCTTGTTAGGCAGGCATTCTACCACCTGAGCCATGTTTCCAGCCATTTTTGCTTTATTTTTCAGATAAGATCTCACCTCATGGTTATTCCCAGGTGGCCTGAACCATGATTCTCCTATTTATACTTCTAATATAGTTGGGATGGCACACAGTACCAGTCAGCTATTGATTCAGAGGTGATCTTTCCAATTTTCTAACCAAACTGGTCTCTGACTCTGCCTCTTCAATAACTGGGATTATAAACTTAAGCTACTGCAACTGACCTTGTTAAATTTTTGTTGTTGGTGGTCATAAATCTTGAACTCTGGGCTTGGGCACTGTTTCTGAGAATAACACTTGAGTTGAGCCATAAGGCCATGTCTGGCTTTTTCTGTGATTAATTGGAAATAAGAATCTCATGGACTTTCTTGACTGGGTTGGCCTTGAACCACAATTCTCAGATCCTCAGTAGCTAGGATTATAGGCATTAGCCACCAGCACATGGCTTCTTGTTGAATTCTCTAAGGGAAAGAATATATTCTATGCCTGTTGATTCTCTTAAAGTGATGCTTGGCATACAGTAATTATTAATTATATATTTGCTGCATGAAGGGCAGATAAATGGTGAATAAAGGATAGTTGACTTCAAGCCATTCATAGGAATGGGTCTATTCTTCATGAGCTATGTTCCACTTGTAATACTTCTAGCACAAATTAGTCACAAATATTATAGCACATAAATTGTTAGAAATCTTCCTTTACCCATGAGAAAAAGGGAGGCTTCAAAGAGTGAATAACTGAGAAGATGGCTGAACTAATTTGCAATCTGATCTGTTCTCGAATCCCAGGGATTCTGGCTCTGAACAATGTTGTCAAATTATTACCAGGACATATCTTTAATCAATTACATGCAGAAATATTCTCCTATGTTATTCTGTATGGAAAGCATAAGCGTGTTCATGTTTGTACATGTTTGCAATGATTTAGACTCTCCAGATTTCTTCAGCAATATTTCTATGGGATGCTCAACTCTATATCACATCCATGTTTAACTGCTGTTTTGAACCACTGTCTTTTCCTCTTTTTCATCTAGTATATTAGAATGTTTTTTCTTTTTTTGCATGTGGATAGTTTGTGGAATTAGCCATGTATAGTATTAAACATGATTCTAGGAATCCTGATGTTGAAAACAGTTTGTACTCCTCATGCACATGGCCTGTTCTGTGTGTGGTTTCTGTATGAGCAACATTTCTATATTCTTGTAGTACAATTACTTTATATGAGCTATGTGATCTCACTCTTGCCATCTCAGATGCCCTCTGCAACTAGTCTTACACCACTGTGCCTGTCATCTTCATTAAAGGGTTACCCAAGCTTTGAAACGGAGTGTAGACCTTGGCAGCTCTTTTCCCAGGGCACATCCTTCTCCATAGTGCATTACAGATTTTGATTCCCTCTGCTGCTCCATCATCCATGACCCAGAAACTGGCTTTCATTGACTTTCCTATTTTTAATTTCAGTCTCAGTTTCATTCTTCCATTACTACCATTCTCAGTCTCTGTAATGCCACATTTCAGTTCATGCTCAGCTCACCTTTCACTTTCTTCATTGAGCTTCTCAATTTTCCTGAGCATTCATTTTTTCTTTGTTAAGGCTGCATTTTGAAGAATATTCTCAGTGTATAAATGGGGTTTTAGAGCATGCTTTGGAGAAAGCACGTAATTTATTTCTGATTATAGATTATAAGTTATAGCAAAGCATCGTTCATATACAAACAGCTGTAAGCATGAGGGCTGGAGTGGACAGGGGCCTCTGTTGCCAATGCTCCCAGAGGAGAGGCAGATTAGAAATGAATGTGCATTCGGCAGCAACCAGGTAGTGAACTTGCTATGAAGAAAAAGCAGCAGGGGGAGGAAACAGCAGGAGAGATGAAGGAGCCACACTTTGGTAGAGTGAAGAGCTGCTCTGAAGACTGGACACTGAATTGAAGGACTAGACAACACAGAGTCCAGGAAGAAATGGCTTAAGGCAGAAAGATGTGAGAAACACAAAGCCTGAGGTGAAGGCCAAGCCAGGACATTTCAAAGACAAACAAGAAGGCCACCCCTCTTGCAGACTGGAGTTCAAGGAATCCCAAGGGTAATCCAAGGGTGGAAGGCTGGAAGTGGAGGCTGAGATCTGATCTGAGGATCATGGTTCTCAGCCAGCCTGGGTAGAAAAACTCTGTCTCCAATTAGCCAGCAAAAAGAGGCAAAGATGTGGCTCAAATGGTAGGGTTTTGAGACAAAAATGCTGAGAGAGTACAAGGCCATGAGTTCAAGTCCAAATACTGGCATGCATGTGTACGCATGCATGCACACATGTATACACACACACACACACACACACACACACACACACACACACACACCCTCATATATAGAGAGAAGAGGAGGAGAGGAAGGAGGAATAAAGGGAGGAAGGAAGGGGGATGTTAGGAAAGAAGAAATAAAAAGGAAGAGAAAGAAAGAAAGAAAGAAAGAAAGAAAGAAAGAAAGAAAGAAAGAAAGAAAGAAAGAAAGAAAGAAAGAAAGAAAGAAAGAAGAAGGACAGAAGGAAGGAAAGAAAGAAACAAGGAAGGAAGGAAGGAAGAAAAGAAAGAAAGAGAAGGAAGGAAGGAAGGAAGGAAGGAAGGAAGGAAGGAGAGAGAGAAAAAGAAAGAAAAGAAAGAAACAAACAAAAAGAAAAAAAGAAAGGAAGGAAGGAAGAAAAGAAGGAAGGAAGGAAGGAAGGGGGAAGGAAGGAAGAGGGAAAGAAAGAGAAAGGGAGGGAGAGAGAGGGGAGAAAGAAAGAAGGAAAGAAGAAAGAAAGAGAATGAGGTGGTTATTGTCTGATCTCAAAAATTCAAGAAGGCAATGGATAGGAAGAACCAAATGAATTACACACTAAACAAAAATTCCAGCTATTGCTACGGTATGTAGTGGGCAAGAAGAAACAGTGGAAATGTAGTATGCAGGTAGGTGACCACTAGAGCAAGACCTCTGTATAACTCAGTAGTGTGTCCGTAATGTGATTACAGGGATATTTTGCTGTAATATGTGAAGGAAAACAAGGAGGTAAAAATGATTCCTGTGCTTAATGCAAAAGGAGAATGGAGATGTCAATAATGATTTGGAAGCTTGGGGATGGGTGCACATAACTGCTTTGTATGGGGGTGGAAAAGAAATTCAGGAGTTCTGAATAGAGCTTGTCAAGGTGGCGTGTACCTGTAATCATAGTTTCATGGGAGGTGGAGATCAAGAAGTTTGGGATGCAAGGCTAGTCCTAACTAAAAGCTAGTGAAATCCTATCTCATTCAGTAAGCTGGGCATGATAGTTCCCACTTGTGATCTCAGCTAGGTAGGAAGATTGCAGTCTGGGGTTTCCCTGAGCCAAAAGTTAATGAATAACATTTCGTCCTCCATTAGGCCTATGCCTCATTAATTCACTCTGGATAAATCTATAGATTTAAAAAGTCTTTTAAATGCTAAAAAGCTATCTGAGTTGTGGTATAAAACATAGGGAGCATCATCATTTATTCCTCACAAGACTTCTTCACATGCTGTAATGGAAATAAAATAGGCCTAAAGTTCAAGAGAGAGAGAGACAGAGACAGAAACAGAAACAGACACTGTGAAACAGAGATAAAAAAGAGAGAAACCCTATCTGAGAAAATAAGCTTAACAGCGAAAAAGGGCTAGAGGTTTGTGCTTGCCTAATAAGCACAAGGCCTTCAGTTCAAATCGTAGTATTGGGGCCTTGGGGGCAGGGGAGGAGAACAGAGAATGCTTAAAGGGGATACAGTAATCAAGATGTCTTGTGTCAGAAAATGACACCTTGAAAGAAAACCTATTTGTATAACTACTTAAAGGCAATATATTTTTAAGCTATATGTTCACTTAAAAGAAAGAAAAAGAGCTCTTATTTGTGTTTGACATGCTAGACTTACAAATATAAAATTCAAATAATAAAAAGATGCTTTATCTCTGTTTTAAATGTATCAATTCAAACAATAATTCTATTAACATTGTGCTTTTTTTCTTTTCTGAATGCAAAGACTTTGTATGAATTATTTTACTTTAAATATGTCTTCCCTTCCCTCCCCAAAATTTCTGATCTTTATCCTCACACACAAAACCATTTTGTAATTGATTTGCAAAGGGAGTTTTGCTGAAAAGCTTGTGTTTATAGTAAGTACCTATGCATTATTTAAAATATACAAGGCTGAAAAAATTCCAAGCTCATTTAGATTTGAAATCTGAAAAGAGAGCCATAAAGGCAGACAGTGTTAGAGTTTGGGCCATGAGCTCCCTCGGTCCACTCAGCCTCTGATATTCAGCGGTAACAAGGCAGAGTACGATGAGGTCGGCTTCCTGAGAACCTCCATGTCCTCTGGGGAGAGGACCATTAACTTTTAGACGCTTGAATACTGGCATGGTTCAGAGTTCAGAACAGACTGGCCTAGAAGTAAAAGAACCTGCCTTGCAGTCCCATCCCTGCCGCTTACTGGGATGTGGTCTTATGTCTCCACACTTTTGAAACAGAGCCGCCATTATGAAGCTATTGCAGGGCTTTTGAGGATTACTTACAATTATATAGAGATACCCTCAAGGACCAGGAAACAATATGCATATAAGTTTTATTCTGAATTATAAATATCTGTTAAAAATCCCATAGATACAAATACTTTATGGATAAAATTGAACTGAAAAAGAGATTTAAGGACAGTGCTGATGTATGCAGCAAAGAAACTTTCTAAATCTTGAAAGTAATTCTTTAATTTGTCACAAGTTCACAGTGGTGCTACAGAGCTTTTTTTTACTGGACACTGACTAAGGCATAGGAATGAATTCCCTTCTTTAAAAAGTGTAACAGGCTTTTTAAAGTGTCCTGGGTCTATACCAGCATCTACATTGAGAGAAGGCATATGAATTTCCCTTTTTATGTAAGCAATTTTTTATTCCAGTGAAGTTTTGAGTTAGTTTATGGAGCAATCTCAGTAAAAATGATATAGTTAATGAAATAGATTTACAAGAAAAACAAAAGAAAAGAAAGTATAAGGGAATGTTTTTACACAAAAAAATTCTGAGGGATCATTGTCACAAATTGATTATGATTTGTTTCTGAGCTTCTTGGGAGGCCCAGAACAAAGGGAAACATGAATAATGACTCAGTAGTAATTTCACAGGGGCAAAGAATTTGCTTTGTTTCCCAAGAAAAGACACAAATTTGCTCAAGTAGATACAACTTGGACAGTCTAAGCACATCTTCTCCTTTCTTCATTAAAATGTTGAGACTTGAATGGTTATGAGACTTCAGACTGAGAATCAACCTTGGAAATTTGAAGGTGCCACATGGGAGAGATTGCACTTTCTAAGTGCAATCCAAGTAACAATCTGGAAAGTTAACTATGATTAACAAAATATCAAGAAGTACTAAATTCCCACAGCAGATAAGGCATCAAGTTAAAAATATGAAACTATTTCTTTCTGTATTATACCATTGCTTATTCCTACTTTTATTATCCAAGACAAGAAAACATTTCAAGTTTATGTTTTCTTTTTCTCTGAAAAGTTCTGATTTTGAAATCAAAGACAAAGCAATTATGCTCAGGAATCAGATGAACAAGGCAGGATATCGGTAAAAAGGAAAACAACATTTAAGAGGATAGAGAGTTATCTGGGTGCTATTGATGGATACCAATCAATCATCAAAGGCAGCAACATGTTGAACTTGTGACTAAATAACTAATTTTGGTGTGAATATTTTAAGTGTAGTTTTTCCTACATTGCATGTTTTTACTTCTTGAATGCTTTCTCTAGACTTTACCAACTTGGAAACTATCCAGTACACAAACCACAAAATTTCAACTGCTGAAACCATCACATATCACAAAGCACATGCAGTTAGGTGCCTCTCCACACTTCACTTCTCCCCTTACCCTGCAAAAGAAAAAAGTGATGAAATAAGAATATTAAAAGTAGTGTGAGGGAGTTCCGGGAAGATGGCGGAGGAGAAGCTGTAATCTGAACAAGCTCTCGCATAGAAAGCAGTTTTAGAGTTCCAGTGAACAGTCCTAAGCCAGAGAATCACACCAAGTGTGCCATCACAGGACAGAGAGTTAGACAAGAGAGGGAAGCCAAGGCAAAAAGAAACACCTGAGTGCTCGCCAGCAGCCGCCGCCACGGCGGCGGCAGGGTCGCAAGCGGCGGAGACCGCAGCCGGGGGCCATACCTGAGTGCTCACACATAGAGTCCAGGATGAAGGAGCCAGACGCAGCGGGCAAGCAGATTCTACTCAACAGCAGCAAGAACTAACAAAGGGCAGACATCTTCATCCTGCAGCTTGCAGACCAGAGACGACCCAGTATCCAAGACTCGGCGTGAGTAGAAGCCCGACGTCCTCACTCCTTCTCAGGGAGCAGAGGAGGGAAGGCCACCCCTCCCCCCACAGCACCGGTGATCTCCATCTTGGATACCAACAAAGCTCGGAGGAGCTGCCAGCTCCAACCCAGGCCTTGGAATAAAATGAGTCATTTAGCAGGTCACAAGAACTTAACAGCAAAGTGACCTGCCAGACTCGGCTCCATCCAGGGAAAAGTCACCCAGGTCAGGCACCAGCCATTGGAATGGCTTCCCTCACTGGGTAACCAGAGCCAGAGGCTGCCCCTCCCTCTAGCAGCCTCAACAATCAATTGAAAAACAAAATCCCTGAGAACGGCTCCAGGCTGGGCTCTGGGAGATTTTTTTTGCACAAAACAGCCCCAGGAAAAAGCTACCGATTGTTGAAAGGCCTCAAATCTACCCAGAACCTAGCCTCACCACTGCATCCCCCTCTTTTATGATTCTCAAAGCAGATCACCCTCCTAGAAAACTACCTGGGAGGGGATCTCAAAATCTTGGGTAAAGCAGGGCATTTTTCTGCCTCTTCCAACAAACCGACTTAAGAAACCAATCAAGCCACAGGAACTCAAGCTGACCAGAGACTCCAAAAAAAGGCTGGTTACAGACAAAAGGGAGATACAGATACAAGATTTTCCCACCCCTCCCCCCCAAAAAAATCAAAGGACTTTTTCTTTTCTTTTTTTTTCTTCTTCTTTTCTTTTTTTTGTTTGTTTTTTGTTTTTTGTTACCTTATATATATATAATTTTTTTCTCTTTTAAAACTTTTATTAATCTTTAATTTCTGCCTCTTCTGAAAAAATAATTGATTTCCAGTAACTTTTTTTTTCTCCTCTTAAAATTTTTATTTTAGGAATATGTAAATGAGCATTTTCCTTTCTTTTCTTATCTTCTTTCTCTTTTTCTTTCTTTGATAATTATCTTTTTGTTTTTTGTCTAGCTCTACTGAACTTCTGATCTTTTCTTCTCCCTTTCCCATCCTTAAAGTTTTTCACATCTCCTCTATGTCCCTCCCTTTCTCACAACATATTCACATTCCTCTCTAAATAGATGGTCTTTTAATCTCTACAATAACATTAATTTTTACGTTTCTATTTTTTTTCTGGTCTCTTTTCATTCCCCTATCCCTCTCTTCTTTTTCTCTCTCTCTCTACTTGCATCCTACCCAACCCATTTCCTGCATTATGATTAGGACATAGTTAACTCTCCCTGTGCCTCCCCACACCAATCTATTCCCATTTTTCACCCACATCTCTCCCTAATCCTAATAATTTCTGGTTTTCCAAATTCTTTTCTGCGGTTCGAAGTCCTTTAAAATATAGTTGTTTGATGTTGAATAGATGTATCTGTTGAACTAGATTGTATCTGTAGAATATTGACTGTACAAATGCAAACTTTGGTTGATGGTTGCCTTAAGATAGTGTTGTAGCACAAAACTGGTGCTATCTTCATCTCAAATGGGCAGAGTAAGCCGGAAAAACACAAGAAAAATGGCAAATTCGGGTATCTCAATTCCCAATCTTGATAATCAGGGGTCATATCACATAATGAACAATCCAGAGGAGAGTTGACAAATAGCTCTACAAACACTGGTGGCAAACATGATAAATGAGAAGTTTGACAACTTACAATGGACTATCTATGAGCGTGATAGGGAGAGAGAGGAGGCATCCCAGAAGTTTATACAGGAATATCATAAGCGTGAGGAAGCTACTCAAAAACTGATACAGGATTTGCGTGAACAACTTGAGAATACTCAAAGAGAAAGGGAGGAATGGCGTGAGCAGGCTGAGAACATGCAAAGAGATCTGCAGGAATCCCACGAACGTGAGGAAGCTAAACAAAGAGTAATACAGGAATTGAGAGACCAGGTAGAGAACACACAAAGATCACTAAAGGCATGCATAAAATCCATTAACAAAGAGCTGAAGGAAGTCAGGGAGACCACAAAGGGAATGCTGAATGGAACCCAACAGAAGGAATGGGAGTCCAAAGAAACCATATCCAATCAACTAAGTGATTTGAAGACAAACACTGAACACCAAATTAAGGAAGTAAAGAGATTCATACAAGACCTAAAACAGAGCTTCAACAAAGAACTTGAAGCCATCAAAGCTGACCAATTAGAAGCTGACAAATTAGAAGAGATTAAAATCAAAGAAGAGAGTGTTGACAGCAGGTTAGACCATGAAGAAGATCGAATATCAGGGATTGAAGACAGGCTAGATATTATAGAGAAAGAACATACAACCATCCAAGACAAGTCCAAGAAATATGATAGATCTATCCAACACCTGGAAGACACCATCAGAAGGACAAACTAAAGGATAATGGGTGTAGAGGAGCACCAAGAAACAGAAGTTAATGGTCTAGGAAATTTGTTTAACAGGATCCTAGCATATAACTTCCCTAACATGCAATAATATAGGCCTATTCAGATACAAGAAGCCTTTAGAACCCAAAATAGACCAGACCAGAATAGGACATCCCACCATCACATTATAATCCACACAGGATCAACTCAGAACAAGAAAAAGATCCTTAAAGCTGTCAGGGAGAAAAGGGTAATCACCTATAAAGGGAAAACAATTAGAATCACCTCAGATTTCTCAGCAGAGACAATCAAAGCAAGAAGAGCCTGGAATGATGTATGCCAGGCCCTAAAAACAAGGAACTATCAACCAAGAATACTGTACCCAGCTAAACTCTCCTTCATAACTGAAGGCCAAATAAAAAGCTTCCACAGCAAAGAAAAATTGAAACAATACATCTCCACCAAACCAGCCCTACAAAAGATTCTTAAAGATGTCCTACACATAGAAAACCAACAAGACCACAATAAATACCAACAAACTGCACCCAAACTGAGAATCCAAGAACCATAGGAAGAACCCAGTTTTCGCAGCCCCGAAGAAGGTAGATAACATGGCAGGAACTCCGAAATACCTCTCAGTCCTATCTCTTAACGTTAACGGACTGAACTCTGCAATTAAGCGACATAGACTGTCCAGTTGGATTAAAAAACAAGACCCTTCTATCTGCTGCCTGCAGGAGTCACATCTTCACCGTAAAAACAAACACATTTTCAAGGTTAAAGGCTGGAACAAAATCTACCAAGCTAACGGCCCTCATAAACAGGCGGGAGTTGCAATCCTAATATCAGATAAAATAGGCTTCAAATTAAAAATCGTGAGAAGAGATACAGAAGGTCGCTACATACTAATTAAAGGATCTCTCCTTAAGGAGGATATTACAATTCTAAATATCTATTCGCCAAACAATGGAGCACCCAAATTTATCAAAGAAACACTACTTTCACTCAAATGCCATATAGATCCAAAGACATTAATTGTTGGGGATTTTAACACACCACTCTCCCCACTAGACAGATCAACTCGGCAAAAACTGAACAGAGAATCCCCAGATTTATACAGCTGCACAGATCAACTAGACTTAACAGACATTTACCGAACATTTCACCCAGCAGCATCGGAGTACACGTTCTTCTCAGCAGCACATGGAACGTTTTCTAAAATAGACCACATTCTAGGCCACAAAGCAAACTTGTCTAAATTCAGAAACATTGAAGTTATACCCTGCATTCTCTCTGACCACAAGGGAATAAAATTAGAACTCAACACCAAAAGCCACCAAAGAAAGTCCGGTATCACATGGAGGCTAAACAACACACTGCTGAATCAAGAGAGGGTCATGGAAGAGATTAGAAAGGAAATTCAAATGTTCATGCTATTCAACAAAAATGAACACACAAATTACCAGCTCCTCTGGGACACAGCAAAGGCAGTACTCAGAGGCAAGTTTATAGCTCTGAGCTCCTACATCAACAAATTGGAGAGATCTGAAACTAGCAATTTAATGACACATCTAAACCTCCTTGAAAAAGAGCAGCAAGATAAACCCCAATCCAGTAGACTGAAAGAAATAATCAAAATTAAATCAGAATTAAATGAACTAGAATCCAAAAAAACTATAGAAAGAATCAACAAAACAAAGAATTGGTTCTTTGAAAAAATTAACAAAATTTACAGACCCTTAGCAAATCTAATCAGAAAAAGAAGAGAACACACCCAAATTAATAAACTCAGAGATGAGAATGGAAACATCACCACGGAAACAACCAAGATTCACAACATTATAAGGGAATACTTCTCAAAACTTTAAGCTAATAAGTTCGACAACTTGACAGAAATGGACCTCTTCCTAGCAAATATTGACATGCCAAAACTAAACCAAGATGAGTTGAACTATCTTACCAGGCCCATATGAAGCATTGAAATAGAAAAAGCAATAAGAGACCTCCCAGCTAAGAAAAGTCCAGGACCAGATGGTTTTACAGCGAAATTTTACAAGGCCTTCAAAACAGAGCTCACACCAATTTTCCTCCAACTCTTCAATGAAATTGAAAGAGAAAGCTCACTACCGAACACATTCTATGAAGCCATCATAACCCTCATCCCAAAACCAGGCAGGGACTCATCAAAGAAAGAGAACTATAGACCCATTTCTTTGATGAACATTGATGCAAAAATTCTCAACAAAATTGTGGCCAATCAACTTCAACAATTCATCCAAAAAATCATAAACCACGATCAAACAGGATTCATTTCAGGGATGCAAAGCTGGTTCAATATACGCAAATCAATTAATATTATTCATCACATCAACAGGAGCAGAAAAAGCATTCGACAAGATCCAACACCCCTTTATGATGAAGGTTTTGGAAAAATTAGGATTCCATGGAACATTCCTCAATACAATAAAGGCTGTATATGACAAACCTACAGCCAGCATTATACTCAATGGTGAAAAACTAAAGCCATTTCCTCTTAACTCAGGAACAAGACAAGGATGCCACTCTCTCCACTTCTCTTCAATCTAGTATTAGAATGCCTAGCTACAGCAGTAAGACAAGATGCACACATAAAGGGGATCCAAATAGGGAAAGAAGAAATAAAACTCTCCCTCTTTGCAGATGACATGATCTTGTATTTAAAGAATCCCATAGACTCCACTCCCAAATTACTCAAACTGTTTCAAAACTTTGGCAAAGTAGCAGGTTATAAAATTAACTCCCAAAAATCAATGGCTTTTCTGTATGCCCACAATGAGAAAAGTGTGACTGAAATTAGGAAAGCAACTCCATTTGTAATAGCCCCACAAAAAAAAATACCTAGGAATTAACTGAACCAAAGAAGTGAAGGACCTCTATGATGAAAACTTTAAAATCTTGAAAAAGGAAATCACCACAGAACTTAAAAAATGGCAAACCTCCCATGCTCCTGGATTGGCAAGATTAACATTGTGAAAATGGCAATACTTCCCAAGGCTATCTACAAATTCAACGCAATACCTATCAAAATTCCACCCTCATTCTTCAAGGAAATAGAAGACGAAACTCAAAAATTCATATGGAACAATAAAAGACCCCGAATAGCAAAAACACTTCTCAACGGAAAGAACACTGCTGGAGGAATATCAATACCAAATTTCAAACTCTACTATAAAGCCATAGTAATCAAAACAGCTTGGTATTGGCATAAGAACAGACCTCAGGACCAATGGAATAGAATTGAAAACACAGAAATGAACCTACAGACCTATAGCCATCTAATCTTCGATAAGGAAGCTAAAACAATAGAATGGAAGAAAGACAGCCTCTTCAGTAAATGGTGCTGGTAAAATTGGTTAACTACATGTAGAAAAATAAAGCTAGATCCTTATATATCATCCTGCACCAGAATCAACTCCAAATGGATCAAAGACCTTGACCTCAAAGCAGACACTCTGAAAACATTAAATGATGGAATAGGAGAAACCCTAGGTCTCCTTGGCTCAGGCCGAAATTTTCTGAATAGAGACCCGGAAGCACAACAAATCAAAGAAAGGTTGGACAAATGGGATTGCATAAGATTGCAGAGCTTCTGCAGGGCAAATGACATAGCTAGCAAGATCAATAGAAAGCCCACCGATTGGGAGAAGATCTTTACTAGCCATACAACGGACAAGGGTCTCATATCTAAAATATACTTGGAACTCAAAAAATTAAACCACCCAACAACAAATCCTCAAAGAAACAACTGCCCAATAAATAAGTGGGCGAAAGACTTAAAGAGCAGCTTCTCTGAAGAAGAAAGAAGGATGGCCAATAGACACATGAAGAAATGTTCAACATCCCTAGCCATAAAAGAAATGCAAATCAAAACACCATTGGGATATCACCTCACTCCATTTAGAACAGCAAAAATCAAGAACTCTAACAACAACAGATGCTGGAGGGGATGTGGATAGAAAGGAACCTTACTTCATTGTTGGTGGGAATGTAAACTTGTTCAACCACTTTGGAAAGCAGTATGGAGGTTCCTCAAAAGTCTTCACATAGATCTCCCCTATGATCCAGCAATCCCACTTTTGGGCATTTACCCAAATGTATACAAACAAGACCACACTAAAGCTACCAGCACAACTGTGTTTATTGCAGCATTATTTACCATAGCTAAGATATGGAACCAACCCAGATGCCCCTCAGTAGATGAATGGATGAAGAAAATGTGGTATATATACACAATGGAATTCTATGCCTCCATCAGAAAGAATGACATTGCCCCATTTGTTAGGAAATGGAAAGGCTTGGAAAAAATTATATTAAGTGAAGTAAGCCAGGCCCAAAGAAACATAGGTCCCATGGTTTCCCTTATTTGCAATATCTAGTATAGGTATGAGTCAAGCGGAAAAGGTCAGATAATGTGATGTTAGGAAAACGAACCCTTAAATATGTATTTATTGTTTTCGTTTCTTTCATGCATGTGTCTCTAACGCATTTATAAGATTATTTCTTTGTTGCTTTGTATGTCCCTCCCCCACAGTGTAACCCCCGCTTTCACTTTATTTGATGTCATTATAACATGTGGAGGAGATGGGGACAAACAAGTCGTTTAAGGATTCAGGTGGACCTGTTACAACAAGGAGAAGTACAAAATTTCATGTCAAAGCAAGTTTTACAATGTCGGTGTGGGGGGGAGGAGGGGGGTATGATTGGGTGCGGGGGAGGGTGGAGCCTGGGAAGGGAGGTGAAGGGTAAACAAAAGAGGAGGCTGCAATGCTTGGTAAGAAATGTATGCATTATCCTGCCAATGTAATTGTAACCCCTCTGTACAGTATGTTCTCAAATAAAATAAAATAAAATTTAAAAAAAAAGTAGTGTGATATCTAAAAAAGATGTTCATGCAGTTGAATATATAGGGGATTCAGTAGTTGAATATAAATTCAAATGAACTGTCCCTCTTTAATTTATACATTTCTTTCCTGTATTCATGAGTAAGAAATGCATATTTATTGTAAAAAATTATTTTAAGTAGACAATCTTGAGAACAATGAGAAAAAAATCATCTGTAAACAGCCCGAACTGTTATTGTCTTAATGAATTACCTCTAGCATTTTTCTGTTTATTTCACTAAAATATTTATGGAATTTTCTAGGGGCAGAGTCTATGCTAAATACTCTCTTTTATTTAGATACTGAGGATTAAACCTAAATGTATGTACTTTAGGCAAGAGTTCTATCACACTCCAGCCTTTCACTTTTATTTTGTTTTTGAGATACTATCTCACTCCCTTTGTCCAAACGGGACTGAAATCTATGATTTTATCTTCCTGCAAGTAACAGATGTGCACCACCAATCTAGGTGCTAAATATACACATTATTCATTTAACTCAATACTCCCTCAACAGTGTGTGCGTGTATACACATATCTACTCAATATTCTCTTTCTCTCCCTTCCCTCAACTCTTGTTCTTTTCTGTTTGGAAGAGATTAGGATCAGTCTCAATCACTTCATGACACTCTAACCCTGAAGCTGGAAAGGTCGGCACCAGGACAACATGACAAGAGAGAAGAACTCTGCCAACCAAGTCTAATGTGCCAATCTTGCCTCAGAAAATAGAATTGAGGACCTGAAAATGAGGCAGCAGATAGGAGTCTGTGATGGAGCTTAATTCTATTTTCAGCCACAGTTCATTCAATGAGTGGAGCAATCAAGCCTGGAGGAAAAATCAAGAGATGGAGAAACTATGTAAGCTTGTGTCTGGGGGTGGGAAGAGAGAGGGAGAGGAAGGGAAAGACAGAGGGGAAGGAGAGAGAGGAAAAATGAGACACACAGACAGACAGACAGACACACACACACACGCACGCACACACACAGACTCACACACACACACACACACACACACACACACACACACACACACACACACACACACACAAAGAGAGATTGCATTCTTGGAGCATTTCCAATTGCAAGGAGATTTTACTGTTTTTCCCCAAATAGACTTCTATCTTCCCTTCAAATACATTTTGAACTTAAACTAATTGAGTATGTTCCTTTAAGATACCATGATAATGTGCATTGATAATGACTATCTTGTTCTGTACAAGGCATCATTCCAACTATTTAATGTTCATTTATTTCATTAAATACATTTTAATTGTTATATCAACCCTCTCTAAAATGTGTGTCACTGCCTTCATTTTACATAGGACGACAGAACCTCAAAAACTTAAGCACGAGTCACTGGTTAGGAACGGCATGCTCACATACTACACCTGCCCCCCCCCATATATACATTTATTTTTCTGTTCCCTTTGGCACCTCCTCACCTTCAATAGAACAGAAATGGACGTCTTTTTTAAAATATGTGTGCAAACCAGCATCAAGAATACAAGAACAATATAAGAAATGGGAAAATACAATTGAGTGAAAATCTGAAAACTCCTATGCCCCAGACCTGTATTTCTGTCCTGCACAGGGAGGGGCCTCTTTCTACTTCTACTCTCCCAGGCCTCCTCAGCAGGTCCCTGGGAACTAGTTGGAGAGGGACTAGTAAGTCTTTTCAAATGAAAGACATCAGTGAATTTACTATAAGAGTCAAAGGCAGAGGAATTAAAATCCACATAGACATTGACTGCTTTCCTTTACCCTGACTTTCAAAATTCTTTACTTCTTCACATACCTCAAAAAGACAACTGTTGCTTGACACCCGTGGCTCACCCCTGTAAGCTTAGCTACTAAGGAGGCTGAGATCTGAGGATCACGGTTCAAAGCCAGCATGGGAGGGAAAGTCCATGAGACTCTTTTCTCCAATAAACTAAAAGAAAACTGGAAGTGGCACTGTGGTTCAAGTGGTAGAGTGCCTTTATCAATTTTCCTAGGGAAAATTAATTTGTATTCCTCCAAACAGTCTGATGGTTGGCAAATGTTGTGAGCTCCCGAAGACACTCCTAGATGTCTGTCATCATTTCCAACTTCAAAACTTTTGCCTTCAATGAAGGTTTCTGAAGAACATCGATACAATCAAAGTTAATCAACACAGCTTTATTGTACTTGGTCTCATAAAAAATATAATAGCTCTACTTTCAATGAAGGAAATTAATGATCATGGCCTTGAGAAATGGCCCTTCATTTGAAATGTGTGTGTTCTATTACTGTCATAAATTTTCATGATGCTTTTTTTTCTTGAAAACAGTCCCTGAATATTCCTTCAGCAAACATTTACTGTGCAGTGTTGCAGGATACACTGAGTGTTGGGAGCCCAGAATGCCCTAAAAGTTCCACCTGCCTTATGTATTATGTACATAATAAAGTTTGAAAGTCTGGATCATTTTAGCAACTGAAGGAAAAATCATTTCTGAAAATATAAAAGTCTCTTTAGTATGAAGAATAGGCCTGAGGAACTTGTCTTCCTGGTTTCCAGCCAGGATATCTATCTATTTAAAATCACTTAACATCAGAATATGTAAGCAAATGTTTAAGGGCATGAAATGATTACAACCAAGTATGTAGTATGCACATGTTACTTGGGTATGGTAGTTTCTATTTTATTCATAAAAATGGATTGAGAAAAAGATTATTCTCCACATGAATGACAATGTCCCCAAATTGTTTCTTTATTACCCATTCATTATAACTCTAGCTTTTGTTGGGAGATGAGATCCTTGTTCAAAAAACATAACTGAGGGCCATTGTTACATTCTTCTTTCTGTCATTGTCAAAGATGTTTCAGAGAAAAGAGACCTACAAAGATATGAGTCCTGGCACATATTGTAAATGCCAGCATTGAATGATATCCCCATGGTAAGAAAGAGAAACTTCACAAATTTTCACCCACCTGAACAACCCATCCTGTTGCTTTGCCTCTGAGCCAGGATGAGTTTTCCCATTTGTCTTTCTGTGGCACAGCTACTGTGGAAGGAATGTGTCTTTTCCTTTATTTGGCAGATTTGGAGTCCTAACTCCTCTTGCAAACATTCTGAGAAGCTTTCGCCAGGTCACAAGAAGTACAGATGAAATTTTCATCCCATACTCTCCCCTCACAGTAATCCTGTCCTGAAAAACTGCTTACTAAATAAAATGGAACAATGATTGGACAGTGATATAAACCTGAGCGAGCATTATCATACTAGTCATAACACCAGAGAGGAACAAGCAGAAGAATCATTATCTGAGTGTCACAACTATCAATTGACCTACTACACCACATGCTTAAGTGAGGCAATTAATAGATGTTTTGCTAGCTGCCAGTGGCTCATACCAGCAATCAAGCTACTCAGGAGACTGAGGTCTGAAGATTGTAGTTCAAAGCCAACCCAGGCTAGAAAGTCCATGAGATTCTTATCTCCAATCGACTACCAAAAAGCTGGAAATGGTGCTGTGGCTCAAGTGGTAGAGTGCTAGCCTTGAGCAAAGCAGCTCAGGGACAGCACTCAGGCACTCAGGCCCCAGAACCAACACACACACACACACACAAAGATAGATAGATGCTTCACGTTTTCCTGGCCACTTTCTTTTTTCTTATGCTTCTTTTGGTGAAGATTATGTAAGTCAAATAATCTTGATGTCAATTAATATCTATGCTGTATTGGGCTTATTGTCCTCAGCTTCATCTTCCTTGCCTGTGGAATGAAGACATTTCTTTGCAAAATTCGTGCAGTGGGTGAATCCAGTCTTAGGTGTTCAATGTACATGTGTGAAAATATCACCAGGTAAATTGGGGGTGGGGTTGAGAGAAATGGAGAAGAACGATCTAAGTGGTGACATTGATCAAGATGTACTGTACTCACAAACTGACATGTTAAATTAGAACTCTTTTGTAAAAGTACTTAGGTATAATTTTTTAAGTAGAAAAAAATGAAACCAGTGCATCAGTGCAATCCATAACTCTGAGGTCTAGATTGTGCATAGCTGCCTCTTTTAAAGAATATAGGACAGAGAAGAGTGGAACAAATCATTTCCAGAATACAAGTGATCAACTCTACCACGAAGTTAACATCAATAGTGATGCTGACATACATCCTTGATTTCATGCACAGAGAACACATTTTCCCCTAACTCCCCCAGGATTTGGAACTCAGGGCCTAGATTCTGTCCCTGAACTTTCTCCTCCCTACCGCTCACCCCAAACACACAAAGCTAGTGCTTTTACACTTGAGCCATAGCTCCAATTCTGGCTCTTTTCGTTAAATGGAGATGAGTCTCATGGATTTTCCCAGCCCAGGCTGGCTTCCAATCATAATCCTCAGATCTCAGGCTTGGATTATAGGTGTGAGCGACCAGTGTCCAGCGTGAGAACACACTTTTTCTCTGTAATTCTCCTCCCCAAAACCTCATAGCCACAATCTTAAGAGAAAAGATTGAGAGCCCACAACTGAAGAATATTCTACAGAATGCCCTGTCCAATACTCCAAAAAAGGGGAGAAATACCATCTCTTTTCCTTTGGTGAAAACAATAGATGTTTGATTATTATATGACAATAATAATAGATATTATTATAATGCTCACAATATGTATTCCCATCCCCATTGCTACCAGGCTTGGTTATATAACGTACTTTGACAAATGACATATGAGAAGTGATGACATGTATCTTTTCTGAGTTTTAGTCATGTGGTTTTCACACTGTTCTCTTCCCTTGGGATCCTCCAGCAGGCAGTCTGAATCCCAGAATGGACAGCATGCTGAGTGGCAGTGGACATGGATTAGGCTTGTAGCATGAGATAGTAATCAAAGTTGTAAACTATTGCGTCATTGGAGTTGTTATCCCACCGTAAAATTAAGTTCACATTGAGGCCCAGCTCTAGGTAATCTAGGCCTTTTTTGTCTCCATTCCCTCCTGTTCCCTTCTCATTTTTCCTGAATATTCTCTCTTCTACCAGCTTCTCCTCAGGTGACACCAAATCCTGAGTCTCCTTATCCTAGAAACACTTTTCAGGCTTAAGCATTGTGGCTTCCTTTCTTACATTTTCTCTTAGCTGTTTCTTCACTTACTTCTTTCTGGAGTTTTCAGCCAGAAGCTCCCAAATGTGATGGAGCCTCATATAAAATCCCTCTGCCACATCTCCCTTGCTTGCTTTCACTCATCTCATGTTGGCATACTACGAAACCAGAATAAGATGAAGCTCCAGAAAACCCTTTGGATAGAAAAATAAACCACCGCATGGGAAGTGAGGGTTGTTTTAGAAGAGATTGGGAGCTGAACACAGGCAGGAAGGCTCATGGCTGCAGCCTCAGCTGTCTTCTGAATCATTGCCCAGTTTCCATCTGTCAGTCTTTTCTCCAAAGTCAATGGGGCAAATTCTGCATTTCTTACGGACTCATCCACATTCACAGACCTAGTTAGGAATCCAAAATGACTTAAAATATAGACTCTCCACATCATAGAAATCTGTACCAGAGAAAATGGGCAGAAAGAACTTCAGTTAATCAGGTTCAATTCATTTTTACTTGTTTATAATTTATTTTATTTTATTTTTTTGGGTCCGGTCGTGGGGCCTGAACTCTGGGCTGGGGCGCTGTCCCTCAGCTCTTCAGCTCAAGGCTAGCGCTCTACAACTTGAGCCACAGCACCACTTCTGGCTTTTTTTGTTTATGTGGTGCTGAGGAATCGAACCCAGGGCCTCATGCATGCAAGGCAAGCGTTCTACCACTGAGCCACCTTCCCAGCCCCACATGCTTATAATTTAACTGAGAGAACAGTATCAAATTCACTCAGCCTTCATAAAATCAAAATATCAAAGCAACTACTTTTTACAGGAAGTAAATATTCACATCATAAATCGAGTTTCTAAAGGGGTGGTGTTCTCAGAAAGTAAGGAATTAGGGCTTAGGAAACATTTCAAACACATTTCACATCAGCATCAAGATTAAATTCATTAGCACAGGCTGCAAAAGTTGCTTACTCTCAGCAGGTAAGAACCTATCATTTTTTTCTGGCCGTTAGTAAAAAAAGATGGAAGAGTTTGATTTCCTTTTTCAATTTCAATCTTCAAAGTCACATTGTCTTCTAAGGAAGTCATTTATCTCACTCACCTGAAAATACAGAATATGTCTTCACAGGAGGGTCCTCTGGGCTTCAGGAAGCAAAATAGGAGGAGTGAAACAGGCTGCAAGGTGCTTGCAGGAATAGAATATGTTTGACTTCTTCCACAGCCAAGCTAGCTTTGAGCGCTTGTCCTTTCCACAACTCAGGTGGGACGCTGGTTATGTAGGAGGGGAGAAATACCATAGAGTTTCAGAAAAAGGTAAAAGAAAGGTGCATGGCTTTTCTTCTCAGAACAGAACCTTTAAATAGGATATGTTTTTTCTCTTCACAAAACACTTAATTATACAGTAATCCCCTTCACTGTATTCCCCTTCTGTAGTTAGTTACCTGTGCTCAACACTGGTTTGAAAAGATTAAATGGAAAAAATCTCATATTTTGGAAGATATCACATTCCCATAATACCTTTTTTCTTTTTTTTTGTTTTTTTGCATATAAGGTCTCACTGTATATCTCTCTCATTATCTTCCTGCCTCAGCTTCTGTTTCCTAGGATTATATGTGTGCATTTCCACACCCATTTCACATTACATTTTTACAGCATATTGTTACAATTCTTCTATTTTATTAGTTACTGTTATTATTGTCTTACTGTACATAATTTATAACTTAAGCTTTATTGTAGCTATAATTGTCTGGGTAAAAGCATAGTATATATGGTCATCTTGGTATTTATAGGGTTGCTTCCAGAACTGATGAGCATACTAAAATCAGCATAGGCTCCAGTCTCATATAGAAAATAGCATAATATTTCATACAAAGTAAGTTACACTTTAAATCACATCAAGGTTATTTCTATTACCACCATACATATAACAGTATATAAATAGTTGCTATATTGTCTGCTTAGGGAGCAACAAACTTTTCCTATCTTAATTTCTGGTTGGTTGAACCCCTAGATGTGGAAATTGTAGATACTGAGGGTTAACTGTATAAATTGCTTCATTGATTTCACGTGCTCACGTGGAATGCCTCTCCAGAGACTAATCAGGAACTACTATAAAGATCAAAAAGACAGAAACTTGACCTTCTTATTTTTCCATAATTACCCACTAAATAAAATATGAATAAGTTTGATTCTGTACCTCCTCCTCCTCCTCCTCCTCCTCCTCCTCCTCCTCCTCCTCCTCCTCCTCCTCCTCCTCCTCCTCCTCCTCCTCCCCCTCCTCCTCCCCCGCTCCTCCTCCTCCTCCTCCTCCTCCTCCTCCTCCTCCTCCTCCTCCTCCTCCTCCTCCTCCTCCTCCTCCTCATCCTCCTCCTTCTTCTTCTTCTTCTTCTTCTTCTTCTTCTTCTTCTTCTTCTTCTTCTTCTTCTTCTTCTTCTTCTTCTTCTTCTTCTTCTTCTTCTTCTTCTTCTTCCTCTTCTTCTTCTTCTTCCTCTTCTTCTTCCTTGCACATGCTAGGCTTGGTATCTACCACAGTTCTAGAGCTTCTAAAAAGCTAGTTTGAGAATTTCACAATGTTTAATAATCAACACCAATTTCCGTTTTCTTTCCTAGGCTCCAAAACAGGGGAAAGTGGGGGAGGCATAAATGGGACAGTCATCTAGGGAAAACTTTGCTGACTATCATATTTTAATTTTTTGTTCAGTTGGAATTTAAAAAATATATAACCATATAATTTAAGTCCTATTTTTAAAAATTTCTTCATAGGAAAAAAGACCAACTAAACAATTTTTGTCCTTTTTATGTATAAAGCTCACAATGTTGTCTCTGTAATAATTTTTAAAACATTCTTTTGAATATGACTTCTACCATCTCCTTGGAGGCGAAGCTGAATTCTACATATTAAATATTCTAATCAATAACTAGGAAGTATAAATCAATAGAAACAATTAAAATATGTCAAACACAATAAAAAGAACAATTATCCATCAAACAGATGCTTATCATCTTGACAGTTTGGGAACAACAGTTTCAGAATATACAGAAATACTGAAAGAACATCTTTTAATTCATAAGAAAGGGGAAAATATTAAAATATTAAAAACAAACATGCAGCAATAGATAATGCCTGTAATCCTAGATGCTCTGTAAGCTAAGATCTGAGTATCATAGTTCAAATCCATCCCGGGAAAGAAAGTCCTGTGAGACTCATCTCCAATTAATTACCAAAATGCCAGAAGGGGAGATGTGGCTCAAGTGAAAAAGCACAAGTCTTGGGCAAAAAAGCTCAGGGGCAGTATTTAGACCTGATTTTAAGCCCAAAGACCAGCGTGCATTTGCCCATACACACACACACACACACACACACACACACACACACACACACACACACACACACACACACACACACACATTATTGAAAGACAAATACCAATGCTTTTCCTAATGTATTGTTTCACATTGTAATAGGACTTAAGGCATTAGTGGGTCTAGATTCCTACTATAGTATATATGTTTGAATAGGTTATTCAGAGAAAACTTTATTTGGAAAACTCTAATACTCAAATTGTAGCTTATTTTTTAAAATATGGGCGATGGACCAAGTATATTAATGACCAGGTATAGTTATAAGGGATAAAACTCTGGCTTGATTTTAACATCATTATTTTATTTTTTTAACAATGGAAGAAAGATATTTGACTTGAAAGAGACACAAGATGAGATTCAGAAGAGATGGTGAGTCCATTCTTTGTAGAAATGGGCACATCAGACTTTTGAAGATATTATTCATTTTTTGGCATAAGACTTGATTATTCAAGTATGTGCAGTTACTAGATAAATAACTTAATATAGAAATAATAAATAAGTGTTATCAGTGCATACAAAACAATTGGTTCTGAACATCTATATTATGCAATGATTTGTACTGTTCATGTCACAGAACTGACTTAGAAGGCTGATTTAAATCAAATATATATATTTGGTCAGCGTTAAATCCTCTTTTCCAAATTCTGCCTCCTCGAAAAAAAAAAGGATATTACCTATTTTATCAGTAATCAGGAATAGTAAGTTATTTTAAGTATTTATATATTTTATCCAAGTATGATCCTCCAATTTATCATTCCAGGTGCTAGAGTCTAACCATCATGGTGATGGATAGTCATATCCTAATGGAGAAATATGTAGCTTGCCCTGCTTGCATGCTCCCCAACCTTCCCTTCCATGGCTCTATATTTACATTTAGTAAAATTCACTCATCTAATAAAGTCAAGGACAATGGCAGCTCCTCCTTGAAGATTCTTCTGTCAAGAATAAGCAATCAATCATTAATTTGATAATATTGCATTATAATGCAGTCAAATATAGAAATTTTTGAGCTTTTTTTCCATGAAATTTACTTCATGTGATTGTTGATTTATAGTTGGTGGTATTGGACTTAAAACAACGTACGAGTTTCAAAGATTTAAATAAAAAGTTGCACATTGCCTTGTCTAGTGACAAATTAAAGAGAGAATTCTAGGTTCTTATATTCATCCCAGTGTGCTTTTGTTTCCTTGCTGGCTTTTTTCCTACAGTGATGACCAATTTCATTATTTGGCATAGCAAAGTTTTCTCATTTTTGTAGTCCTGATTTTATCATAGGTGTTATTTTCCTAAGCATTCTGCCCATGATAAATTAATCTATTATTATAATCACATCTTAGAACATTCATATTCAGTAATTATTCTTATATTCCTTAATAACATCTCATTATATTTTAAAAATTGTATTAATTTATGTAGTCAGCAGTAGGGCTGAACTCAAGGTCTGACTGCTGTCTCTTAGCTTTGTTGCTCAAGGTTAGTACTAGATCACTTCTAGATGTTTGGTGGTTAATTGGACATGAAAGTCTCATGGACTTTCCTGCCCAGGCAGGCTCTGAACTGTGATCCTCCTGAGTAGCTAACATAACAGATGTGAGCCACCAGTCCACAGTATATATAGCACATTACTTTTAACAATAGAAGAAAGTAATTTTACTATAGAAATTTTGTCTTTAGGAGAATTCTTTCAATGTTTGATACAAACTTTTACATGTTTAAATATTATTTTGGTATCACTGTTGGTTTTTATAATTTTTCCACTTTGTATTTGCCTGTATTATTTGTACATAGACTTTTTCACTGTTATTCATACATACTATATAACGCTATCACAATTCATCCCCTTTATCACTTTATCTCTTTTCTACTTCCCTCTTCTTGAAACAATTTCAACAGGTTTTATTGTACTCTTCTTACACACACACAATATGAACAGAATATGTAGAAGATAATACTGCACCCTCCCCCTCCATGCCCTCTTGTTTTATCTTCTCCCCTTCCACTGGTACCTCCCCTCAAACAGGTTCTGTTCTGTTTTATATTTCTGTCTTTCATTTTTACAGCTAGATACTGCATACAAGCAAAAACATATAATATTTTACTTTCTCAGCATATTTACTTTTGCTTAATATAATGGTATCTAGTTCTATCCATTTTGCCATCAATGACATATTTTATTGCTATGTATAGTTGAAAACTCCATTGTGGATATATTTCAAATTTTCTCATGAATTTTATTTATATATGTATATATATATTGGGTCAGTCATGGGGCTTGAACTCTAGGTCTGGGAGCTGTCCATGAGCTCTTCAGCTCAAGGCGAACGTTCTACCACATAAGCCACAGTGCCAATTTTGTTTTTCTGGTGGGTAATTGGAGATAAGAATCTCAAGGACTTTCCTCATATTTTATCCTAGGATTACAGGTGTGAGCCATGGGCGGCTAGCTTAATTTTATATTTTATATATTTATCTATTTGTGTGCAATACTGGTGTTTGAACTTAAGGGCTTTCATTCTTGCTTGACCATTTTGCGTTGCTCACAACTGGTGCTCTACCACTTAAGACATGCATCCAGTACTAGGTTTCTGCTGGTTAGTTGTAGAAAAAGATCTCTCAGATGTGTATCCCTGGTCTGGTTCTGAACCACAATCCTCAGATCTCAGTCTCTTGAGTAGCTAGTATTAAGGGCATGAGCCTCAGGCAGCCAGAATAACTTTTATTTTTTATAAGTAGATTGCTTAAGATGTTGGCTTGGGTTTCCTGAGAGAAATTCATGTTTAATTTCTTGTTTCTTTTAAGGTTATCAAATGAATATCTTTAAATTTGCAAGATGTTATTATGTCAAATATGAAATAATATTTTTATGTTACTAGGTGGCACCAAGTTTCCTTTTAGATAGAAAATATTTGGCTGGCTTCCAACCAAAATCTTTACATCTCAGCTTCCTGAGTACCTAGGATTGTAGGCATTGGTCACCTCTCCTGGCTGAGACAAATATTTTTGGTAAGGAAAATCACTGTGATGTGGAACATGAGACATGATGAATATAGACTAAACGGGAATATTTTGAAAGCTTTAACAAAACTGAAGTTATCACAAATTTGCAGGCTTCAGTGAGGAGAAAAATGACAAAGAAGTTACAGAAGCAGAGAATTGGAGACTAAAGAAAAGTTAGTGAATAATTCCCTGTTAGCAGAACTACTGATGATTTCTTTTTAGAAAACTTCAGCTTGATATACTAGTACATGCCTATAATTCTAATTAATTATGAGATAGACACTGGATGTTTGCTGTTGGTATGGTAAAAATATAATACTGAAACTCAAATCTCTAAAGCAAACTGGTGCCATATGTTGATAAGAGAGGCAGAAGTTGGAGGACCACTGTTTGATGCAGTTAATATGAGACTATCTGAAAAGCAAACTAAAGCTAAACAAAGTGCTAGGGGTATGGATCAAGAGCAATTATCCAGCAAGTTTGAGGCCCTGAATTCCATACCTTCTACTGAGAACAAAAGACAAGGAAAAGGAAAAAGGTTCTTGTTACAATTTTCAAGATATTTTCTGTACAATTTTCTGCTATAATTTCCTTCTTCAATTGCCGTAAAATTTTGAGAAGTCACTTACACAAATGACTACCATTATTTGTGGAAATCAAGGGAAAGTCTTTGCAACCAGTTTTGTAAGACAGAACAACTCTGTAAAATTGAATTCAATGAGATGAAAATGAGAGGTAATGGTTTCATGAAAATGCACTTAATAGCTATGTGTCAGAAGTTGAGGAGCTCATTAAGAGGATTTACTTCCTAAAAGAACAGGAGGATTGAGTTGATTTTATATTAATTTTTAAAAATAGGTTAAATTTGGTTGGTATTTTAACACCTTTAAACATGGTGTTAAGCCAGTAAAATTATTGTTGAGATTTTTTATAAAAGCTATAAGACAATTGTTACATAGATTTTTAGAGAAGCTATTCAACAATTGTTGGATAAATCCCAACAATGCAAATATGTGTTCTCTGTCATCTGGTGGTGTTACATACCTCATCATCTAAGGTTGGGAGAATATTATCTTCATTTTCAGAATACAGAAATGGAGGCAAGAAGAAAGGTGGTGTATTTCTGAAGGCTGATGTGTAAATTACATTTGAGAATGAGCAGAAACCAGAATCCATGAACAGAAACCAGAATACATGGCTCAAATTCAATTCATTATTTGCAAACCTCGTGACTATACTAATATCTGAAACTCTTCTGCTGGCTGGGTAACATGGAACTGTTTCTTAGAGTTGTCATGTGTTGTTTTTGGTAAAAAGCTAAAAATATTGGTGCTTTATAAAATTAAAGAATATGCCTTTTGTAAAGTGTTATGCACAGAATATGAAACAAGAATTCCATGAACTCTGAAGTTCTTCATGCAGTTTTTCTTAAAATTATTCTTTGAAGAATCAAGATAGTGAAATTATTCACATTCCTTTCATTCCAGAAAGCATTATCTGAACACATTTGAGAAGACTTTCTACAACAGTCTTATAATATATGGGCTTTTGGTGTACTTATTTGTCTTCTCTCTGTATCTTAATGGGGTTATTATTGTCTTATTCATGGGTTTAAGAGTCCTTTATATATTATGAATAAAGCAATTTGTCAAGATCTTTATATTTTGTTTCATTAGCAAAAATGCCTGCTATGTGATTGAACAGAAATTGATGACATCTTTGCCTGATTTCTGAGCAACTAGGAATTCTTTCATTCTAATTCAGTACTCTTTATCAGGTCAAGAAAGTTCCCATGTAATAATTTTGACAAATTTTTACCATTCTGATATTTTGAACAGGACAGAATTATTTTAGCGTCACAGCAGGGAATTCCGCTGTGACATGTCTCCTCTACAGGCATGGAATCCCCATTTGCAAACTGCTGATCATACTGGAAGCAAATTTTTGCTTGTTAGGAATATCGAATTTTTGGCCTATGTACTCAGGATTTTTTTCCCAGAAAACATAAATCCACACATAGATATTAGTCATAGCTACTTGAATTGGAATTAGTAATTATTCTTGATGTGCCACATCTCTATATAAAACTATGAAAAACACAGTTTGTAACAGAATAAACATGAGTATATCACTTAGAATGTGGGTATGGTTAGTAAACTCTAGGGGATTTTCTAATAGCTTTCAGACTTTTCATAAACATAAATGAGATGGTGTATACCTATAATCCTAGCTTCTTTGAAAATGGACATGTGGGTAGTGGGAGTTCAGGGTTAAGCTGGAAAACATACGAGACCTCCATCTCAGTCAATAAAAGCGGGGTGTGCCAATGTGTGGGTGTTATCCTACCTGTGTTGGACATCCAACTAGGAAGTTTACTATCCAGGTAGCCTAGGAATAAACAAATGCAAGACTCTACCTCAAAAATAACCAAAGCAAAAATTGCTGGATGTGGTATGATTCAAGGGGTAAGGTGCCTGCCTGGCAAATGCAAGGCTCTGAATTCAAACCCAAGTACCTACCAAAAAATGAAATAAAATGAAATAATTCTCTAAATAACTACTCACTTAGTGTAATTATCTTATGTATTCTCCAAATAATCTTGTAGTGAAGGCATAGAATTGAATAAGCCAGATCAATATAATACTCCAAAATCATAGAGTGGCCCAGAGGTCAGCTTTATGATTATTCAATGTCTGGATCTTCCTGTTCTTAGATCCACAATCTTATGGGGGGGGAAACGAATGTATTTATTTACATTTATTTACACCCTTCATCCAGTTTCACATGTTGAAATCCTATCTCAAATGTAATGTTACAGAAGTGGGCTTTTGTGTGTATGTGGATGTTAATTAAGTCATGGAGGCAAGCCTTCATGAATGGGATTTAAATAAACAAAACCAAAGAGATTTCACTCCTGATCTTTAATACAGTGCATCACTCAGAAAAAAAATACTGACTATGCTGGCATTGCAATCTTGGACCTCCAGGCTCCAGAATGTAAAAATAAATTTAGTGTTTATAACCAATTCAGTGTCTGTTAATGTGTCATCATAAGTCAAAAGGATGAACAGTAAGCCAGCTGAAAAGGACTGTTGTGGTTTCTCTACCAAATTTCCAGAGTCCCTGTGATACTGAAAAATGTTAAGGCTCCTTAGGGAAAATGTTTTAAAACTGCCTTCTTGTCCAACTCTGACTTCACAAAGTTTGGAATATAAGGAATGACATCAAGTGCCCAAGATACCTAAGACAGGACACTTGATCCTCGTCTGCTTTGCTCTTCAGCACCTGGTACAAATTTACACTATATAAACAAGTCAACTAAAGGCAGTTATAATACATTTTAAAATGCATAGCCAGAAAACACTTTATAAACACTCTCTCATTATAGTCTCATTGGCTCCCATGTCCAAAATAGGAAACCAAGGCTTAAAGAGAGGTAGGTAATTTACCCAAATTTGCAAAATTGATATATTTGTACAGTTAAATGCAGACGAAATTGTATCCATACTTAGGCTGATATACCATATGCATTTGTTTTTCTGCAGAAATAAAAGGCTCACGAACTTTTTTTCCATGTTCTAAACTCATATGCACTACCGTGATATCTCTATCCTGGCTGCCCCCAAGTCATATCAGCTGAAGTTGATACATCTCTACCCACTCAAACACAAATAGATAAGAATTGGGCAACTGTACTTTTAAATCCCCATGCAGTAATAATGTGTATTTAACAGTATGAAATCCTGGGCTAGAAAATAAAACTTCTATGATGGTGCTAGGCCCACCTCACATATCTTTCTTTGTCTCTTCCTTCCTTCCTTTTTAGGGCTTGGGATTGAACGCACGGCCTTGTGTATATTAAGCAATTGCAACAAAACTAAGTTACATGGCAATTTCAATCGCTCCAATTTGATTCACTGCTACCCTGTTCCTGATACTTTGTATTACTTGGTCATAGTATTTGGAGACTACTAAACTTCATAAGCGTTTCATCTTTTTTACTCCCTTCCCATGTATCAAGACACTGTGCAAGAAAGAATTTCCTGACCTCCCCAGACAGAGTTCATGGATCATCATCAGGTTCTATTTTACCATGCATAGCACTCTATTATTACATTTATAATAACAACTCACTTAAATAATTGTTCTCTTCTTCAGACCATTGGTAGACGATTGTTCAATCCTATATTTTATATAACCAGGAATAGAAATTTTCTTGTCATGTTTTCCTCTTTTTGACTTGGTAAAATTTTCCTGATTTTGTAGAACTGTTTATTCTCCATGAATATTGTTTCAGGACATTTCTGCATAATGTCTATAATAAAATTAAGAAATTTCCAGCCAAAGAAGACAACACAGCATTCTAGATGTTAATGACTGTACTCTGGGTTCCTGTGCACTGGGCACTGCATTTGGCATCTCAGTTTTACAACAATGGACAATCTATATTAAAAGTTGCTTTTTTTTGGTTTCCTATTTTGTGCCATATGAAGTATTTAAGGTGTATAGCCAGTTAATTGTGGAAGTATGAGCTGGTAATCTTTTCAAAAATTTTTTGTAAAGATAATGTATAGAGTTGTTACAATTACATGAGTAAGGTAATGAGTACATTTCCTATTGAGTATTGTTACCCCCTCCTTTGTTTCCCCCCTAAATTCCCTTCCTTCCCTATTTCCCAACTCCTCTTTCCCCCTACTTTCGAAGATGTGAAGTTCGTTTTCAACATAGTGTCTTGTACATGCCATTGTTACAATGGATCAAACTGAATCCTTGTCTCAGCATTTTGTTATTTCCCTGCCCCTCCCCAAATTAGAAAAATGTATATACAAGATGGAACCGGGGTCATATGAGCTGGTAATCTTTAGCCTTCAAATCTTAAAACAAAAACAAGCAATGCATGAAAAAAAATGTTCATAATGGAAATCTCAGCCTCCTGATTGATGCTCTGATTCTTCCATTAAAGTATAATCTTGTTAGAATCAAGTTCCAGGCTAAAATGTAAATACCCAGGGAAATGATGACATTAAGTTGCTAATATTTAATTATGCCTTCCTATTAATGAAATAATTTGGAAAATGTTTTTTAAAAAACTGGATAATAGCAAGAAGGATTTTAGAAAAAGGCATTACAGTGGGTAAGGTGTGTAAAATTGTACAAAACTGGAACTACATGCTGGGAAAAGAACAACTTCACAGAGAGGGGTAACTTATTTTTTTTTAGATGAGGCAAGTTAAGATGGATTATTATGTTAGAAGAAAGTTTCTATTTGGTTTTTTCTAACAACTAGCAGAGACTTATCTGTTTATAAAAAATAAATACTAGAATGAAAAATTCAAAAGACCTTTAATGATGCATTTAATATTTTGGAGACAACAAAGATTTTCAGGGTAGAGACAGTTCAATAAACTATAGTATTTATAAGCACTGGACTCCCATGTAATCATTATAAGTGATGTTCTTAGAAGAGTGCAATTTCTTAGGATGTTATTAGATAGGAAATATATGCATGATATAATGCGATGTAGACTCACACCTGTAATCCTACCTACTCATAGGGGTGAGATTTGAGGATCATGATTCACAGCCAGCCCCCATAGGAAAATCCATTTAACCATCAAAATGCCAATAGTGGAGCTGTGGCTAACCTTGGGGGAAAAAAGTAAAGCCGAGAATAATACGCAGGCACTGAATTCAAGTTCCAGTTTTGGCAACAAACAAATGAATAATCAAACAAATATATCACCCCAAAGTTATATGAAAATATGTATATGCATATATGCATGGCAGAAGGTCTAACCGTAGTGTTCCAATATTCACCTTGTAGAAGTCCAAAATGGGAACAACATAAACATTTACTTAAAGAAAATCAAAAGTGACAATATGTTGGAAATGATCTTTACAACTTGGGGGGCATTGAGAAAGGGAGGAAAAAGGGAAGAAAAATAAAGGAGGGGGTAAAAAGTTAGACAAGAAATGTAATCATTACCTTACTTATGTAACTGTGACCCCTCTCTACATCACCTTGACAATAAAATTAAAATGAAAAAAACTAAAAAAAAGACAACCAAAAGCATTTACTTATGTTATTCTATTTAAAAGTATATTTTAAAAGAATTATTGGCATGTTTTAAAGTTCTAATGCATTGCCCTACTCTACTGGATTATACTGGAATATGGAGAGAATTATTTACACATGAGTCCATAAGTAAGGACCCCAATGTGATTGTTTCTAACGTATTTATAAGATGATTTATTTGTTGCTTTGTATGTCCCTTCCCCATGGTATAACCCCTGCTTTCACTGTATTTGATGTTGTTATAATTTATGGGGGGGGGAGGGAAAAAACAAATCGTTTAAATAAGGATACAGGTGGACCCATTGCAACAATGAGATGTACAAGCTGTTATGTCGAAAAATGAACTTTACAACCTCGGCAAGGGGTGGGGGAGGGGGCCCGGAATGGGAAGGGATGGGAAGGGGAAACAAAGGAGGAGGCAACCTTGCTTGATAAGAAATATACTCATTATCTTGCCCATGTAATTGTAACCCCTCTGTACGGTATTTTCACAATACATTTTTTAATTAAAAAAAAGAATTCCACAAAGAAATGCCAACGTGGACCAAAGGGTCCTACCCATAATACCTTGCTTCTACAGCAAATCACACAATCCCCCAATCCACATAATTTGATCATTTAAAGGCGATTGATGAATCAACTTCTCCATTTGTAGAAATACATACCTGTGACAAGGATGGAAAAGGCACCGAAAGCCAAAATGAATGTTACACAATTTTGTGGAAGATTCCATAGATAAAGGAATGTGTCCCACACATTTCCAACTCTCAGTCTGGGAAAGTCAGTCATCCTTACCATACTAATAAAAACACAAAAATGCTAACTGTGGGATTCAAAAAGATTGCATGAGAATATGTGTTCATTGTGACAGCACAGTAACTTCAGTGCAAATTACTGTGTCTCTCTTTCCTTGCCTTATTCCCAACTCATTCTTCAATTCTGAAGGGGAGATTCTGGGAAGCCAGTTCTCTTTGCTCCAATAATTAATGAAAGGAAACAGGTTATTGGAGATAAAATTTCTACACATAGTTCTTGGAATCTCATTCTTTATTAAGCTTACTGAGTACTAATGGGATTATAAAACACAAGAACGTCTTAATTTTTCCACTAATTTTTTAAATGCCTCTTGTAAGAAGAATCAAAATTAACGAAAGAAACACCTCAGAAACCTTATAAAGATATTTGTGGTGTATGGATGCCAGGAAAATTAGAAATGTCACATGTAAATACCAAATGATATTTACAAAGCACAAACCCTAATTCTTCTGTGAGCTAATGTGATAATTACACATTTAAACATTCCAACAAAATCACCATTGAGAATACCACAGCCAATTTCAATCACAAAAGAAAAGCTGCAAAGAATTGCTAAAATTTTCACCTATTCATTCCTAAAGTTGAGACAGTTGACTCTGCTGCTGTTGACTGTTTGATCCTTTTCCTCCTCACAAATAAATGTGCCTATGTAGAACAATTTATATCTATACATTAAGTTAATGGGTGTCTAGCCTTTCTAGTCTGATCTTCAGTCTGAGTAGAAACGATGGAGCATAAGTAGTTTATGAACGTGGACCATCCAAAAACAAGCAGAAACACGCTCTAAACCAATTCTAACAGAAACATCTGTGATAATGGAAATATTCTATATATACATTCTCTAACAGAGTAGCCACTGACTATATATGGCTACTCCATCTCAAATATGAATAGTGTCTGAGAAATTAATTCTTCCAATTTCAGTTAAATGAAAATTTTTTTAATTTTAATTTTTTTATTGTGAAAATACTGCACAGAGGGGTTACAATTACTTGGGCAAGATAGTGAGTACATTTCTTATCAAGCATTGTACCCTCCTCCTTTGTTTACCCTTCCCATACCTTCCCATCTTTCCTCCCCCCACCCCATCCCACCCACACAGGTTGTAAAGTTCGTTTTCGACATGACAACTTGTACTTCTCATTGTTGCAACAGGTCCACCTGTATCCTTATTTAAACGACTTATTTTTCCCCTTCCCCTCCACAAATTATACCGACATCAAATACAGTGAAAGCAGGGTTTATCCTGTAGGGGAGGGACATACAAAGCAACAAAGAAACAAATGCGTTAGAAACAAATGTATGAAAGACAAAAACATTTAAAATACATATTTTAGGGTTAATTTTCCTAACATCACATTATCTGAACTTTTCTGCTTGACTCATACATATACTAAATAATGCAAATAAGGGAAATCATGGGACCTATGTTTGTTTGGGCTTGGCTTACTTCACTTAACATAATTTTTTCCAAGTTTTTACATTTCCTAACAAATGGCGTAATGTCATTCTTTCTGATGGAGACATAGAATTCCACTGTGTATATATATACCACATTTACTTGATCCATTCATCTACTGAGGGGCATCGGGGTTGGTTCCAGATCTTAGCTATGGTAAATAATGCTGCAATAAACATAGTTGTGCTGGTAGCTTTAGTGTGGTCTTGTTTGTAAACATTTGGGTAAATGCCCAAAAGGGGGACTGCTCGGTCACAGTGGAGATCTATGTGAATTCTTTTGAGGAACCTCCATACTACTTTCCAAAGTGGTTGAACAAGTTTACACTCCCACCAACAATGAAATAAGGTTCCCTTGTGTCCACATCCCCTCCAGCAACTGTTCTTATTAGACTTCTTGATTTATGCCATTGTAACTGGGGTGAGGTTGTATCTCAATGTTGTTTTGATTTGCATTTCTTTTATGGCTAGGGAGGTTCAACATTTCTTCATGTGTCTATTGGTCATCCTTCTTTCTTCTTCAGAGAAGTTTCTCTTTAAGTAATTAGCCCCCTTATTTACTGGGCAGTTGTTTCTTTGAGGATTTGTTGTTGGGGAATTTAAGTTTTTGAGTTCCAAGTGTATTTTAGATATGAGACCCTTGTCTGTTGTATGGCTAGTGAAGATCTTCTCCCAATCCGTGGGCTTTCTATTGATCTTGCTAGCTATGTCCTTTGCCATGCAGAAGCTCTGCAATTTCATGAAATCCCAATATCCCAATTGTCCAAACTTTCTTTGATTTGTTGTTTTTCCAGGGCTCTTTTAAGAAAATTTTGGCCTGCGCGAAGGAGACCTATGGTTTCTCCTATTCCATCTTGAATTGTTTTCGTTGTGTCTGCTTTGACTCCGAGGTCTTTGATCCATTTGGGGTTGATTGTGGTGCAGGGTGATATACAAGGGTCTAGCTTTAGTTTTCTACAAATAGTTAACCAATTTTGCCAGCACCATTTACTGAAGAGGATGTCTTTCTTCCATTCTATTTGTTTAGCTCTCTTATCAAAGATTAGATGGTTATAGGTCTGTAGGTTCACTACTGGGTTTTCAATTCTATTCCATTGGTCCTGAGGTCTGTTCTTATGCCAATACCAAGCTGTTTTGATTACTATGGCTTTATAGTAGAGTTTGAAATTTGGTATTGATGTTCCTCCAGCAGTGTTCTTTCCGTTGAGGAGCGTTTTTCCTATTCAGAGTCTTTTATTGTTCCATATGAAATTTTGGATTGCCTCTTCTATTTCCTTGAAGAATGAGGTTGGAATTTTGATAGGTATCGCAGTGAATTTGTAGAGAGCCTTGGGAAGTATTACCATTTTTATGATATTAATCTTTCCAATCCAGGAGCATAGGAGTTTTTCCCATTTTCTAAGTTCTGTTTTGATTTCCTTTTTCATATTTTTTAAGTTTGCATCATAGAGGTCCTTCACTTCTTTGGTTAAGTTAATTCCTAGGTATTTTATTTTTTGTGGGGTTATTACAAATGGAGTTGCTTTCCTAAATTCAGCCCCATTTTGCTCATTGTTCTCATATAGAAAAGCCATTGATTTGGGGGGTTAATTTTATACCCAGCTACTTTGCCAAAATTTTGAATCAGCTTGAGTAATTTGGGAATGGGGTCTATGGGTTTCTTTAAATACAGGATCATATCATCTCCGAAGAGAGAGTTTTTTTCTTCTTTCTCTCTTTGGATCCCCTTTATGTCTGCATCTTGTCTTATTGCTGTAGCTATGCATTCTAACACTAGGTGGAAGAGAAGTGGAGAGAGTGGGCATCCTTGTCTTGTTCCTGAGTTATGAGGAAATGGCTTTAGTTTTTCACCAGTAAGTATAATGCTGGCTGTAAGTTTGTAATATACATCCTTTATTGTATTGAGGAATGTTCTATGGATTCCTAATTTTTCCAGAAACTTCATTATAAAGGGGTGTTGGATCTAGTCGAATGGTTTTTCTGCATCTATTGAGAAAACCATGTGGTTCTTATATTTGTTCCTGTTGATGTGATGAATAATAAAAATTGATTTGCACATATTGAACAAGCTTTGCATCCCTGACAAGAACCCTGTTGATCATGGTGTATGATTTTTTGAATGAATTGTTGAAGTCGATTGGCCAAAATTTTGTTGAGAATTTTTGCATCAATGTTCATCAAAGAAATGGGTCTTTAGTTCTCTTTCTTTGATGAGTCCCTGCCTGGTTTTGGGATGAGGGTTATGATGAATTCATAGACTGTGTTTGGTAGTGAACTTTCTCTTTCAATTTCATTGAAGAGTTGGAGAAGTATTCGTGTGAGCTCTGCAATAAAGGCCTTGCAGAATTCCGCTGTAAAACCGTCTGGTCCTTGACTTTTCTTAGCTGGGAGGTCTCTTATTGCTGTTTCTATTTCAATGCTTGATATGGGCCCGTTAAGATGGTTTAACTCATCTTGGTTTAGTTTTGGCATGTCAATATTTGCTAGGAAAAGGGCCATTTCTGCCAAGTTCTCAAAATAATTAACATAAAGTTTGAGAAGTATTCCCTTAAAATTTTCTGAATATTGATGGTTTCCGTGGTGATGTTTCCATTCTCATCTCTGAGTTTTTTTTTATTTAGGTGTGTTCTCTTCTTTTTTTGATAAGATTTGCTAAGGGTCTGTCAATTTTGTTAATTTTTTTGAAGAACCAACTCTTTGTTTTGTTGATTTTTTTCTATAGTTTGTTTTGGATTCTAATTCATTTAATTCTGATTTAATGTTAATTTTTTCTTTCCGTCTACTGGAATGGGGTTTATCTTGCTGCTCTTTTTCAAGGAAGTTCAGATGTCTCATTAAATTGTTGGTTTCAGATCTCTCCGATTTGTTGAGGTAGGAACTCAGAGCTATAAACTTGCCTCTGAGTACTGCCTTTCCTATGTCCCAGAGGATCTAGTAATTTGTGTGCTCAGTTTTTTGAATAGCATGAACACTTGAATTTCTTTTCTAATCTCTTCCATGACCCACTCGTGATTCAGCAGTGTGTTATTCAGCCTCCATGTGTTACCGGACTTTCTTTGGTGGCTTTTGGTGTTGAGTTCTAATTTTATTCCCTTGTGGTCTGACAGAATGCAAGGTATAATTTCAATGTGTCTCAATTTGGACAATTTTTCTTTGTGGCCTAAAATGTGGTCTATTTTAGAAAATGTTCCATGTGTATTCTGATGCTCTTGGGTAAAATATTTGGTAGATGTCTGTTAAATCTAGTTGATCTATGCAGGTGTTTAGATCTGCGGTTTCTCTGTTGAGATTTTGCGGAGGTGAGCTATCTAGTGGGGAGAATGGTATGTTAAAATCCCCAACAATTAATGTCTTTGGATCTATGTGGGATTTGAGGGAAAGTAGTGTTTCTTGGATAAATTTGTGAGCTCCGTTGTTTGGCGAATAGATATTTAGAAATGTAATATCCTCCTAAAGGAGAGAAACCTTAATTAGTATGTAGGGACCTTCTTTATCTCTTCTCACAAAATTTAATTTGAAGTCTATTTTTTCTGATATTAGGATTGCAACTCCCGCCTGTTTATGGGGGCCATTTGCTTGGTAGATTTTGTTCCAACCTTTAACCTTGAAAATGTGTTTGTTTTTACGGTGAAGATGTGACTCCTGCAGGCAGCAGATAGAAGGGTCTTATTTTTTAATCCAACTAGACAGTCTATGTCCCTTAATTGGAGAGTTAAGTCCGTTAATGTTAAGAGATAGGACTGAGAGGTAATTGGGAGTTCCACCTTCTTGGTGGCTGCGAAAACTGGGTTCTTCCTATGGTTCTTGGATTCTCAGTTTGGGTGCAGTTTCTTGGCCTCTATTGTGGTCTTGTTGGTTTTCTATGTGTAAGACATCTTTAAGAATCTTTTGCAGGGTTTCTCCTATTCCATCCTGTAATGTTTTCAGAGTGTCTGCTTTGAGTTCAAGGTCTTTGATCCATTTGGAGTTGATTCTGGTGCAGGGTGATATATAAGGATCTTGCTTTAGTTTTCTACATGTAGTTAACCAATTTTGCCAGCACCATTTACTGAAGAGGCTGTCATTCTTCCATTCTTTTGTTTTAGCTTCCTTATCAAAGATTAGATGGCTATAGGTCTGTAGGTTCATTTCTGGGTTTTCAATTCTATTCCATTGGTCCTGAGGTCTGTTCTTATGCCAATACCAAGCTGTTTTGATTACTATGGCTTTATAGTAGAGTTTGAAATTTGGTATTGATATTCCTCCAGCAGTGTTCTTTCCGTTGAGGAGCGTTTTTGCTATTCGGGGTCTTTTATTGTTCCATATGAATTTTTGGATTGCCTCTTGTATTTCCTTGAAGAATGAGGGTGGAATTTTCATAGGTATCGCGTTGATTTTGTAGATAGCCTTGGGAAGTATTGCCATTTTCACAATGTTAATCTTGCCAATCCAGGAGCATGGGAGGTTTTGCCATTTTTTAAGTTCTGTGTTGATTTCCTTTTTCAAGATTTTAATGTTTTCATCATAGAGGTCCTTCACTTCTTTGGTTAAGTTAATTCCTAGGTATTTTATTTTTTGTGGGGCTATTACAAATGGAGTTGCTTTCCTAATTGCAGCCACACTTTTCTCATTGTGGGCATACAGAAAAGCCATTGATTTTGGGGGGTTAATTTTATAACCTGCTACTTTGCCAAAGTTTTGAATCAGCTTGAGTAATTTGGGAGTGGAGTCTATGGGATTCTTTAAATACAAGATCATGTCATCTGCAAAGAGGGAAAGTTTTATTTCTTCTTTCCCTATTTGGATCCCCTTTATGTCTGCATCTTGTCTTATTGCTGTAGCTAGGCATTCTAATACTAGATTGAAGAGAAGTGGAGAGAGTGGGCATCCTTGTCTTGTTCCTGAGTTAAGAGGAAATGGCTTTAGTTTTTCACCATTGAGTATAATGCTAGCTGTAGGTTTGTCATATACAGCCTTTATTGTATTGAGGAATGTTCCATGGATTCCTAAATTTCCAGAATCTTCATCATAAAGGGGTGTTGGATCTTGTCAAATGCTTTTTCTGCATCTATTGAGATAACCATGTGGTTCTTATTCTTGCTCCTGTTGATGTGGTGAATAATATTAATTGATTTGCGTATATTGAACCAGCTTTGCATCCCTGAAATGAATCCTGTTTAATCATGGTGTATGATTTTTTGGATGAATTGTTGAAGTCATTGGCCAAAATTTTGTTGAGAATTTTTGCATCAATGTTCATCAAAGAAATGGGTCTTTAGTTCTCTTTCTTTGATGAGTCCCTGCCTGGTTTTGGGATGAGGGTTATGATGGGTTCATAGAATGTGTTCCGTAGTGAGCTTTCTCTTTCTATTTCATTGAAGTGTTGGAGGAGTATTGGTGTGAGCTTTGCTTTGAAGGCCTTGTAAAATTCCGCTGTAAAACCATCTGGTCCTGGACTTTTCTTAGCTGGGAGGTCTCTTATTGCTTTTTCTATTTCAATGCTTGATATGGGCCTGTTAATCTGGTTTAACTCATCTTGGTTTAGTTTTGGCATGTCAATATTTGCTAGGAAAAGGTTTTTTTTCTGTCAAGTTCTCAAACTTATTAGCATAAAGTTTTGAGAAGTATTCCCTTATAATGTTCTGAATCTTGGTTGTTTCCGTGGTGATGTTTCCATTCTCATCTCTGAGTTTATTAATTTGGGTGTGTTCTCTCCTTTTTCTGATAAGGTTTGCTAAGGGTCTGTCAATTTTGTTAAGTTTTTCGAAGAACCAACTCTTTGTTTTGTTGATTTTTCTATAGTTTTTTTTTGATTCTAATTCATTTAATTCTGATTTAATTTTGATTATTTCTTTCAGTCTACTGGATTGGGGTTTATCTTGCTGCTCTTTTTCAAGGAGGTTTAGATGTGTCATTAAATTGTTAGTTTCAGATCTCTCCAATTTGTTGATGTAGGAGCTCAGAGCTATAAACTTGCCTCTGAGTACTGCCTTTGCTGTGTCCCAGAGGAGCTGGTAATTTGTGTGTTCATTTTTGTTGAATAGCATGAACATTTGAATTTCCTTTCTAATCTCTTCCATGACCAACTCATGATTCAGCAGTGTGTTGTTCAGCCTCCATGTGATACCCGACTTTCTTTGGTGGCTTTTGGTGTTGAGTTCTAATTTTATTCCCTTGTGGTCAGAGAGAATGCAAGGTATAAATTCAATGTTTCTGAATTTAGACAAGTTTGCTTTGTGGCCTAAAATGTGGTCTATTTTAGAAAACGTTCCATGTGCTGCTGAGAAGAACGTGTATTCTGATGCTGCTGGGTGAAATGTTCGGTAAATGTCTGTTAAGTCTAGTTGATCTATGCAGCTGTTTAGATCTGCGGTTTCTCTGTTGAGTTTTTGCCAAGTTGATCTATCTAGTGGGGAGAGTGGTGTGTTAAAATCCCCAACAATTAATGTCTTTGGATCTATATGGGATTTGAGGGAAAGTAGTGTTTCTTGGATAAATTTGGGTGCTCCTTTTTTTGGCGAATAGATATTTAGAATTGTAATATCATCCTGAAGGAGAGATCCTTTAATTAGTATGTAGTGACCTTCTTTATCTCTTCTCACGAATTTTAATTTGAAGCCTATTTTATCTGATATTAGGATTGCAACTCCCGCCTGTTTATGAGGGCCGTTAGCTTGGTAGATTTTGTTCCAGCCTTTAACCTTGAAAATGTGTTTGTTTTTACGGGCAAGATGTGACTCCTGCAGCCAGCAGATAGAAGGGTCTTGTTTTTTCATCCAACTAGACAGTCTATGTCGCTTAATTGGAGAGTTCAGTCCGTTAACGTTAAGAGATAGGACTGAGAAGTATTTGGGATTTCCTGCCATGTTATCCACCTTCTTGGGGGCTGTGAAAACTGGGTTCTTCCTAAGGTTCTTGGATTCTCAGTTTGGGTGCAGTTTCTTGGCCTTTGTTGCGTTCTTGTTGGTTTTCTATGTGTAGGACATCTTTAAGAATCTTTTGCAGGGCTGGTTTGGTGGAGATGTATTACAGCATGTATTACAGGATGGAATAGGAGAAACCCTAGGTCTCCTTGGCTCAGGTCAAAATTTTCTGAATAGAGACGTGGAAGCACAACAAATCAAAGAAAGGTTGGACAAATGGGATTGCATAAGATTGCAGAGCTTCTGCAGGGCAAATGACATAGCTGGCAAGATCAATAGAAAGCCCACCGATTGGGAGAAGATCTTTACTAGCCATACAGTGGACAAGGGTCTCATATCTAAAATATACTTGGAACTCAAAAAATTAAACCACCCAACAACAAATCCTCAACGAAACAACTGCCCAATAAATAAGTGGGCGAAAGACTTAAAGAGAAGCTTCTCTGAAAAAGAAAGAAGGATGGCCAATTGACACATGAAGAAATGTTCAACATCCCTAGCCATAAAAGAAATGCAAATCAAAACAACTTTGAGATATCACCTCACTCCAGTTAGAACAGCAAAAATCAAGAATTCTAACAACAACAGATGCTGGAGGGGATGTGGACAGAAAGGAAACTTACTTCATTGTTGGTGGGAATGTAAACTTGTTCAACCACTTTGGAAAGCAGTATGGAGGTTCCTCAAAAGACTTCACATAGATCCCACCTATGATCCACCAATGCCACTTTTGGGCATTTACCCAAATGTTTACAAACAAGACCACACTAAAGCTACCAGCACAACTATGTTTATTGCAGCATTATTTACCATAGCTAAGATATGGAACCAACCCAGATGCCTGTCAGTAGATGAATGGATCAAAAAAATGTGGTATATATACACAATGGAATTCTATGCCTCCATCAGAAAAAATGACATTTCCCCATTTGTTAGGAAATGGAAAGTTTTGGAAAAAAATATATTAAGTGAAGTAAGCCAGGCCCAAAGAAGCATAGGTCCCATGGTTTCCCTTATTTGCAATATCTAGTATAGGTATGAGTCAAGTCGAAAAGGCCAGATAATGTGATGTTAGGAAAATGAACCCTTAAATATGTATTTTAAATTTTTCGTTTCTTTCATGCATGTGTTTCTAACGCATTTATAAGATTATTTCTTTGGTGCTTTGTATGTCCCTCCCCCACAGTGTAACCCCCGCTTTCACTATATTTGATGTCAGTATAACATGTGGAGGAGATGGGGACAAACAAGTCGTTTAAGGATTCAGGTGGACCTGTTGCAACAATGAGAAGTACAAAATGTCATGTCAAAACCAGCTTTACAATGTCGGTGTGGGGGGGGAGGGGGGTATAATTGGCTGTGGGGAGGGGGGAGGCTGGGAAAGGAGGTGAAGGGTAAACAAAGGAGGAGGCTGCAATACTTGGTAAGAAATGTATGCATTATCCTGCCCATGTAATTGTAGCCCCTCTGTTCAGTATGTTCTCAAATAAAATAAAATTAAATAAAAAAAATAAAAAATAAAAAAAGAATCTTTTGCAGGGTTGGTTTGGTGGAGATCTATTGTTTCAATTTTTCTTTGCTATGGAAGGTTTTTATTTTGCTTTCAGTAATGAAGGAGAGTTTAGCTCAGTAGAGAATTCTTGATTGATAGTGATTTGTTTTTAGCGCATGGCATACATCATTCCAGGCTCTTCTTGCTTTGATTGTCACTGCTGAGATATCTGAGGAGATTCTAATTGTTTTCCCTTTACATGTCATTAATGTTTTTTTCCTTGACAGCTTTAAGGATCTTTTCCTTGGTCTGAATTGATCCTATGTTGATTGTAATTTGACAGTGGGATGTCCTATTCTGGTCTGGCCTATTTGGAGTTCTAAAAGCTTCTTGTATGTGAATAGGCCTATCTTTTTGCATGTTTGGGAAGTTCTCTGCTAGGATCCTGTTAAACAAATTTCCTTCACCATTAACTTCTGTTTCTAGGTGCTCCTCTACAACCATTACTCTTAGATTAGGCCTTCTGATGGTGTCTTCCAAGTGTTGGATAGATCTCTCATATTTTTTGGATTTCTCTTGGATGGTTGTATGTTCTTTCTCTATAATGTTTAGGCTCTCTTCACTCCCCGAGATTCGATCTTCTGCATGGTCTGACCTCCTGTCCAGGCTTTCTACTTTGTTTTTTATTTTTTTTCCTTCTAGTTGGTCAGCTTCGATGGCTTCAAATTCTTTGTTGAAGCTTTGTTTTACATCTTGTATGAAGTTCTTTACTTCCTTAATTTGGTGCTCAGTGTTTATTCTCAAATCACTTAGTTGATTGGTTATGGTTTCCTTGGACTCCCATTCCTTCTCTTATTTTCTATTCAGCATTCCCTTTGTGGGCTCCCTGACTTCCTTCAGCTCTTTGTTAATGGATTCCCTGAATGCCTTTAGTGATCTTTCTGTATTCTCATCCTGCTCTCTCAATTCCTGTATTACTCTTTGATTAGCTTCCTCCGGTTCATGCGATTCCTGTAGTTCTCTTTGAGTGTTCTCAGCCTGCTCACACCATTCCTGCCTTTCCCTTTGAGTATTCTCAAGCTGCTCATGCAAATCCTGTATCAGTTTTTGAGTACCTTCCTCACGCTTATGATATTCCTGTATAAACTTTTGGATTGTCTCCACTCTCTCCCTATCCTGCTCATACAAAATTCTTGGAATGTTTTCAATCTTTTCATTTATCATGTTTGGCAGCAGTGTTCGTAGAGCTCTTTGGGAACTCTCTTCTGGATTATTCATTATCTGTTATCTGTTCTGTCCCCTGATTATCATGAGTGGGATTTGAGATACCGGGACTTGCAATTTTTCTTGTGTTTTTCCGGCCAACTCTGCCGATTTGGGATGAATTTAACACCAGTTTTGTGCTAGAACACTATCTTAAGGCAAGCATCAACCAAAGTCTATATTTGCACAGTCAATAGTCTGCAGATACAATCTAGTTCAACAGATACATCTATTCAACATCAAACAACTATATATTAATGGGCTACAAACCACAAAGAAGAATTTGGAAAACCAAATTTATTAGGTTTAGGAAGAGTTGTGGGTAAAAAATAGGAAGAGTGATGTGGGATGGCACAGTGAGTGTTAACTAAGTCCTAATCTCAAACCAGGAAATAGGTTGGATAGGATGAAAGTAGAGAGAGAGAAAAAAAAGAAATAGAAAGGGGAAAAAAGAGACCAGAAAAAATAGAAAAGTAAAAATTAAAAATATTATAGAGATTCATAAACAAACTATTCAGAGAAGAAAATGAATTTAATGAGAGAAAGGGAGGGATATAAAGGAGATTTGAAAAACTTAAAAATAAAAATACTTAAAATATTATATAGGTATAAAGAGGTAGTACTGCTATTAAGGAATTTAAGTCTAAGAGGTTTCGAATTGAGTAATAAATTTGTGGATTAAGTGTGTACACAATGGGGGATAACGTCTAATAATTGACTACAGGTTTATCTGAGGATGTGCAGAACAGCAATTAAGTCACATAAAGAACGAAAGAGAAGAACAGATGAAAAGGATAAGAAAGAAAGAAAAAAGATCAGAAGTTCAATAGAGCTAAACAAAAACAAAAACAAACACAAAAAATAGAGAAAAACTCACACTCACTTATATCCCTAAAATAAAATTCTAAGAGGAAAAAAAAATTACTATAAAACATTTTTTTTCAAAAAAGGTAAAAATTAAAGATTAAAAAATTTTTAGAAACAAAAATTTTTTTATAAAATATAGAACAAAAAATTCTTTGACTTTTTTGGGAAGGGCGGGAAAAATCCTGTATCTCCCTTGTGTCCATAACCAGCCCCTTGTTGGAGTCTCTGGTCTGCTTGTGTTCCTGTGGCTTGGTTGGTTACTTAAGTCAGTTTCTTTGAACAGACAGAAAAATGCTCTGCAACCCTCCTCCCAGGTTAGTTCAATGGGAGGGAGGTCTGCTTTGAGTATCACAAAAGAGGGAGATGGCTTTTTCCTTGGGTTTGTAGGTGCTGTGATGAGGCTAGGTTCTGGGTAGAGTTGACGCCTTTCAGCAAACAGTAGCTTTTCCTGGGGGCTGGTTTGTGAGAAACTCACAGAGCCCAGCCTGGAGCCATTCTCAGGGTTTCTGTTTACTGAATTTCAATTGATTGTCAAGGCTGCTAAAGGGAGGGGCAGCCTCTGGCTCTGATTACCCAGTGAAGAAAGCCACTCCTAGGGCTGGTGCCTGAGCTGGGTGACTTTTCCCTGTGTGGAGCTGAGTCTGGCAGGTCAGGTTAGGCTCTTTTGACCTGCTAGATGTCTCTAGATTTATTCCAAGGCCTGAGTTGGTGCTAGCAGCTCCACCAAGCTTTGTCGGTATCCAAGATGGAGATCTCCGGTACTGGGGGGCGAGGGGTGGCCTTCCCTCCTCTGCTCCCTGAGAAGGAATGAGGATGTTAGGCTGCTATGCACGCCGAGTCTTGGTTCCTGGGTAGTCTCTGGTCTGTGAACTGCAGGATGAAGATGTCTGCTCCTTGTCAGTTCTTGCTGGTGTTGTGTAGAATCCGCTCATCCACCTCGTCTGGCTGCTTCGTCCTGGTCTCTTTGTGATTCAGGTATGGCGGCTGCAGTCGCTTCCGCCACCACTGCTGCTGTGGCGGCGGCTGCTGACAAGTGCTCAGGGCTGTCTCCTTGCCTGTATTTTCTCTCTCTGGCCTAACTCTCTGTGTGATGGCACACTTGGTGTGATTCTCTGGCTTAGTACTGTTCACTGGAGCTCTGAAACTGCTTTCTTATGTGAGAGCCTGTTTAGCCTCCAGCTTCTCCTCTGCCATCTTCCCCTCGAAGCCTTAAATGAAATTTTATGTAATGAGATTCATCTACTCACTGGGAACTGGACAGCTCAGTTTCCAAATTAGGAAGCTGAAATTCTCAAAAACATAGTGATAAAATATAATCCAAGCAGGGCGCTGGTGGCTAATGCCTGTAACACCAGTTAATAAGGAGGCTAAGATCTGAGGATCATGATTCAAAGCCAGCTCAGGCAGAAATCTGTGAGCTCTTATCTCCAATAAACCACTAGAAAACCAAAAGCGGCACTGTGGCTCAAGCGGTAGAGTGCTTGCCTTGAGGTGAATAGTGCAGGGACAGCGCCCAAGACCAGAGTTCAAACTCCACTCCCAACCAAAACACACACACACACACACACACACACACACACACACACACACACACACACACACACACACACACACAATCCAAGTGAAGAAGGTTCCATTGGATACTAAGTGCATGTCTGTTAATTATCTAAGTTTTTCTCTCTTATAGCAGTTACCACTCACTTAGATTGACAGCGGGAGGAAAGGCGTGGGAGATAAACACAAGCTACTTGGGATACTGAGAGCTGCTCCTTGAAGGTAAGGGTTGTGCATGAATCTTTTCTATATTTAGTAGACATCAAAGTGTGTAGAATCCTGTAGTTATAAAAATGTATTTCAACATGTACAACAGATGCTCTGTTTATCAAAATAGGAGAGAAATCAGACAGGTGGATTCTATAAATATACAAGCAATATATAGAAAATTTGCTACATTCTATTCCATGATAGGCTCTGGAATAAACTTTGGTTTTCTGTACATACTAGGTAAATATTCACACACTAAAAAACAGAAGTGTAATCCTTTATTACGGTTAAAATATATAGAATATCTTAATGAAATGTATTTGTGGACCTATTTTTTCCTTAATTTCTTCCACTCCTGCATTAAAAATGGCTCTAAGAGAAAAGTTTCTAGATGTGTAAAATATGAACTCCATCTATTTCGTTTGTTGAATTTGTACTTTAGATAGGATTTAAGTCCTTATTTCATCTTTAGGCTTAGGGCTAGGAAAAGAATAAGTAATCTCAACAGATTGTCATGCCTCACTTTTAAGGAGAGTTATGTATTTATCGGGAGAAATATGTATTGGTCTTGGTAGCTAGGAAACTTCAAGAAACAAAAGAAAAAGAACAATTCCACAGCAGTCTCAAGTATTTGCATATCTTCAAGTGAACATTAGTTGCTCTTTATTCTATAGTATATTTACAAGGATAGTTTTACAACCTATTTCTAAGCTATTGTCATCCTCCAGAGTAAAGTTCAGGCATGCCTATTGCTCATTATATAGATCGCAGTTGCTCAAACTCAGAACCCATTTTTTGTATAGGTTTCACCTGGCTACCTTTACCTCACTCAGTAGCACTGAGGGCTGGGTGATTTATTTCAAATATTTAAATACACACAAACACACACACACATCACTGGCTTTCACTATTGCTGTAAAAATTAAGTCCCTTTTGTCCCTTACCCAAGAGTATCATAAATCGTGTACCATCCATGAAAATGTGACAAGTTCATTATTAACTTGCAAGTAGGTTAAATCTCTAGCCTCATACAATTCTACATATTCATATGAAGAAAAATATATACCTAGAGTTTTGGTGTGCTTCTACATTATGAAGCTCTCAATTTTCATTTTTTTTAAAAATACATTTTTATTGTAAAAATAATGTACAGAGGGGTTAGAGTTTCATGAGGAAGGTAATGAGTACATTTCCTATCAAGCATTGGAAGGCAGCTCAGTGGTAGAGTGCTTGCCTTGTAGGCATGAGGCCCTGGGTTCAATGCCTCCGTACCACATACACAGAAAAGGCCAGAAGTGGTGCTGTGGCTCAAGTGATAGAGCACTAGCCTTGAGCTGAAGAGCTGAGGGACAGCACCCAGGCCCAGAGTTCAAGCACTATGACTGGCAATTAAAAAAATCTGTATCAAATTCATCATATTTGCCCTATTTTAGAAATTGGAAGTCACATATTTCCATCAGAACTAACTATATTTAATGGTACAACTTTCTACGGTGTTTTTAGGACCTAATAATTTGTGGATATGCCCCAAGGCTTTTTACTAAAAACTGAGGGAATAGGTCCAAAAATGGAAGCCGATAAACAGTCAGAGCATTATTATGTAGCTTTAGTTCACTGTTACAAAAGAGGAGTGCAAATCAATATGATGGTTCATCGTTACAGGACCAGAAGACATACTAGAAACTAACATCAGAGAAGAGTCAGTCACTGTAGGAAAACGCAAACAGGATGCACCAAAGGATGCAATCATCAGTGTCCAAATAAGCAACACAGAATGGTATAAAGTCATTGCAAGCATATATTTGATGAGTGGTTCACATAAGAATATATAAAGAACAACATCCCAACAATAACAAACAACCTGATTTTACACTGTGCAAAGAATTCAGATGTTTCTCCAGAGAAGACAATTAAAATGTTAACATGCACATAAAGGTGTTTAACGTCACTAATTACTAGGAACGTGTAAGTCAAAACAATGAAGAATATGACCATTTCATATGAATTAGGATAACTACAAAAAACAAAGTAACAATACTGACAAAAGTGTGGCAAAATTGGAACCTTTCTATGGGAAACAGTATGGCAACTTTTCCAGCAATTCAAAACAGGATTATTCATGCCTATAATCCTAACCAGTCAGGACAAGAAGCTGAAATCCAAGGATCATCGTTCCAAGCTAGCCTGAGTAGAAAACAGGAAGTGGACCTGTGTTTTAAAGTGGTAAAACACTAGCCTTGAGGAAAAGTTCAGAGACAGTGACCTGGCCCTGAGTCAAGCCCATGACAGAAAAAAAAATGAAAGGAAGGAAAGAGAATTGTCATATGATCCAATGACTCCACTTCTGGGCATATACTCTAAAGATCTAAAAGCAGGGTCTTGAAGAAATCTTTGAGCACTCATATTCATTTTGTACAATACTAAAACATGGAGGCAATCCAAGTGGCCATCAACAAATGAATACATAAAATAAATGTGGTTTATACATACAGTGGTATATTACTTCAACTTTAAAAAGAATTATTTTGTGACAGATGGTATATTATGGCTGAATCTTGGGGACACTGTATTACATGAAATAAGCCAGTCATAACAAGATCAAATATTGCATAATTCTACTTATATCAGTTACATAGAACAGTCAAATTGATAGAGACAGGAAGCAAAATCGTACTTGATGGAGATCTTGAAGCAGAGGAGAGTGGAAAATTATTTAATGAATATAGATTTTAATATTGGAGGATGATATCAGTGTGGACATTGAACTTGTACAATATTGTAAATATACTTACTACTATGTTGTAATCTTAAAATGATTAAAATAATAAAACCTGGGAGAAGAGAAGGAGAATGATGAAAGGGTAAATATGATCAGGGTACATTGTATGCCTATGTGGATATATCAAAATGAAATCCACTTATATAACTAGGTAATGCTAATACAAAGTGTAAAAAGATGATCAATTTTAAATTGTTTGCATTTGACCACAATTTCTGGAAAAAAAAGAAAAAAACAACCACAGGCTGGGAAAAAAATTTAAATTTCCAGTAAGCAATAAACCTGGGTTCAAAACTATATCTCACTTAAGTGTGTGAAGATGTTTTGTAATGTAATGAGAGAAGGCTCAGAAAAATCACCCCTTTTGTACAAAAATACATAGTGAATTTGCCGTAATTTGGATGTTATCATACAAATTTTAAAAATATAATAGCATATGTAGCATCTGAGATATGTTTCCTCTTTTTCTTAAGCTTCAAAGTAGTTTCTACTTGCACACAAAATGCATCATCTATTCTGCTTACAAAACAGTAAAACATTACAGGTGAGGTCTATAGCCCTTAACATACATAGCAATACATCTGAGGTGCCTACCATAATATCCACCCTTCCTTTCTGAATCAATAAAGACACCTTTCCATTTAACTGAACACCAGGCTAAGTAAAATAGTGATAACATTTCCCAATAGTGATAATATTTAGATAACAATACAGAGAAAAATTTTTGGGAGGTTATTGTGAATGGGGTTGCTCCCTTTATTTCCCTCCCTTCTTGTACATTGTCAGTGTACAGGAAGGCAACTGATTTTTGTGGGTTTATTTTGTATCCTGCTACTTTGCTGAAGTGATTTATGATTTCTAAATGGATGGAGTTCTTGGGATCGAGAAGGTATAAAATCATGTCGTCTGCAAAAAGGGATAGTTTATCTTCTTCTTTTCCTATGCAGATCCCTTTAATATCTTTTCCTTGCCTTATTGCCCTGGATAAGGGTTCCAGGACTATATGGAAGAGGAGTGCAGACAAGGGGCATCCTTGCCTTGTTCCTGATTTTAGGAGAATTGGTTTTAGCTTTTCCCCATTACGTATAATTGGCTATTGGTCTGACATAAATGGCTTTTATTGTTTTAAGAAATGTTCCTTTTATTCCTATTTTCTCCACAGCTTTTAGTATGAATGAATGTTGATTTTTATCAAAGGCCTTTTCTGCATCTGTGGCGATAATCATGTGATTCTTGACCTTGGCTCTGTTGATGTGTTGGATTACATTTATTGACTTATGTATGTTAAACCATCCCTGCATCTCTGGGATGAAGCCTACCTGGTCATAGTGTATTTTTTATGTGTTTCTGGATTCTGTTAGCTAGAATCTTATTAAGGATCTTTGCATCTGTGTTCATCAAGGAAATTGGCCTGTAATTCTACTTTTTGGTTGGGTCTTTGCCTGGTTTGGGGATGAGTGTGATATTGGCATCGTAGAATGAGTTTGGGATAGCTCCCTCCTTCTCTGTTTCTCTGAAGAGCTTGAGGAGTATGGGTAATAGCTCTTCTTTAAAGGTCTTATAGAATTCTGCTGTGAATCCATCTAGTCCTGGGCTTTTTTTTGTTGGAAGACTTTTGATAACTTCCTGTACCTCGTTGTAGGATATTGGCTTATTTAATTGGTTTACTTCTTCTTTGCTCAATTTGGGCAACTTGTATTTCTCTAAAAATGCATCTATTTCTGCCAGGTTTTCTTCCTTTAGAGAGTATAACTTTTGAAAGTAGTCCATTAGGATTGTTTGGATATCTTGGGTACGTGTGGTGATTTTTCCCGTAGCATCCCTAATCCTGTTAATAAGGGTTTTCTCTCTTTTTTTTTTAAAATTAATCTTGCCAACGGTCCATCAATTTAATTTATTTTTTCAAAGAACCAGCTTTTTATTTGGTTAAATTTGGCTATAATTTTCTGGTTTTCTAATTGGTTAATCTCTGCTCTTAATTTGGGTATCTGGCTCCATCTAGTAACTTTAGGTTCCATTTTTTTCTTGTTTTTCTAGCTGTTTTAATTGCAACATGAGATTATTTACTTGGTCTGTTTGCATTTTCTTGATGTGGGCACTGAGAGCAATAAATCTGCCCCTCAGGACTGCTTTTGCTGTGTCCCACAAGTTTCTTTGCGAGGTGTTTTCATTTTCATTGAGTTGTAGGAAAAGTTTTATTTCTTCTCTGATCTCTTCTGTTACCCAGGCATTGCTAAGAAGTGTGCTGTTCAATTTCCCTGTATTAGAGAAATTTCTGCAGTATGCTTTGTTATTGAGAACTAGCTTAATTCCACTGTGGTCAGATAGGACACAAGGGATTATGTCGATCCCTTTGTATTTGCTTAAGTTCTTTGCATGAACTATGATATGGTCTATTTTGGAGAAAGTTCCATGAGCTGCTGAGAAGAATGTGTACTGTGTTGTTTTAGGGTGAAATACTCGGTAGATGTCAGTTAATTCCGCTTGAAGTATGGCCTCACTTAATTCAGTAGCTTCTTTGCCAATCCTCTGGTTGGTGGACCTGTCCTTTGGTAAGAGTGGTGTGTTAAAGTCTCTTAGTATTATCGTATTGCAGTCTATTTTATTCTGTAAGTTTGAGAGTATTTGTTTAACCTATGTGGGTGCACCAATATTTGGGGCATATAAGTTGATGATGGTAATATCCTCCTCTTGGATTGTTCCCTCTATTAATATGTAGTGTCCGTCCTTGTCTTTCTGTACTGATTTTAATGAAAAGTTTATTTTGTCAGATATCAGGATAGCTACACCTGCTTTCTTACTGGGGGAATTTGATTTGTAGATCCTTTTCCAACCCTTTACTCTGAATTTGTTTGTATGTTTGGCTGAGTTTTTGGGGTTATGAAGATATAGTGTCGTTTCATCTGCACAAAGGGATAGTTTAACTTCTTCTTTCCCTATGAGGATCCCTTTAATGTCTTTGTCTTGCCTTATTGTCCTGGCTAATTGTGCCAGGACTATATTGAAGAGGAGTGGAGAGAGTGGGCATCTTTGCCTTGTTCCTGATTTTAGGAGAATTGGTAGTAGCTTTTCCCTATTACTTATAATATTGGGTATTGGTCTGTCGTGTATGGCTTTCATTGTTTTAAGAAATGTTCCTTCTGGAAGTGGCGCTGTAGCTTTAGTGGTAGAGCACTCGCCTTGAGCTGAAGAGCTGAGGGACAGTGCCCAGGCCCAAAGTTCAAGCCCCACGACCGACAAAAAAAAAAAAGAAATGTTCCTTCTGTTCCTATTTTCTCCACAGCTTTTAACATAAATGAATGTTGTATTTTACCAAAAGCCTTTTCTGTGTCTGTGGAGATAAGCACGTCAATCTTGACTTGGCTCTGTTGATGTGTTGGATTACATTTATTGACCTATGTATGTTAAACCATCCCTGCATCTCTAGGATGAAGCCCACCTGGTCATAGTGTATGATTATTTTGTGTGTGTTTTCTGGATTCTGTTAGCTAGAATTTTGTTAAGGGTCTTTGAATCTGTGTTCAAGGAAATTTGTCTAATTCTCTTTTTTGGTTGAGTTTTTGCCTGATTTGGGGATGAGTGTAATATTGGCGTCATAGAATGAGTTTGGGATAGTTCCCTCCTTCTCTGTTTCTCTGAAGAGTTTGAGGAATATGGGTATTACTTCCTCTTTATAGGTTTTATAGAATTCTGTTGTGAATCCATCTATTCTTGGGCTTTTCCTTATTGGAAGACTTCTGATTGCTTCCTGCATCTCATTGTGACATAGTGGCTAATTGATTTACTTCTTCTTTGCTCAGTTTGGGGAACTTCTGTTTCTGTAAAAATGCATCCATTTCTGCCAGGTTTTCTTTGTTTAGAAAATATAACTTTTGAAAAGACTCCTTTAAAATTGTTCAGATATCCTGGCTACTTGTGATTTTTCCTATGGCATCCCTGATCTTGTTAATTTGGGTTTCCTCTCTTCTTTTCTTAATTAATCTTGCCAACGGTCCATCAATTTTACTTATTTTTTCAAAGAAACAGATTTTTGTTTTATTAATTTTATCTATTATTTTCCTATTCTCTATTTCATTAATTTTCAGCTATTAGTTTGATTGGCTTTGTCTAGTAACGTTGGGTACCATTTTTTTCATGTTTTTCTAGCTGTTTTGATTGCAATATGAGATTTTTTACTTGGTCTGTCTATTTTCTTGATGTGGGCACTGAAGGTAATAAATTTGCCCCTTAAGACTGCTTTTACTGTGTCCCACAAGTTTCTTTGTGATGTATCTTCATTTTCATTGAGTTGTAGGAACTTTTTAATTTCTTCTTTAAGTTCTTCTGTTACCCAGGTTTTTCATAGAAGTGTGCTGTTGAATTTTGATGTATTTGAATAATTTCTACGGTTTGATTTATTATTGACAAGTAGCTTGATTCCACTGTGTTTGGACAGGACACGGGATTCGGTCAATCCCCTTGTATCTGCTTAAGTTCCTTGCATGAACTATGATTTTGGAGAAAGTTCCATGAGCTGCTGAGAAGAATGTGTATTGTTGTTTTAGGGTGAAATACTGGGTAGATTTCAGTTAGTTCTGCTTTTGGCTTCACTCAATTCAGTAGCTTCTTTGCCAATCCTCTCTTTGGTAGACCTGTCCTTTGATGAGAGTGGTGTGTTAAAGTCTCCTAGTATTATAGTATTGTGATCTATTTTATTCTGTAAGTTTGCTTAACATATTTTGGTGCACCAATGTGTGGGTAATATAAGTTAATAATGGTAATATCCTCCTCCTGGATTGTTCCCTGTATTAATATGTAGTGTCCTTCTTTGTCTTTTTCTATTGATTTTAATGAAAAGTTTATTTTGTTAGATATCAGGATAGCTACTCCTGCTTTCTTACTGGGGGCATCTGATTGGTAGATCCTTTTCCAACCCTTCACTCCGAGTTTGTATGTTTGGCTGAGAAGTGGGTCTCCTGAAGGCTAAAATGGATGGGTCATGTTTTCTGATCCAATCTGGAGTTCTTTTTCTTTTGATTGGTGAATTAAGACCGTTAATATTAAGAGATAATACAGCGAGATGCATTGTGGTCCCTGTCATTCCCTGTTTCTATAAGATTTTCTTCTTTCCTTTCCTTCTGTGCTTGCTCAGTTAGAATTCTATTAAAGCCTGTCTGGTGTGGGTCCCTGTTCCTGGTTGCTTTCTTCATGTTGTGTTCCCCCTATTGTATTCTTTGTAATGCTGGCTTAATGTTTATGTATTGAGTTAGTTTTTCTTTACTTTTAAAGTTTTTCAGTTCTCCATCCACTGTGAATGCTAGCTTTGCCAGTTATATCAGTCTGGGTTGGCAGTTATTGGCTCTCAGGGCTCGTATGGTACTTCCCCAGGCCTTTTTTGCATTCAGTGTCTGTGTGGAGAGATCTGCATTGATTTAATTTTTTCCCATTGTAGTATACCTGCTTCTTCATTTTTGCTGCATGCAAGATTGTTTCCTTATTTTTCAGATCTACCATTTTTTACTATAATGTGTCTAGAAGTGTTTCTCCTGGGATCTTGCTTCTTTGGTATTCTATATGCTTCTGTTATGTAGGTAACTTGTTCTTTTTTGAGATGGGGGAAAGTTTCACAGAATATCTTTTTGAATAGGTGTTGCATTCGCTTGCTTTGATATTCCTCACTTTTGTCCACTCGAATTATATGAAGGTTAAATTTCCTGGAACTATCTGCTTGCTCTTGGATTTCCCTTTGGCATAATTTAAGTGATTTTTTTTCCATATCTGAGATTTTTTTGGTCCAGTTGGTGTATTCTGTCTTCTGTATCTGACACTCTACATTCCATTTTGTTCACTTTGTTAACTACAGCTTCCATTGTGGTTTGCATGGACTCATTTCTGGATTCAATGTTGGTTCTCCAAGTACTAATCTCACCTCTTAATGAGGTGTGTGCTACCTCTATTTTTGTACTAATCTCACCTCTTAGTGAGGTCTGTGCTGCCTCTGTGTTTGTACTAATATCACCTTTTAGTGAGGTGTGTACTGCCTCTATTTTTGCATGCACCTCCTGTGTGATACCTTGCATCACTTTCAATATTTTGTCCCTGTGTTCTTTAAATTTCTGGTCTATTTCTCACTTTAATTCTTGAGTCATTACCTCCTGCATCTCTTGGATGTAACTTTGTCTTCCATTCCTGCTTTGCTCCCACTGGGCCTCTCCCCTGGGTAGCTGCTGGCTTTTGGGGGTAGCTTGCTATACAGGGTGTTGATAAGGCTTGTAATTTTTTTTCTGTTATTTTCAGGGATTATTGTAGACTAATCTGAAATTTTGTTTTGGTCAATATATGTCTGCTTTGCTTGGTTGCTGTTTCTGTGCTGGTAGAGAGAGTTTGTACCTGCCTGGTCTCAGTTCTGTTGTTGGCCAACCTCTAGCTTCTACTCTGACCGATGTAGGGTTCTGTTCTCAGCTCTCTGCTGTAGAACAATGGCAGTTCCCACCTATAGAAGGGTTGAGCAGCCTAGAATGTTCCTGTTTATTCCAACAGGTGCTTTTGGTGAGATCGGATGTGCTGGATGTACTCTCCCATTTGCTGGAGTCTGCTATGGGCTCCTGATTTTTTTTGGCCGGTTGTGGGCTTGAACTCTGGGCCTGGGCGCTGTCCCTCAGCTCTTCAGCTTAAGGCTGGTGCCCTACCATTTGAGCCACAGCACGACTTCTGGCCCTTTCTGCATATATGGTGTTTGGGAATCAGATCCAGGACCTCATGCACACAAGACAAGCACTCTAATCCTGAGCCACCTTACCAGCCTGACCTCCTGACTATTATCAGGTGCTGGCGGCCTGCGTTGTCCAATAACCAGCCTATGATATATGGGTCGGGTTCTGGTTGGGTTTTTGCTTCTGGTTCTCTTGTGCTGGACCCCTGATCTTTTGCTGTCAGAGGCATGATTCCAAGGCAGGTGCAGTTCCTTGTTTCCCCCCCCCCCTCTGCTGAGACATATGCTAAGCTTCTGAATTCAGTTGGGAAGAGTTGGTTGTGTTGCTCAGGCACTGGATCCCCAGGCCTTGTCCCGGCCCCTGCCCTGGGGCATGCCAGTTGGACCTGTGCTGCTGTGTATTCTGCCTAGGTTACACAGCCTGGAGTACACATTTCAAATTTCTTCCACTGTAGGCTGTTTTGACCCAAGGGCACTGTTCCTGGCTTGGGCATTTGCGCTCCCTTCCAGGGGCGCTCTTGCTCTAGCCTGGCCAGCTGGGTGTGCTCCATGGGCTGGTGGAGCTCTCAAACTATTCCCAATTTTAGTGGATCCTGTGGGGGAGGAGTCTGGGTCAGGGTCTGGGGATTCCCACCAGCTCTGGTCTCCTTTGAGGGATACACTGTCCCCTGGGGAGTACTCACCCTGGAGTTAGTTGTTGTTTCTGTGTGATGTAGGTCATTGGTTGCCATTGCAATCAGAGTTCAGTTGAGATGGTTGTGGGCTGGGCAGGGTGGTGATGGCTCTGTGTGTTTCACCTCAGTCTCTGTCTCTGTTGATGCTGTTTGGGTTGGCGCCACTGGATGGACCTCCGGCCAAGGAGTTGGGGAAGGGGTAACCAGTTAATGAGATAATAGTCTAACAGACTTTCTTACTCAGGTTGTCTTTAAACCTCGATTATCAGATCTCAGCCTCCTGAGTTGCTACGATTACAGGCATGAGCCACTGGCACCAGCTTTTTTGAAAAAGCAACAATTAATAAGGCAGATACCTTAGATCATGCCTGTAATCCTAGCTACTCTAGAGGTTAAGATCTGAAGCTGATGATTTGAACGTAGTGGTGCAAAAACGTTTGTGTGAGTCTTTTATCTCCAATAAACTGCTCAAGAAAATCCAGAAGTGAAGCTTTGGCTCAAGTGGTAGAGTGCACTCTTGAGCAAAAAAGAATCTCAGGGACAGCACCTAGATCCTGAGTTCAAGCTCCATTTCTGGCACACACACACACACACACACACACACACACACACACACACACACACACACACACTGAAAAGTAAATAGACAATGTGAAGAAATCAAGGACAAAAAAATTGAATATTGTAAGGACTTTTGGGTTTAGAGGCATGACTCAGTTTGTAGGACAATAGCTAATGATTGAAACTTTCAGGTACCAAGGACTTAAAAAAAAGAATTATCTGCCCTGTATTTCCCTTTTTTCATATTCTCATTTGGGAACTATTTTCTTTTTTAAAAAAACCAAATATTGCTGTTTTAGTGGTGATATACAGCATGGTTACCTTTCTCTATGTCAGGTAACTAGTACATTTTCTTCCTTTTACCTAGTCTCATCTGTTCCCCCATTCTCATCCATTTCCTCCCTCCCATCTACACCCTCGAGTTCCATAGTTCACTTTCAACAATGTCCAGTACAGCCAGTGGGCTCTACTGCTGCAATTTTTCATCCACTTTCAACTGATTCTGTACCCTTCCCCTATCTTTCCTTAGATGTGCACGCATATTATATAATGTATATTGGGTTAAGAATACAGAGTTATCACAAAATGAATAGATGAATTAAGACAAGTTCCTTTGTTTCCTTATCTTTGTAATTTTATTCAGTTATATGTATTGTTTTATACACATAAGAAGAGGTGCTTGGGTATTACAATTTTGTGATTTTCTCCAAAGCCTGTCCTCTTCTGTTCTTATTATATATGATGCCTAGAATATTGTACAGTTTGTCATATCCCCTTGAGTTTTAAATCTAACTTTCACATATCAGGGAGAAAATGTGCCATTTGTCTCTATGATCTTGGCTTAACTTTCTTAACATGATTTATTCTAGTTCCATCCATTTCCCTGCAAATGACATTATTTTTTTCTTTCTAATGGCTCTTTCTGTAAAATTTCATTGTATATAGATAGCATAATTATTGGATCCATTTATTTATTGTGGGACATCTGAGTTTTGTACATAACTTGGCACTGTGAATTGAGCAGCAAGGAACATGGTTATGCAAGTGTCCTTGTCATATTATGGTTCATGATTCTCAGGTTAGATGCCTAGAACTGGTATGGGATGGTATTAGAGAAGGCCTGTATTTAGATTTTTGAGCAACTTCCAGACTGCTTTCCAGAGTGGTTGTATTAGTATACATTCCCACCACCAGTGCAGTAGGATTCCTTTTCATCCACTTCCCAACAGCATTTGTTTTCAGAATTCAGAATATTTGGGTAAGATGGTACCTCAGGATTGCTTTGATTTACATTTTTATGGCCAGGGATGATGAACCTTTTCTGATGTTTCTTTGCCATATTTACCTCTTCTTCTGAGAAGTCTCTCCTTACCTCCTTGCCCATTTAGTGATTGGTTTATTAGGTTTGGGAGGGGTAGTTTCCTGAAATCCATGTATACATTGAATATTAGCCCTTTGTCTGATGTATTGCAGGTAAATATCTTTTCCCAATTTGTTGGTTGTCTTTTTAGTTTAGTGGCTATGTCCCTAGTCTTTGCAGAATTTCTTTCCTTTGATGTAGTCCCATTTGTTGGGTCTCTCTCCTATCTGTTGTGCCCCTGGGACTCTATTCAGGAAGTCCATGCCTGTACCTACAATTTCTAATGTCATCCCTATTCTGTGTTACAGTAGTTTGGCTGATTTTATGGTAGTTAATCCATTTTGAATTGATGTTAGTGCAAGCAGAGATCCACTTCTAGTTTTCTGACTATAGCTGCCCAGTTTTCCCAACACCAATTGTTGAAAAGGCTATGATTTGTGTGTGTGTGTGTGTGTGTGTGTGTGTGTGTGTGTGTGTGTGTGTGTGTGTGTGTTTGTGTGTTGGTTTTGGGGCTTGAACTCTGGTCCTCAGCGCTGTCCCTCAGATATTCAGCTTAAGGCTAGTGCTTGAGCCACAGTTCCACTTCCCATTTTCTTGTGCTTTATTGGAGATAAGAGTCTCATGGGCTTCCCTGGCCCTGCTGGCCTTGAACAACGATCCTCAGATCTCAGCCTTCTGAGTAGCTAGGATTAAAGGCATGAGCCACAGGCAACTGGCAAGGCTATGTTTTTCCACTGTACATCTTTCACTCCTTTATCAAACATCAGATGATTGTAAGTATGTGGTTTTATTTCTGGGTCTTTTGATCTTTTTTAATACATTTTCAATGTAAAAATAATGTACAGAGGGTTTACAGTTACATAATCTAGGTGATGAGTACATTTCCTATCAAGCATTATTACCTCCTCCTTTGTTTAACCCCCATCATGTCTTCCCTCCTACCTCCACAGCTACACTCCCCCTGATCCCGCCTAAATTCTGATGATCGTTTTTCCACAAAGTGTCTTGTGCATCTCATTATTACAATGGGTCAACCTGTATCTCTATTTAAGCATTTTGTTTTTTCCCTTCCCCTCCACAAATTAGAGAAGCATATATAAAATATGCATGACATCGACATTACATACAGTGAAAACACGGGTTATACCATGGGGGAGGAACATACAAAGAACAAAAAAAATCACATGATATATTGTAAATACGTTAGAAACAAGAGAAAGAAAGAAAAAACCACTTATGTCCCTATCTTGTGGTTCATTTCACTTATTTGGTCATATGTACATACCTTTTCTTTTTGGAGTGCAGGATAAATGTGTGCCAATGGAAAATGACCCAGTCTATGTTTAGGAAAACCAATAAGTGAGGTCCAAAATCTAGTTTCAGTTGAGGAAAGGGAATCTGTCCTCACATAATATCCAGAATAATCTGTCCTGCTGCAGGGGATCCAATATCCAATTGAGAAATTATAATCTCTCCCTCCCACGACTCAGGAAAAAATTCTATCTTTTATGAGGAAGTAGATCTCTTTAAGGACTCTGAGGCAGAATTGCTGCCTGAAGGCAACTTAGAGGCCAATCTAGATTTCGAGATTCCTTCACCTCTTCCCGGGAAAATTTTTCTTTTTCTTTTTGTCCTTATTGTTGTAAAATGTTCATTCTATTTATTTTTCTAACGTTATTAAAATGCCAATGTTTATATTATGTTATACAATTCGTGAATCCTAAATGTGTTTTTTTTCAGCCTACAATCTAAAGCACCATGCACTTGTTTTGTTTGTGGGAAAACACAGAGTAAGAGGGGGCTGTAAAAGAGAGACTTATGGATATAAAGGGGACTGTTAAATGCACAGGCAGTGGCAAGGAAGCCAGGCCATGCCTGAATGGGGTGATAAGGTGGCTCCAAAAGCTCTAGGACATAGCAGATCAGATGTCCTTAGAAAGCAGTTCTGTCAATTGTGACAAATGCTACAATGTTTATAATGGTATATGGGACTCTCTTCCAACAGTGAATTCAAGTCTGTATACATATTTATTGTGCTTTGGGAAATATTGAAGAAAAATTTGGCTCCAATAATATCCAAAATGTACTTAGGGCTGAAAATATTTGACAAAATACATAGGAAATACCTATATTGGAAAGTAAAAGCCATCATCAATAGAAGAAAGAAGGCTTACATAGATGGACAAAGACAAAATCAGGAAGGAAAAAAATCCACTATTAAATCAGTTATATGCAAATATTTGTTATATTCTTTATATTTTTATAGTATATTATATGATGTATAAGAATGAATATGATTTTTCATACTACAAAGGCATTTATCACTTTCAGTCTTGAGTATATTTTTCACAAATCTAGTGTAAATCATTATTGGGGAAAGTGGTAATATAACTTTGATTATAATTATATGAATATATTTTTTGATTCTAGATATAATACTGATTATAAATAGATGAATAAATATATACACATATTTTCATATCTGTCTATGAAGTGAATAGAATGAAACTTAGTACACTATGTATAAAAAAGCAGCTATGAGTTGAGTATAGGAGTCTCAGGTCTGTAATCCTAGTGATGTGGGAAGCTGGGTTCTGAGGTTTAGTCTCTCTTACCCCCATCGCATTAGATTTTGAGAGGAGTCCTGGGCCCTCCAGTGTAACAAAGAGACACACATGCAGTGGGATCACACTCCCTGCACCCAGAGGAAAGTCAGTAGAAATCAGAACAAGCCTCTTATCTTATGACAGTATACTCAGTTCCTGTGCCAAGATGGACATCTGTAGAACATCATATTGAAAGTTTGCATTCACTCCAAAAGTGTTTCTGACTATGCTGAATTAAACCTCATTTTACCTTCCAAGCTTCAAACACATAGAAATATGTCAATGGCTCAAGAGAGATGGAGAAAGACTTACAAATACACAAAATTGTATACTCTGCTTCAGTAATTCAATGACAAATCATCAAAGGCATGTTTTGAATTTTTCTTTCTTTTTAAGGAAATGGAAATATAGAGTTCATCAGGGAGTGGGTGATAATTTGGTTGCTGAGTTGTAGAATGCACTTCTGGGCATGGGACACACTTGGCTTGGTGAATTTCTGTGGGGATGTGTGTCCTCACGCAGCTTCACAAAACAATAGCCATAACTTCTATGATGCCACAGCCATCTTTCCATAGCAGGAAATAGGTGTCAGGCACTGATCTTGCCCTGAAGTGGCCTCAGCGGCACAGAAAGGCACAAAGAATGCTAGCCACCAGACTTCAGCTTGAAGAGCTGGCTTGACCAGAAACTAGCATAAATTGAGCTGGAGAAGGCTGATCTCCAAGTAAGGTTCCTGAGCACTAAGGACCAGGCATTATTACAGATGTTGGCGAAACAGAAGTGAACGTGGATCTCTCCTTAGCAATTTCTTGCTGAAAAGAAAACCAGAAGTCATAATGATAATTTCTATAAATCAGAGACATGACATTGGTCGTTTTGTGGCAACAACTTCAAAGTGGGGATGCGAGGAGACATCCCTGAGAAGGAGATAGTTAGCTTGAAAGCCATCATCCATGCAATTATCTAGAAGCAGGTACTGCAGGCAGTAAGAACAGTAAGTACATCCCCAATTAATGGGAATCGACGTGACTTGCTTCAGAAAAGGAAAACAGCACTGACATGCTTGCTTGTGAAGTAAGAATGGAAAGCTACAATGAAGAAAAAAGATCAGAAATGAAGATAAGAATAAATTAGATAGATATTGGATGCTGCGGGTTACAAAATGAAAAATTCTCATGTTATTCTAAATCTGACATGACCCCTGGAACCAAAGTGCTCAAATAGGAGCTAGACACATATGATTCACCGAGAGAATACTTTTAAAATGTGACTCTAGCCGGGCTCTGGTGGCTCACAACTGGAATGCTTGCTACTCAGGAGGCTGATACCTGAAGATCATGTTTGAAGCAAGCCCAAAGAGTTAATTTGGAAAGACTGTTCTCCAATTAACCACCCAAAATATCATGTGAAACAACTGGTAGAGCACTAGCCTTGAGAAACAAAAACTAAGGAACAGTACCCAAGCCCAAGGTTCTAATCCCTGGAATACATAAAACAAAGAATCCAACAAATAAAATTTAGTGCTCAGTAGATCATCACTTAGCATTCTAGTTCCATATATTTGGTATGACCTTTGGAAATTATATCCTTAGCAAATGCTCTCCTCTGATATTCTGCTTCATTATCCGCTTTCAAACCCCTGGCATCACCAATGTCTGCTCCCATTTAGCATACCAGTCTGCCACTGGAAATTTTTTTTTAATTTAATTTAATTTTATTTGTGAACATAGTGTACAGAGGAGTTACAATTACATGGACAGGATAATGCGTACATTTCTTACCAAGCATTGCAGCCTCCTCTTTTTTTTACCCTTCACATCCTTTCCCAGCCTCCCCCCTCCCCCCATCCTAATCCTTCTCCTTCCTCCCCTCCCTCCCCCCCCAAACCGACGTTGTAAAGCTCGTTTTGGACATGACAACTTGTACTTCTCATTGTTTCAACAGGTCCACCTGTATCCTTAAACAATTGGTTTTTCCCCATCTCCTCCACAAGTTATACTGACATCAAATATAGTGAAAGCAGGGGTTATACTGTGCGGGAGAGACATACAAAGCAACAAAGAGATAATCTTATAAATGCGTTAGAAACACATGCATGGAAGAAAAAAACATTAAAATACACATCTAAGGGTTCATTTTCCTGACATCACCTTATCTGACCTTTTCCGCTTGACTCATACATATACTAGATATTACAAATAAGGGAAACCATGGGACCTATGTTTCTTTGGGCCTGGCTTACTTCACTTAATATAATTTTTTCCAAGTTTTTCCATTTCCTAACAAATGGGGCAATGTCATTCTTTCTGATGGAGGCATAGAATTCCATTGTGTATATATACCAAATTTTCTTGATCCATTCATCTACTGAGGGGGATCTGGGTTGGTTCCATATCTTAGCTATGGTAAATAATGCTGAAATAAACATAGTTGTGCTGGTAGCTTTAGTGTGGTCTTGTTTGTAAACATTTGGGTAAATGCCCAAAAGTGGGATTGCTGGGTCATAGGGGAGTTCTATGTGAAGTCTTTTGAGGAACCTCCATACTGTTTTCCAAAGTGGTTGAACAAGTTTACATTCCCACCAACAATGAAGTAAAGTTCCTTTCTGTCCACATCCCCTCCAGCATCTGTTGTTGTTAGAGTTCTTGATTTTTGCTGTTCTAACTGGAGTGAGGTGATATCTCAATGTTGTTTTGATTTGCATTTCTTTTATGGCTAGGGATGTTGAACATTGCTTCATGTGTCTATTGGCCATCCTTCTTTCTTCTTCAGAGAAGTTTCTCTTTAAGTCTTTCGGCCACTTATTTATTGGGCAGTTGTTTCTTTGAGGATTTGTTGTTGGGGCGTTTAATTTTTTGAGTTCCAAGTATATTTTAGATATGAGACCCTTGTCCGTTGTATGGCTAGTAAAGATCTTCTCCCAACCCTTGGGTTTTCTATTGATCTTGCTAGCTATGTCATTTGCCCTGCAGAAGCTCTGCAACTTTATGCAATCCCATTTGTCCAACCTTTCTTTCATTTGTTGTGTTTCTGGGTCTCTATTCAGAAAATTTCGGCCTGAGCCAAGGAGACGTAGGGTTTCTCCTATTCCATCCTGTAATGTTTTCAGAGTGTTTGCTTTGAGTTCAAGGTCTTTGATCCATTTGCAGTTGATTCTGGTGCAGGGTGATATATAAGGATCTAGCTTAAGTTTTCTACATGTAGTTAACCAATTTTGCCAGCACCATTTACTGCCACTGGAAATTTGAACATATATTTTTATTAATCATCAAAATTCTGATAATCTTTCAACACACATCAAATGAGTAGTAACTAAATTCCTCTATTCTATGTGTTTTAATCCTCCTTTGAGTTAAAAAGCCTTAACTATTAAAAACTATAGAAGAGTTATCAAATTAATTCTACCATCATCATTTTTCCACCCAATCTTGTTACATTAGTTATGTGAATTTTTGTTTCTTTATATGTTGCTCCGCCACAATATAATCCCTGTTTTCACTGCATTTGATGTCGGTGCCATGCATCTTCTATATATATTTCTCTAGCTTTGGGAGGAGAGGGGAAAAATCCAAATGCTTAACAATGGATACAGCTTGACCCCCTGTAACAATGAGATGTAAAAACACTATGTTGAAAAACTTACTTTACAATTTAGGCAGGAAGGAAGGAGAGAGGAGGGAGTGTACTTCTGGAGGTGGGAGGGAAGGGATGGTAGGGGAAAAACAAAGGAGGAGGTAACAATGCTTGATAGGAAATATACTCATTATTTTGCTCATGTAAATGTAACCCCTCTGTACAGTATTTTTACAATAAAAACATTAAAAAAGATACTATATGAAAGTTTGCACATGATACCTTATAACTATAATTCTTTCAAGAATTAGGGTTTTACACAAACATCCTGATTGCTTTGCCAAAGGATAAGAGATTTAATTAAGGTACCTAGCATCTTGGAAGGAAAATACTATTGGCTTTAGATCAAATTCATTTATCTAATACTGAGGAAATGAATTTCAGAAATGGCAGAGGCAACGTGTATCATAAAAATAACCTTATGAGGTACAACCAAGATTCCCAGATCAAACTTCCTGGAAAAAAGCAATGAATGAAAAGCTACTAATACTTCTAAAATGAGCCTATTGGTGATGGTTCATGCTTGTTATGCTAGGTAATTAGAAGTCAAAGATGAAAGGATATCAATTGAAAGCTTGGCCAGGAAGAAAACCTTCCTCTCTGCAACCAGCAGACAGGAAGCATCAGCTCTGTGCCTGATGCCCAGCTGGCTGGACGGTCTCTGCCCACATTCCGACACACAAGACCAACCCAATCTGAAATATTATCAAATACATTCAAATAATATCTCCTGTTTGGGAGATAATCTTTGAAAGATATAACAAAAACATTTCACTGATTTCCTTTTGAAAAATTCAGAATGAAAGGGGAAATATGTTCTCACTGACTGAAGGGTAAGTTAACGACCAGAATGATGTTAATGGGGGTAGAAGCCCATTTGGTAACTTATCCACTCAACCATCTTTCCTCACTTCTTGTCACATATCCTGAGCAGTGAGATTTTGTAATGGAAAGTATGTGTGTGAGCATGCAGCTTGTAAAAGTAGTAATGAAATGCTAGGCACTGGAACTCAGGCCTGTAAAACTAGCTGCTCAGAACCCTGAGATATGAGGAACTGAGTTCAAAGCCAACATGAGAATAAAAGACTCTTACCTTCAATTTACCAGTAAAGGCAAAAAGATGAGCTGTGCTTCAAATGCCAGAGTGCTAGCATTGCATACAAAGCTAAGGGACATCCAGGCCCTGAATTCAAGCCCCAGTACTGGCTCTCATACACAAAAAGTAACCATGACAACATCACAGGTTATAAATATATTAGCAAGGGATGTAGGAGAATGGGAGGATGACAGCATTTTCCTCACTTTTAATCTCAAGCATTCTGTACAGCGTAGCCCAATCTGTGAAAAGCTCTAGGTGAAATCTTCCTCAAAATCAGATTCATCCTCATATCCCTCTGCACATTTATCACACACACACACACACACACACACACACAAAGGTCTATATTTTGCCATCTAATTTTGAAATATATAACCATACACATATGCTTCAGAATTCTGTGCCCTTGATTAGGTTACATAGGGAGCACAATATATCCAGGGTCTGGCTCATTCTTCTAATCTTAGCTGCTCAGGAGGGTGGGATCTGAGGATCACAGTTTGATGCCAACCTAAGCAAATAACTCCTCAAGATTCTTATCTTCAATTAAGAAGCAAGAAGTGGAGATGTGGTTCAAGTGGCACAGTGACAGCATTGAGTAAAATAATCTAAGCAAGATTTCCAGACCCTCAGTCCAAGCCTGTGTACTGGCCCACTAACACTCCATAAGCCAAAAATCCCTGAAAGACCAAACCAAAAATATGTCAATTTTTTGCTAACTTATGAAGTGAAATCCAATAAGGCAACATAGCTTTTGGTTGTTGAAGATTTGGTTGGAAAACCAAAAATTCAACGTGTGCTTAAGTGATATAACAAACAAGCAACGAAATAAAAATTTCCCAATAAAAATCTGGAACCCCTGACCAAGAGATTTTTTTCTACGTTTTTGAAAATTACTTATTTTTCAGTAAGTGAAATAGTATAAACCTCTATTGTAAGTTATAGGAGTCAGTGTAAGCTCCAAGGAAGTGAATGTAAAACTAAAATCACACACAGCATTACAAGTTTCTATGCCTCTGGTGAGACACTAGAAATCTGTAATTGTGTAGCCTCTAGAAAGGAGAAGGAAGATGCTCAGCATCATTGGTCATAAAAGAAATGCAAATCAAAACCACATTGATTCCACCTCACCCCAGTTAGAATAGCCATTTTCAAGAGAACAAATAATAGCAGATGTTGACCAGGATGTGGCTAAATATGAACACTACTACACTGTTGGTGGGAATGGAAGGCAGTATGGAGGTTCCTAAAAAGACTAAACATAGAACTCCCGTAAGATCCAACTATCCCACTTCTTGGCCATCACCCAAATGATTTCAAAATAGAGCACAATAAGCTACCAACACAACTATGTTCATTGCAGCATTGTTTACGATAGATAAGATATGGAACCAACCCAGTTGCCTCACAATAGATGAATGGATCAAGAAAACGTGGTATATTTACACAATTTTATGCTTCTGTAAGAAAGAATGATATTGTCCCTTTCATAAGAAAATTGATAGACTTGGAAAAAATCATATTAAGTGAAGTAAGCCAGGCCCAAAGAAACATAGGCTCTATGATTTCCCTTATTTGCAATTAGTATTATCCTGTTAGTCCTGAAAGAAGATTATAATAGCTGAAGTACTATAAACATATGTGTGATCATACAAAATGATGCTAATTGAAATGAACACGAAGATATTGAAACAGCAGGTCTTATTTTGTTTAGTTGTCAACCTTGATATAGCCAATGTACAGTAACTAGTTCTTTCTTTTTACTTTATTTCATTTTTCTTTTCAAATTAGTTTTATCCCTGGCAATTCTTGTCTTTGATTCTGGTACCCTCCATCCTATATATGCATGTATTTGAGGAAAGGGAAGGGAAATAACAAAATGCTGAAAGATGACCCAGTGCAACAATAATAGGTTACATTAAAGCGGGAATGATCTTTACAACAACATGGGGGACATGGGGGGAGGAAGGAGTGGAGGGAAGGGATAGACAGAGAAAAACAATAGAGTGGGAAACAATTTTCAATGAGAAATGTAACTTATTCGTGTAAATATAACCCCTCTGTACAGCATCTTTACAATAAAATATTTTTAGTGTAAAAATGAATTTTTCCCATCAAATGTCAAGCTGATACCATTGGAACTTCTGAGTTCATGTGAAAGAGTGTTTTAGGAGTTTCAAGAAGCTAGTACTAAGTACAAATAACCACAATTT